>NW_008352653.1:151844-183727 GCF_000622305.1 Nannospalax galili
CTGGTTAGCTGGGGCTGAAAAATCAGCTGTAAGTAACAAGAGACCAGCATCACTGTGGTGAAGTCTTCTGGGAGGTATTTCCTCAGGGTCAGCACACAGAGGGGACCTGCACCTCTATTTCAAGCTGGAAGCGGGACTTGGTAATGTGTAAGAGTCTCCTGCATGGTTCTGGTGTTGAAAGCATGAAGGGGTCACAGAGAGCAGCTGAGGCTTGGCACTCTGAGAGGCCAGGAAAGGCCATAGGTGAAGGTGCAGCTTCAGTTGCAGCGAAGACCCTAGGATTGAAGGGGTCATGGAGAGATTATGAGGCTTTGCACCCCAAGAGGCAAGAAGAGGCCATTGGTGAAGGTGTAGCCTCAGTTTCAGTGGAGACCCCAGCTTTTTGGAGATGCCGGGACCATGGGACGACCACCAAGGACAGCAGTAAGTGTGGAGTGGAGCTGGCCTCGGTCTGCAAGACGAGCTATGTTTGTTGTGGACTGCAGAGTCAGAGCAGTGGAGCTGCCAGTACCCTTTGGAGCCCAGAAGATCATGAGTAAATCCCAGATGCCCAGCCTTGAGCTACTTTGCTGGACTTTGGTTTTGCTTAGGTGTGCCCGATTCTTCCCTTTGAAACAAGGCTGTGCTTGTTTTGGATTTTACAGAAGCCCACCCACAGTTGAGACTTTTAAAAGAGACTATGAACTTTTATGTGTTTGGATTTTTAAGGACTGTGGGGTTTTTAAGGTTGTACTGTCTTATGTTATGATATTAACATCATATCTTGGGGACAGAAATTGGAAAGTTATGGTTTAATAGTGATGTTTGTGTGTCAAGTTGACAAGGGGTCAATTGTGCTGGATAGCTTTAGTGTCAACTTGACACACCTGGGTTGAGGGAGCCTCTGTGGGTGGTGCCACCCCTGGGCAGGTGGGCCTGTGTTGCATAATAAAGCAGGCTGAGCAGGGGCCAGGGGAGCAAACCAGTAAGCAGCTTTCCTCCATGACCTGTACTCCAGCTCCTGCTTCTAGGTTCCTGCCCTGAGTTCCTACCTTGGGCTCCCTGATGAACTGCGACCTGGGAGATGTAAGCTGAATAAAGCCTTTCCTCCCCAAGTTGGTAGCAGTCAGAATGTTTTGTCACAGCAATGAAGAAACAAACTAGGACAGTGGGTGAGGTTTAATATAGGGGTCCTATCCAAGAACACAGACTTTGCAGTCTCTTATTCTCTAGAACTTAGCCAGTTGTGGTCTTCTGTGTGCATTGTACTCTGTTGTATAAAGAAGCTTCGCTGGTAAGAGTTGAGGGATATACTAGTATTCTCTCCACCCCCATTCCACTATGTTCCATGAGCCTTAGGTGTAGAGGTTCCGCTGTAGATAGGTCACCTAATTATGGGCATCTCTCAGACATACACTCTCTGTGTGTGACCATTTAAGGAACTCTGCAGTTGCCTCCATCTGTTGCGAAAGGAAGCTGCTTTGATGAGTGGTATATGGTGTCCTTGTCTGTAAATATAAGGATTTATATTTAGCATATCATAAGAAATTTCACTTGTTTAGAGATATGACAGAGGTAGGATTTTTCTCTAGGATCACTTTATATTTTATGTTTATGTGTGTATTGCATGCACATATGCAAGTGCACCTGTGTTGTGCAATGCCTGTGGAAGACAGAAGAGGGCATCAGATCCCCTGGAACCGGAGTTACAGACGGTTATTAGCTGCCATGTGGGTGCTCAGATTCAAAACCAGGTCTTCTGCAAAAGCAGTACTCTCTTACCAGTACTCTTAACTGCTGAGTCATCTCTCTAGCCCCAATTTTAAAATTTTTTAAAATTTATTTTTGGTGTATGAGTGTTTTGCCTCCATGTATGTAGGTGCACCACTTGCATGTAATGGCCATGGAGGCCAGAAGAGAGCATTGGCTCCCCTGGAACTGGAGTTACAGATACTTGTTAGCTGCTGTGTGGGTACTGGGAACCAAACCCCTGTCCTCCATAAGAGCCGCCAGTGCTCTTAACCACTGAGCCATTTCTCTAGCCCATTTAGTTACTTTATAATATACTGCATTATTGACTCTAATCACTCTGCTATACAATAGATTTCAAAGCTTATTCCTGCTTAATTGCAACTTGTAATCATTAAATGACAATTCCTAATTCCTTCCCTTCCTTCCTAGCTTCTGGTAACCTCCACTCTTTTCTTATGTAAGTTTGACTCTTAAATTCCATTCTGTTTTTTTTTTCTACAGCTATGAGTTTGATTCTCTTAGATTTCACATATAATGAGATCATGAGATCTTTGTCTTCTAATACCTGGTTTATTTAATTTCTATAATTGATATATTTTTGGTTTATTCATACTGTTGCTCAAAATGACAAAATTTCTTCTTTAAGGCTATTTCATGACGTACATATATACCATGTTTTTTTATGTATCATCAATGGATATTTAAGTTGTTTCTTTATCTTGACTATTCTGTAGTGTCATAGTGAACATCACTGTAATGAAGATATCCCTTTGACATGTCAACTCTAATTTCTTTGGATGTATTCTAGAAGATAGCTTGCCATAGTAGTTCTGTTTTAGTTTTTTGAGGCGTCTCTGTACCTTTTCTGTAATAACTGTATTAATTCATATTCCTACCAACAGTACACAAGGGTTCTCTTTTCTATTCAGGCACTCTGCCACTGACATAGAGTTTCTCCTTTCTACATATCCTTGCTAACACTTGTTTTTTTTTTTTTTTTTTTTTGATAATAGCCATTGTAACAGGTTTACCTTTGAAAATGAATGCTGTATACCATATGCTTTAATATTTCTGTCTCTACAAGATAAGTATAGGTAATGAATATGAAAATCAGAGGCAGTGATTTTTCCAACTTCTCATAGCTACTAATAACACCGGGACTAAGTCTGACATATTTGTACAGGGAGAAAATAAGAAATGAGTATAATCCAAGTGAGGGAGTGTATGAGTCTTTTGCTTGAATGTATGTAAAAGCACCACATGCATGCAATCATCTGTGGAGGCCAGAAGAGGGCATCAGATCCCCTGGAACTAGAGTTACAAAATGGTTGTTAGCTGCTGTGTGGGTGCTGGGAACTGAACCCAGGTCCTCTGGAAGAGCAGCCAGCACTCCCAACTTCTGTGCCATCTCTCTAGCCCGCTGTTTTGTTTTGTTTTTTGGTTTGTTTTTTTTTTTTTTGAGACATGGTCTTAACTATGTAGCCCCATTTGACCTGGAACTTTCTATGTAGACTAGGCTGTCCTTGAGCTCATAAAGGTACATGGTGCTGGCAAACATTTGACAACTGACGATGTGTAAAGAAAATCATTGATTTCTAGTATTTCCTTTTTTCCCACTATGGCTAATTTCAGGTTACTTTGTGACCTCACTGAATGCAAAGTTGGGAAGACATGCATAGTGGTATTTCTATCACACGCACACACACACGCACACATACACACACACACAGGTTGTAAATTTCAAATACATAAATAATGGTAAAACGTAATGAAAGAGGGAGTAGTCTTTTCACCTTGGCTTTTAGTATAATGTATCTAGTTATAAATTTATATAATTCAATTTGAAATTCCTGCCTTTTACAATTGGTTTGCAAAATTCCTTCAAAGTAATAGATTATATAAGTTGCTTTGAGCCAGCTCCAGCATACAATATTATACAATGTATTGACCTTGATTATATCCCAGTTTGAACAAATCAACTGTAAAAGGACATCATTTAGATGTTTTAAAAATTTTGAATACAGAGTACATTTTAGATGACATTCAAGAACTATTAATTACTTTAGGCATAATGACATTTTAAATTTTTGCTATTTTAAATTATTTTTATTTTTTGGCTTTTTTTGAGGCAGGGTCTACCCCAGTTGACCTGGAACTCACTATGTAGACTGCCAGGCTGGCTTTGATCTCACAGAGATCGTCCTGCCTCTGATAATGACATATTTTTTTTTAAAGTTCTTTATGCAATAAAGATATAAAGTAAAAATATTATGGATGAAGTGACATGATCATGCCTTGTATTTGCTTTAAAATATTCCAAGATATGAAGGTGTAGGGGTAGGTAGCTGGAATAAGGTTAACAATGATGATCATTGTTAAATGTGATCAGAGTTATGTGGTGGTTCATTGTACCATTCAACTTTTTAGTATGTTTCAAAGTTTCTATAAAACTTAGAAAAAAAGCTACAATGCAATTTTAGTTTTGGCCATTAATTTGAAGAGCCTTTTTAATTAGAAGAGTATTTGGTGCTATTTTCACTTACATGCAGAAGAAGGCATGAATTACTCAGGAAATCAGGGAGAGGTCAGTGGAAAGGTCACTCCATTTTTATTGTTTTGAAACAGGGTCTCACTGTGTAGCTGTGTGACCTTGAACTCATGATCCTTCTACATTAGTCTCCCAAGTGCTATACATAGTATTTCTTTTTGTGATTCTGGAGATCAAATCGAATGTTGAAGGAATGCTAGGCAAGTGGTCTACAATTGATCCACACCCTCAGCATAACTGCAGTTTGGAATGTCTATTATTTTATTTTGAAGTCAGAAAAATGCCATATCACAGTACACATTTCCATCTGTCTGGAAGCTTCTTGAATTTTGGATCCAGATTAACTCCTAATCTTGCCATATGTCTTAGTTTGTTTCTTCATTGCTGTAACAAAACACTCTGACCGCTACCAACTTGGGGAGGAAAGGGTTTATTCAGCTTACATCTCCCAGGTCGCAGTTCATCAGGGAGCCCAAGGTAGGAGGAACTCAGGGCAGGAACCTGGAAGCAGGAGCTGGAGCACAGGTCCTGGAGGAACGCTGCTTACTGGTTTGCTCCCTTGGCCCCTGCTCAGCCTGCTTTATTATGCAACACAGGCCCACCTGCCCAGGGGTGGCACCACCCACAGTGGGATGTGCCCTCCCACATCACTCATCAAGAAGATACCCCTCAGACATGGCCACAGGCCAGTCCAATAGAGGAAATTCCCCAGTTGTGGCTCCCTCAACCCAGGTGTGTCAAGTTGACACTAAAGCTATCCAGCACACTGTATTTGTCTCATGTGTGATAACAGATTTTGTGATTCTGTTTTTTGTGAAGTAGTGTTGTAGGCCCAGAAGTACATCTTAGATTTCCTTGATCCATGACAGTTATCCTATTATACCTTTCTACTTCCAGCTTAATTTGTAATTTTCTGTTAAATGACAGCAAAAGATAGTAAAATGTAATACAAGCAGATGAAAGTAGCCAACATGTTTATTATAGGGACATTATTAATTATCTGGACATCATTTATGTCTATTTTTAAAGTGTGCATACAAAGTAGTAGGCATCTTTTTGGCATTCTTCATACATATATATGTATGTGTGAGTGTGTGCGTGTGTGTAAGAAAGAGAGTGAGAGAAAAAGAGAGAAAGAGACAGAGACAGAGAGAGGAAAGTGGAAAGGGGACCATGAAAGGTGGGGAGAGACTGAGAGTAATGGAATACATATGATATGAAAGCACACTGAAGCCTGTGGGAGAGGGACCAGGAAAATGCAGCAGTGGGATAGGGAGGGTAGTGAGGATGAGGGATGAATAAGAATACCCTCCCTATCCCACTGCTGCGTTTTCCTGGTCCCTCTCCCACAGGCTTCAGTGTGCTTTCATATCATATGTATTCCATTACTCTCAGCCTCTCCCCACCTTTCATGGTCCCCTTTCTACTTTCCTCTCTCTGTCTCTGTCTCTGTCTCTTTCTCTCTTTTTCTCTCACTCTCTTTCTTACACACACGCACACACTCACACATTTAGATTCTGAATATGATACAAAACATGAATTCTGGCTTACTTTGTATAACTTAATGATTCCCAGTAGCATCCTTTTTTTCTGGCAAATGCCATAATTTTATTATTCTTTATAGCTGAATAAAATTGTATTGTATATGTGTACCACATTTTCATTATCCATTCATCTGTTGATAATGGTTCATTTCTTAGCTGTTGTAAATTGTGTAGCATTAAACAAAAATTGTTCAAGTATCTTTGTAGTATGTTGACCTAAACTCCTTTGGGTATATACCCTGGACTTTTATAGCTGGGCCATATTGTAGTTATTTGTTTGCTTTTCGGAGGAGCCGCCATACTTATTTCTATAGTGCCTATGCCATATTCCATTCCTAACAGTAGTGAATAAAGTTCCACTTTCCCAGATATTTGTCAGCATTTGTCTTTTTTTAATTTTTGGAAACTAATTGTTTATTCTTTATTTTATTTTTAATTAATTAATTAGTTAGTTAATTAAATGTGTATAAGTGTTAGGCCTGCATGTATGTAAGTGTACCTGTGCCATGCAGTACCTGCAGAGGACAGAAGAGAGCATCAGATCTCCCTCCTGGAACTAGAATTACGAAACTAGGTTAGCCACCATGTGGGTGCTGGTATTCAAACCCAGGTTTTCTGCAAGAACAGCCAGGCTCATAACTACTGAGGCATCTCTCCAGCCCCATATTCTTTATTTTATTTTAAAATGTTTTTGTTTGGCTTTTTTTGAGACAGGGTCTCACTGTGTAGCCCTGGTTTACCTCGAACTCACTATGTAGACCAGGCTGGCCTTGAACTCACAGAGATCTGCCTGCCTCTGCCTCCCAAGTGTTGGAATTAAAGGTGTATACCACCATGGCAGGCTTCCTATTACATGTATTCCATTACTGTCTTTATTTCCCAGTCCCTTATGATCTCTTCCTCCCCTCTCATGAACTCTTTTCTAGTTCTTTGACCTATAAACATATGCATACATAAATACACATGTATATACACATGTATAAATTTTAATCTAGGTTCTGTATATGTGCAAAATCATATGGTATTTGTCTTGCCATATTTTTTTAGCATGATCATTTCTAGTTGTTTCCATCCTGAAAATGTCATTATTTCATTTTATTTTAAGACTGCATAAAATTCCATTATGTATATGTTACAGCATTTTCTTTATCTATTAATGGGCATCTAGGCTGATTCCATTTCTCTTGTGAATAGTGTGGTTGTAAACATGGATGTATGGTCATTTTTGTGGTAGGTTGACATAGAGTCCTTTGAGTATGTACCCAAGAATTTATAGCTGGATCATATAGTAGTTTTTTTTAGTTTTTAGTTTTTTAGTTTTTTGAGGAACCTCCATAATAATAATAATTTCCATAGTGGCTGCAGAAGTTTATGTTCCCATTGGTAATAACAGTTTCTCTTTCACCATCCTCACCAACACTGTTGTCATTTAAATGTTTTCTTTCTTTAAATTTATTTTATTTTTAATTATGTGTATGGGTATGCGCAGTTGAATGCAGGTGCCTACAGAGATGAGAAGAGGGCATCAAAAACTAGAAGAGTTACAGGTGGTTGTAGGCTGCCCCATGTGGCTGTTGGGAACCAAACTCAGGTCCTCTGTAACTGATGAGCCATCTCTTTATCTCCTTAAATGTTTCCTTGATAGCCATTCTGATTGGGATAAGATGGAATTTCAAGGCAGTTTTAGTTTGTATTTCTCTATTGGCTGAAGATATTGAATACTTAAGTATTTCTTGATAATTTGTATTTTCACTTTTGATAACTGTCTGTTCATTTCATTAATCTGCATACTGATTTTGAAGATTTATTTTGTTAGTGTTTAAGTTTTGCAATTCTTTACATATTCTAGATATTAATCCCATGTCTGATATGTAGTTGTCAAGATGGAAGATCTGTCCTTGTATGTTTAAAAGTTCTAGGGCTGGAGCGGTGGCTCAGCGGTTTAGAGCACTGGCTGCTTTTACAGAGGACCCAGAGTCAATTCCCAGCACCTACATGGTGGTTAATAACCATCTGTAACTCCAGTTCCAGAGGATCTGATGCCCTCTTCTGTACTCCACTGGTACTGCACAACATGGGTGCAGTTATACATATGCAGGCATAACACTTAAACACATAAAATAAAAATAACTAAAATAACTAAATAAATAAATCTCCTAAGTATTAATCACCGTATTAAAGGCATTCCTCCACTTCATGGTTTTTGAGCTCCATAGCAGTGAACAGCAGGTAGATAGGTTGGTCCACCTCCTGACCTTGGGCTCAGAGCTGTCAAACTCCAGAATTATTCTCAGTTGATGAGGTCTGCTGCATGCAACTAAGGACAGGGTTACTTTTCCCTGTGCATTTCACTGCCTTAGGCAAGCTTCCTGCCACCTGCCTTTTTGGTTTATTACTCTTGGCTTCCTAGCTCTCTGCAACTGCCTCCCAGGGCTGTCTCCTGCCCAGTGCAGCTTAGTTTCTGATAATGCGTTCTATTTTAAAGTAATGCCGAACCTCTATCCTCTGAGTCATGCAGAGTAACAAAATGGGGTTCCTCTCTCTTTCTATCCCATCCACTGGAGGAATCACTGTCTCACCTCAGCTGGTTTTGAGGCTTGTGAGGACTGTGGGCTTGACCTGAGGATAGAACTGCCCATATTTTTCTCCTGGGCTTCATGGCTTACCTGTGGGAAGGAGGCTTTGGTTCTCTCTTTGTTAGGGAACTTCACTCTTGGAATTGGTGTGGCTTCTTTTTTTGTGTGTTGCCCATTTTTTTTCTCTGCACTTTACACATACCTTGTCATTACTTTTGTGACTTTCTGAAGTTCTTCCTTTCTTTCTGTATAGAATAGAGTCTATTTTTCTTTCTCTGATTTCTCTCCTTTAGTGGGTCACACAGAAGCAGCTTCTCACCCACCGTCTTAGCTACTTTTTAAAATTTACCTTTCTGGACTTCTTTATTTCTTCTTAAACTCCAAAAACTTAATAATTTGCTTAAGGAAAGATTCTCTCAGTGTTTTAGTATTGCTTAAGAAAAAAATACTATAGATTTCTCCAAAGTTTTTATGTATTTATGTTTTCATACATGGCTATTTAGATTTATATGTATGAGCCCAAACAATGCTGTTTGTTTATAGTTTCTAGTCATTTTAGAAGATTTTGAAATATATTGAATTCAGGGAATTATAAATAGAGAAGCCTTTGCTTTCAGGTTTGTGGGGAGGGGGAGAGACTAGAATTTGATAAGTAGCTCAGGGTAGCCTTGAAACTTGTGATCCTCCTACCTTCACTTCTCTAATAGTGGAATTGCAGGCATGTGCAACTTTGCTGAACTTCCAAAGTTTTAAAAATAACATTCTTTTTGCCTAGCCTAGTGGTGCATGTCTGTGAATCCAGCTACTTGGGAATTTGAGACAGGATCAATGAGATTGAGGCCAGCCCAGGCAACATAGTGAGATCCTTCCTCAAAGCAAGCAAAGAAGCAAACAAAAAAACCTATTTTTCTCTGATTCCAAAAAGTAATTATTTTTCTTTCTTAAGTTCTTTTTTTACATTTTAGTTTCAAAATTTTATTTCATTCTCTCTCCTTTCTTCTCTGTCTCTGTCTCTGTCTGTCTGTCTGTCTGTCTGTCTCTCTCTCTCTCTCTCTCTCTCTCTCTCTCTCTCTGTGTGTGTGTGTGTGTGTGTGTGTGTGTGTGTGTACGGAATATACTGACAAATGCTCACATATGGAGGTCAGAGAACAGCTCTCAGGAGTCATTCTCTCCGGCCACCTCGTGGAATGTGGAAAATAACTCGTGTTAAGCTGTCTCACTGTCCCCCCCCTTTTTATTTTACATTTTATTTATCACGGGGGAGGGTGAGAAGGTGGGAAATGCATTCATGTCACAGTGTAAGTGTGTAGGTCAGAGGAAAATTTGTGGTAATCAGTTCTCTCCTACCTTTATGTGGGATCATGGGATCAGTCTCAGGTCATCAGGCTTGGTGGTAAAGGCCTTTAACCTACTGAGCAATCTTGAAACACCATTATTTATTATATTTTCTTTTTCTTTTAAAAAAATTATTATTTTTATTTTATGTGTATAAGCGTATTGCCTGCATACATACAAGTGTATCTATGGATCCCCTGGAACTGGAGTTACAGATAGTTGTTAGCTGCTATGTGGGTTCTGGGAATTGAACTTGGGTCCTCTGTAAGAGCAGTCAGTGCTCTTAACCGCTGAGCCATCTGTCCAGCCCCTTTCTCTTTCTTTCGAAAATAATGTGTGTCTGCATGCATGTACTCATGCAGGTGCCTGTGGAGGCCAGAAGAAAGTGTCAGATTCCCAGGAGTTGAAGTTATAGGTGGTTTTGATCTCCCTGATTTGTGTGCTAAAAATTGAACTTGAGTTCTCTAGAAGAATAGCAAGTGCTCTTAACCGTTGACCCATCTTTCTAGCCCCTATCATAGTTTCTTAATTGAGGTTATAATGACATATATTTGACATTCTGTTTTTCCCTATTATTTCATATTAAACTGTGAGAATTCCCCAGATCATTAATTACTTTGAGAATAATTTTAGTCTCTGTATATTACCAATATGTAAAAATTAATATATAAAATTACTTTGGCTGTTAGCGTTTGTTTGTTGTTGATAATTTTTCATTTGTGGAACTGTGAGAAATTTCTTTTGAAAAAAGTTAAACTTGGGGCTGGAGAGATGGCTCAGCAGTTAAGGGCACTGGCTGCTCTTGCAGAGGACCCAGGTTCAATTCCCAGCACCTACATGGCTGCCAGTAACCGTCTGTAACTCCAGTTCCAGGGGAATCCAATGCCCTGTTCTGACCACCACAGGTATTGTACCAATCGGGTGCGCTTACATACATGCAGGCAATACACTTATACACATAAAATAAAAATAATAAATAAAATATTTTTATTTATTTATTTATTTTTTTTGAGACAGGATCTCCCTGTAGCCCCAGCTAGGCTGGAACTCACTATGTAGGCCAGGCTGGCCTTGAACTCACAGAGATCTGCGTGCCTCTGCCTCCCAAGTGCTGGGATTAAAGGCTTGTGCCACCATACCCGTTCTATAAAATATTTTTTAAAAGAGAAAAAAGTTAAACTTGGGCTGGCAAGTTTGCTCAGTGGACAAAGGCACTTTCTTTTAAGCGTGACAACCCGAGCTCGCCCCAAGTTGTCTTCTCATTTCCACACATGTACTGTGGCATCCCACCAATAATAATAAATAAAATGTAATATAAATTTTTTTTCTCTTTTGATATTTTAAAATATTTTATTATTTTTATTTCATGTGTTTGAGTGTATTGTCTACATGCATGTGAGTGCACCTGTGTCGTGCAATGCCACGGAGGTCAGAAGAGGGCCTCGGATTCCCCTGGAACTGGAGTTAAGGATGGTTCCTAGCCACGATGTGGGTGCTGGGAATCGAACCCGGGTTCTCTGCAAGAGCAGTCAGTGCTCTTAACTGCTGAGCCATCTCTCCTACCCCTGATTTATTTTATTTTGTGTGTGTGTTATGTGTGTGAGTGTTTTGCTTGCATGTATGTGAGTGCCAGTGGAGGTAAGAAGAGGGCATTAGAGTCTCTAAAACTGGAGTTACAGATGATTGTTAACTACCAGGTGGGTGCTAGAAACCAAACCTGGGTCCTATGCAAGAATAGCCAGTCCTCCTAACTGCTGAGCTCCTGAATAAAATGTAATTTTAAAAAGTTAAACTTATATGTGTAATTATTGAGTAGTTAATGTAGTTTTAGGATAAAAATAATATTTAATAGATGTCATGTTGACTTGGACTTTGAATTGCTTAATGTGTAACAAAAAACCATTTTCTTTTCCCAGGGCATAAAACCAGCCAGCTTCAATAAAGTCACTGACCCTGAAGTCAAAGAAATAATTGAAGGATGTATTCGACAAAACAAATCTGAAAGGTGAGTGAAATTATTACAAAGTAACATAAATTTTTATCCTGTGCTAGAGTGATATTTATCATTGCATGTCATTCAGTGTTTTAGACTTTGATATCATGTGCTTAGTTTGAACTGACATTTGTGTGTGCTGTAATACTTTCATCATCATTAGCCATCAACTTAATAGTCAGTAGGCCTCTACAAATTACCTACTTCAAATAGTTGAGAGTAAATAGATGTATCACATTTGATCATATATCTTTGTGCCAACAATAATGGTAAAACTAATACAGATATTTTTGTTCAAGAATGAATATTCTGTATTTATTCATATCAAAATTTATGTTTTTGTATAGACAACTGCTTTTAGTGTTGACTTTCAGAACTTCCCTTTAATTTGAGCTTTGTACAATTACTGATTGATAGTTTCTTTTTTAAGATTTGTTTTTTTTATTGTATATGTATGTGTATTGTATATGTATGTATGTATTGTATATGTATGTGTATATATATATGTGCACCACATGCATACAAGACGTGTCTCAGGAGGCCAGAAGAGGGCTTTGGATCCACTACAGCTGGAGTTACAGGTGGTTGTGAGCTGCTGGGTGTGAGTGCTAGAACGCAAACTCAGGTGCTCTGGAAGATCAGCAAATGCTCTAAATGGCTAAGCCATCTCTCCAGCCCCATTTTAGCCATTTTTTTTGGTCTTTTTGACACAGGGTTTCCCTGTAGCCCCAGCCAACCTGGAACTGACTATGTACAGGCTGGCCTTGAACTCACAGAGCCTCTCCCTCCCAAGTGCTGGGATTCAAGCTGTGTGCCACCACGCCTGGCACCATTTTTAAGTGTGCCATTCAGAGGCATACTTTAAGTACATTACTTTTTAAAATTTTTAAGTTTTTATTGAAAATTAGACAATTTATGGTAAAATCAAAGCAGTTGCCATGAATACTAATGGTATTATCTCATTCAGCATATCCAACATTCAAATACATTCTTATCAGTATATATCTATCACCACTATTGAGCCCTGGAAATTTTTTTTATCATTCTAAACTATAACTGTGTAACCACCAATAACTCAGAATTTTTCCTTCCAGAACCAGATAATATATGTTCTACTTTATGTCTCTGTAAATGTGCTTGTTCTAGGCACTTCATATAGGTGGAATCAAATAATTTTTTAAAAATATGCCTTAGTTCACCATAGATTTTTCAAAGCTAATCTCAATTGTATTTTAAAGTCTGAATGAATAATATTCCATTATACATTTATGACACATTTTCTTTATATATTCATGTGTTAATGAATACTTATTTTTACATTTTGGGAGTTTTCTTTCTCTCTGGTACTGGAGATCGAACACAAAGTCTATATATTATGTATTTAGTTAGGCACTTGGGCACCTTTTAGTTATTGTAATACTGTATAAATGCTGGCATATGAGTATTTAAGTCTCTGTTGCCAGATTGGCGTATACACTTAGTAAGAATCATTGGATAATATCATAATACTGTTTAATATTGTTTTAGAGAACCCCTAAATTTTTCCTCTGTAACTGCAACAGTTTATATTTCTACCAGTAGTATATGAAGGCTAACAATTTTTGAACATCTTTATCAGCCTTTATTATTACGTTTTCATTTAATTTTCTTGTGTGTGCAGTACATGTGTGTGTGCAGGTACATGTGGATCCTAAGGAACCCCAAGGACTGTCTTCTACCTCCTTTGAGACAGGGTCTCTCATTGGCCTGGAGCTTGCCAATTAGACTAGACTGTCTGGCCAGTGAGCCCTGGGGATCCTCCTGTCTCTGCATCCCTAGTGCTGGGATTATAAACACATACCACCACACCTGGCATTTTTGTGTGTGGGAGTTATAGGAATTGAACTTAGGTCCTTGGGATTATGAGGCAAGCATTTTATTTACTAACTGAGCTATCTTCCCAGCCCTCTATTTTGTTTGTTTTTTATAATTTCCTTTCTAATGAGTATGAAGTGATAACTCATTATGTTGAGTTATAGTAGTTTAGACATTTTTTTTAAAACTTTAAATTTTAGTGTTGCAGATTGAACTCACGGACTGAGCTATACCCGCTAATCCTAGGACATGCTTTTTTACTTTTCTTTTTTGCTGTTCTGGGAAACAAACCCAAGGCCTCACACATGTTAGGCAAGTGCTGTATTATTGAGCTGCATCCACAGCCCTAAACAGTTTTTTATTGAAGCTGAAAGTATTGGGTTAGGGCCAGTTAGATGGCTCAGTGGGTAAAGGTGCTTGCTGCCAAGCCTGAGAACTTGAGTTCGATCCCCAGGACCCATATGGTAAAAGTAGAGAACCAAATCTCACAAGTTGTCATCTGACCTCTGCATACACACTGGCATGCACATCCCCCCCAATAAATACATAAAATGTAATAAAACGTTAATTGTTTTATTTTAGATTCTGATTGCTGTTTGTATAGCACTGTAATTATGATCAGTCATAAAGAACATTAGAATATTCAAAAGTGTGTTGGAAAAAATTACAGGCCTCAAAGTCACACTAAGATTCAAATCTAGACTCACATCCAGTGTTATCTTAAAGCTACTTATTCCTCAAAATAAGTAGTATGTTGATGATTTTTATAATGAATGTATACAAAATAGTTAATGTATATAAAGTAGTTAACAGTAGGAAGTCATCAATGATAATAGGTTGTTAGTATTTTCTCCTGTTACTGCTGCTTAGTAAAAATACTTAAATTTTTTATTGAGAGACAAAGAGCTCAACTTGGTTATGCTTTCTAAACACATTACACGTTTGTATTAAAACTAAGTAGTTTGAGTCTTTTTTGCTTTTGTCATACTGTCTTAGTTAAATATTTGTCTCTGGATTACTAAAAGTTTACACCTTTAAAAATCCTCCACTTTTCAGACACTGTGTTAGCCATGTCTTTTCTGTTTTAAGTAGTACAGCAAGGGCTCTCTACATAGACATGATGGAAATAGATTAAATATCTTGTGCATATTTTAAGTCCATGAAAGACTCCTTTGACGTCTTATCCTGTTGCTACTCTTCAGAGATGGTTAATCTCTATTAAACTAGGGTTATGTCCATTATATGTATAGTATGGCTAAAATCAGAGTTCTATACTTTAAGAAAACTGCTCGAGCTGAGCATGCTAGTGCATGCCTGAAATCCTAGCAGACAGGAGGCTGAGGCAAGAGAATTGAGATTTGGAGGTATCCTGGGCTGTATAGTGAGACTCTGTCTCAAAACAGGAACAGCAAAAAAGAAAAAAGATACAGACAGTGGATCTACTGTGACCGACACCTCAGTCCTCCTGTTGCCATGTCTTCTCCATCATGATGAATTGCATAAATTCTGAGCTAAAATAAACCTTCCTCAGGACAATGAATGAATGAATGAATGAAAGAAAGAAAGAAAGAAAGAAAGAAAGAAAGAAAGAAAGAAAGAAAGAAAGAAAGAAAGAAAGGAAGGAAGAAAGGAAGGAAGGAAGGAAAGGAAATTACTGGCCATCACAGAACCACATTAACTTTACCTGTGGCATACTTCCAAAGAGTGATGTACACTGATTAAATAGTTGGTTTTAAGAAGTAGTTTTGAAGTAGCGGCTCATTCTGTAGCCCAGGCTGTCCTAGAACTCACTATGTAACCCAGCCCAGCCTTGAACTGGTGGCAAGTGCTGGGATTATAGGTATGGGCTGTCTGACTCGGTAATTGTTAATTGAGTAATATATTCTACTTAAGACATTTGTAAGAGTTTGAAATTCCAGTTTACTTTAGAGTTTATATATCTGGGGAAATTTTATTTTCCTTTGCTTAAGATAGTTGTTTGAGGCATAGTAACTTAAATAAATTCAGTAAATTGTTCTACTTTACAGTTCTCTCTAGGTATAATTTTTTAAAAATTATTTTATAGCCAGATGTGGTGCTGTACACCTTTAATCCCAGCACTTGGGAGGCAGAGGCAGGCGGATCTTTGTGAGTTCAAGGCCAGCATGGTCTACAATGTGAGTTCCAGGCCAGCTGGGGCTACAGGGAGACTCTGTCCCAAAAAGATTAAAAAAAATTATTTTATGTGTATGTATGAGTGCTTTGCCTGGATGTATGTAGGTGTACCTGTGTGTGCAATGCCTGTGACAGGTAGGATGCCTGATCCCCTGGGGCTGGAGTTATAAATAATTGTTAGCCACCATGTGGGTGCTGGGAACCAAGCTTAGGTCCTCTGCAAGAGCAGCCAGTGCTCTTAGATAATGAGCCATCTCTTAAGCCCCCTCTAGGCATTAAGCTTTGTTATCTAGATGTGTTACTGGTCATTAATCTTTAATTAAGGTCACTGTATATGCATGTTAGTTGGGATTTCTTTGTATTCCTAGTAATAAGTTAAATATAAGATGTAGCTTTATAACAAGGCAGATTAATGGTTTAAAACATAGGCAATTTAAAGTAAGTTTCTCACTTTGATGTGCTTAACTTTTTCTAATTAAAGGATCATATCCTGTTTGATTGGAAGAATTGATAATGAGATATATATTTTATTTATTAGGTTATCTATCAGGGACCTACTAAACCACGCATTTTTTGCTGAGGATACAGGATTGAGGGTGGAGTTAGCAGAAGATGATGATTGCTCAAATTCATCCCTGGCTCTAAGACTCTGGGTTGAAGACCCTAAAAAATTAAAAGGCAAACATAAAGACAATGAAGCTATTGAATTCAGTTTCAATTTAGAAACAGATACACCTGAGGAAGTAGCATATGAAATGGTAAGTAAATCTTAGTGACGTTTTCCCTATCCTTTACAGTAACAGGACTGATTCCTTTGTACTTCTCATTCCTTTCTTTTTTTCTCGATTTCTTCTGCTCTCTCTCTTCCTCTCTCTTGCCCTCTTTCTCTCTGTGTACAAGAGGAAAACAATGAGGAAATCAAAGTGTAAGGTCCAGGAAAATAAACCCATGGCTGAGCATAGTTGGGGCACTGGCAGGGTTGTTCAGAAGAATTCAGAAAATTGGACAGACTTACAGAGACCTACATGTCGCTGGATCCAGAAGCTCTGTGCTGGGAGGCAGGATTCCAGGCAGGCAAAGTTCACTCTATCATTAATGCACCAGGTATTCCACCCATCTATTTAGCATAACTTAAGGTGAGCCTGCCTTCCTATGGATGGCCCTATGACCAGATGATTGACCAGTGAAACTGAAAAAATGCGTTTCCCAACAGATAGACTAGTGATTTTATAGTCTTGACCAGTTAAACTTATGGGGATATTTGCTACTGTAACATTCCTCTCTGAAGAGCTAACCCTAAAATCTTTTAGGGATTAGATAAGAGCTCCCAAATACTTTTGACATTTTTGGCCTTTGGAACAGAGTATGCTGCTAAAAGGCCCAAGGACATTTTGACTTGTAGCCAAGAAACTGCCTACTTTTGCGGGTGGGGTCTTTTTACCCTAACCACCTAGTCAATTTCTACCTCTTATCATACCACCCTCTGAGGAGGTTATCCAAATTGCCAACTGGGAATCAGGACGCTGACAGCTCTGGCTTCTTCCATGCTCAATAGGGGCACAGGATGTGGCAACTGGGGTACCTATTCAATGGGTCTATTTAAAAAACTCCCAAATTGCATAACTCTTAACTGTCAGGAGAAAAGAAAGGCCTTGACTGATGCCTAGGGGATGTGAACGAGAAGTAAAGGCAAGAGTAGTTAGCATTATAAGTTCTAGATAGGGAACCAAAAAAAAAGGTCAGAACAGGGAAAATTTCAAATGTCCAAACCAAAGTCCATTAGAATTTCTTGACAAGGGCTTCCAAAAGCATTTATCTGTTGGGTTCCTCCTCAATTTTCTTTTGGTCACCAAGGCTAGGCTTTAGAGTAATGAACTTGGGATTTGTTTTCAGGCATTTTGATAGCTGTTGGAGTGGCTAGAATCAGTATCAGTTCCCTCCCAAATGGCTTCTAGACAGGAGAAGACAACAAATTTCTCTCCTAGACAGGAGAGAAAACAAATTTAGTCATCATTTAATTTTTAGGCTAGAACAATAGTGGGCTTGTCTTTCTTGGCTGCAGGTAGGCACAGCAGTATTATAGACCAAGATTTGAAGTCTTTCATCTAAGTAGCATTTTCTTATTAGAAACAATATCATCAATGAAAAATAATTGTCTAAATAACATCTTATATGGACTTAAGTCTAAAGCCTGGAAAGTGTAATCCCTTGAACTCTTAAAGAAATATACTCATCACTTTAATCTTTGGTTATACTTTCTTCTTGGGTATTTAAGACCATGAAGTTGGCCCAAATAAACCAATTTGTTTTTACTCTTAAGGTTAGTTGAAGATCTGGTCCTCAGGGGCCACATGGGCTTGGGAGAAGCTCCTGGTTCCTTTGTCTTTTCTTTTACCAGTTCCATCTATGTGAGGATACTGACTTAACCTTTAAAAGTAGCATACTTCCTCTTCCAGCCTCTTTTAAAACTGTATTTTATTTAACATTGTATTTTTCTGTTTTTTAATTCTTTGAGAATTTCATACATGTATACAATGAAATGAGATCACACACACACCCATTTTCTCCCTTAAACTCCTCCATATCTCCTTAATACCTCCCTCTCTTTTTTTAAAATTAAAAAAAAAATTTATTTTTATTTTATATGTATTGCTTGTAAGTGTACCTGTGTGTGCAATACCCAGGGAAGCCAGAAGAGAGCAACCAGATCCCAAGGAACTGAAGTTACTGATGGTTGTTAGCCATCATATGGGTGCTGGGAACTGAATCCCAGGTCTTCTGGAAGAGAATATAGTACTCTTAACCAGTGTTCTTAACTGCTGAGCCGTCTCTCCAGCCCTTACCTCCCTCTCTTTTCACATCTTCTTTTTCAGTGCACACATTTTACAATGAATAAAACCAATATAACATTACTTCTGTTTAAACACTGTTAAAATTAAAAATAAGATAATTCTCTAATCTTACAACATACAGAGATATAAAAATCACAGTACATCCTCTCTTTACGGTAGTACAATGCTTTAAGTTTTCTGCTTTTTTTTTTTGAAGTTTTCTGCTTGTTAAGAAAATAGTACATGTCAGGTGTGGTGACTCCTTTCTTTAATCCCAGCATTCCAGAGGCAGAGGAAGGTGGATCTCTGAGTTCAAGGCCAACCTGGTTTACAAAACAAGTTCTAGGCCAACCAAGGCTACATGTAAGACCCTGTCTCAAAAAAAGAAAGGGAAGAGTATATAGTATTAAATTCTTTGAACTTGTAGATATTTAATCATTTTGCCTGGCAAGGCATTTTAGGTTGGCATTGTTCTTTAATTTGGTATCCTTGCTCTGTGCTCTTCAATAGTAATATTAAAAAGCCCACATTTGTTATGAGTCTTAATCTTTTGCATATGACCCTTTTTTCTCTCAGGAACATTATTTCTTCTTGGTAATCTAAAATTTCAGCTTCATCTATGGTTTTGTACATTCTATGTACCCTTTTAGTCTGTCAATCCATATTCTTTAGTTTCTGTGATATTTCATGAAGTATTTAGCTGTAGTACTTTGTTGCCTCCTATTTCTAGAACTTCCGTTATTTGAATGTTGGGTCCTTTAGATAGCTCTCCAGTGTTCTTATTTTTTTTCTGTTTTTTCTTTTTTTTTTTTTTTTTTTTTGAGACAGGGTCTCAATATGTCCCAAGCTAGTCTTGAATTCATTATGTAGCTGAGGATGGCCTTGAACTCCTGATCCTCCTTCCTTTGTTTTCTAGGGCTGGGATTATAGGTATGTGCCACTATGCTTATCCTTGTTCTTTTTGATTTATAACTTTAAATTGATTTATTATGAAGTGGGTTTACTTGTAGCTTTAGGGGGTATGGGCAAATTTGGATATGTGTGCTTCATCTAATTTTTAAAACAAGATCTTGCTATGTAGTTTATACTCTTTCATGTATCGTGTAGTTTCTGAGTCTGCTGATCTCCAAGATATGTTTTAAAATGCAGATTATAGGCTGGATTTAGTGGTACATGCCTATAACCCCAGCACTTTGGAGGTGGAGGCAGGAGATCAGGAAGAAGTTCAAGGTCATTCCAGCCAAATAGTGAATTTCAAGTCAACCTGGGTTACATGAGACCCTGTCGCAAAAAAGTAAGAGACAAAGCCAAGTGGGTGACGCACGCCTTTAGTCCCAGCACATGGAGGCAGGTAGATCTCTGTGAGTTCAAGACCAGCCTGGTCTATGTAGTGAGTTCCAGGCCAGCTGGGGCAAAAAGGAGACCATGTCTCAAAAATACCAAAAACAAAAATAAGAGACAAAAAATGCAGACTGTAGGACTGAGAATGGTATGCCATGGTGCTACTTCAAATCATGTTTCCTATGCTGTTTATCCCTGTTTCTTAGAGTAGAAACAACCCTTTCCTGTTCTCTCACTACTCTTAATACCTAGTAAGCTGTAGTACTCTGTGGTGTTGATCTCTGCCCCAAACTTCATTTGTGCCTTTTTCAATAGACTATTCCTATTTTGAGGACTTTTGTTTTGTTTTCCTTTGTTTTGTTTTGAGACCCTGTCTCAAATAAACAAACAAAAATCCCAGAAAGACTATAGAGACAAACTATTATTAGTTATTTAATAGCATTTTGGATTTGGTATATAAAATAATGATTTAAGTTAAAAGAGCTAACATCTGTTAATTTGATTTTTCTTGAGAATTTCATACATGAATATTGTCTTTGTATTATTTCCTTCTCTCCCAGTCCCCCAACTCCCTCTCAATTTCTTGTTTTCTTTGATTATTATTGTTACATATACATATATAAATTTATAAATATATGTATAAAATGCACTGAGTGCATTTAGTGGTGCTCATGTGTATCTGTGTTTAGGGCTGCCCACTTGGAATTAGATAACCTCTTAGTGAGCTAGTCCCTGGAGAAAACTGATTCTCTCTCCCTCAGCATCCATTGATTGCCTATAGAAGAGCTAAAATCTTAACTGTTAATGAAGCAGTTTGCTTACTTATTATGTTTTATTTGTAGGTCAAGTCTGGATTCTTCCATGAAAGTGATTCCAAAGCTGTTGCTAAGTCCATTAGAGACCGTGTGACCCTGATAAAAAAGACAAGGGAAAAGAAACCTGCTGGCTGCTTGGAGGAATGCAGGGATTCCCAGTGCAAGTCTCTGGGGAATGTATTCCCTCAGCACCAGGCTACAATTTTGCTTCATGCTCCTACTCAGCACACTGGAGCTGAATGTGAAGAAACAGAAGTTGATCAACATGTTCGCCAACAGCTTCTACAGGGAAAGCCACAGCTACACTGCTCCTCTGTTGGAGGTAAAACAGTTATAATTTATAAAAGCAAACAAATGTCCAATTATATTTTCCTATCTTTAAATAGTATTTTTGTGCTTTTCAAAGTATTATGTTTGTAATTTTTAGCAAACCTTTTACAGTCTCTGAAATAGACCAGGTAGTTTGATTATATTAAAATCAAGAAAGTTGGGTTAGGAACTTGTTCCAGTTGGTGAAGTACTTGCCTAATATTCAGGATGCCGTGGGCTAGATTCCCAGTACCATACAAACTGGGTTTGATGGTACTTGCCTAAAATCCCAGCACTTCTGAAGTAGAAGCAAGAGGATTAGAAGTTCAAGGTAGTTCAGCTAGTTCAATGCCAAACTAGGATAACATGATAGTCTGTCTCAAAAGAAATTAAAGTGGCTTGTCTATTGTGCTAGTTGCAAAAAAGATTATAATATAGCAACTGCTTTAGTTCAGAGAAATGATATCACTACCATTTTTAATAGTCTAACGTAAATCATTTATTACAGTTTGGAACTGAAAATACAATTTATTTCTCAAGAAGGAATTTTCTAGATATTTTCAAGATCCTTTGTAATGCCAGGTGTGGTGGCACACACCTTTAATACTAGCACTCTGGAGGCAGAGATAGGTGAATCTCTGTGAATTCAAGGTCAGCCTGGTCTGCATAGAGAGTTCCAGGCCAGCCAAGGATACACAGTGAGATTTGTCTCCAATATATATATATATAAAATAAACATTAAAAAGCAAAAAAATCTTTTGTATTTTAGACTGGAATAAAAACATAAGTCCTCCAAGTGGGTTTTTTTTTTGCTATAATATATTGTTTTCTTTAAAAATGCACATTATTTGCCTAGTAATAGCCAATTGTTCTACAAAGGCTATACTTCTTTCTACTCAGTTTCTAGGAGAAATAGAAAATAGAATATGCCATTTATATTTTACTGAAATCCTAATGGCAAGTATGTATTAGTTAAGGGATACACATGAAATAAACAGAAAATGGAATTGGTTGGTTTTTTCTGCTCATTTTCTTTTTCCCCCTCATCTTTTTTTTTCTTCTGTGTTTGTCTGTTTTAGAGATAATCTTGCTATCTAGCCCAGGCTGTGTCTTCAAATTCATGATCCTCTTGCCTTTGCCTTCTATAAGCTGACTACTGCTGCTTTTCCTTCCCCCTACCTTCCTCAACTTTCCCTTCTTCCTTCACTTTCTTCCTCCTCTTTTTTTCAAGGCTTAGGATAGAACCCCAGGACTTACACAAGCTAGGCAAACATTCTATCACTGAACTATAATCCCCAGCTCCTGGAGCTACTTTTATATGATTGTTTTAAGTTTTCTTTATTAACAAAATTTATTTAAGATTTGGGGAAGGTGGGCATGTTAACATGCCTATAATCTCCATACTCTGAAGGCAGAGGCAAGAAGATCAAGAGCTTGAGATCTGGCTGGGGAGGTGGCTTAGTAGGTAAAGTACTTGCCTTGCATGAGGACCTGAGTTCAATTCCCAGAACCCATATAAAATAGCCTGGCATAATGGTGTGAGCTTGTAATCCCAGGGCTAGGGAGGTAGAAATAGGCAAATCCTTGGGGCTTGGTGGCCCTTGAGCCTAGCTTACTTGGTGAGCTACAGGCCAATGAAAGATTCTGTCTCAAATGAAACGTCGATGGTGCCTAAGGACCAACACCTAATGTTGTCCTGTGGCCTTCATATATATGTGCATATTCCCTCCTCCTCTGAGTTTGAGGCTATCCTGGGCTACATAGCATGACTGTCTCACAAAACATAAGAAACAAAACAAGAAAAAGAGAAAATTGGGGGCTGGAGAGATGGCTCAGCAGTTAAGAGCACTGACTGGTCTTGCAGAGGACCCAGGTTCAGTTCCCAGAACCCAAATGGTGACCAAAAACTATCCTTAACTCCAGTTCCAGGCATTGCATGACACAGGTGCACTTAAATACATGCAAACAAGACACTCATACACATAAAAAAATAAATAAATAAAGGCCAGGCATGGTGGTGCACTTCTTTAATCCCAGCACAGGGGAAGCAGAGACAGGCAGATCTCTATGAGATCCAGGCCAACCTGGTCTACAAAATGAGTCGAGGCTAGCTGGGGCTACAGGTTTACCCTGTCTCAAAAAGACAGCTGGATGGATGGATGGATGGAAGGAAGGAAGGAAGGAAGGAAGGAAGGAAGGAAGGAAGGAAGGAAGGAAGGATGGATCAAAAAAGAGAAAACTGTAGGGAAGGAAATGTGCTTCACTAGCAGAGAGTGAGTTCTGCATTCATGAGGACTTATGTTTGATCCCCAGTAGTACAATAAAAAAGAAATATAGAAATAAGTTATTTATAACACAGTGTCAACATTTCTTTACTTCACAGAGAGTTTATATGATGACTCTTTGTTTTTGAGACAGGCCCCATATAGCCCACACTGGCCTTCAACTTGCTTTGTAACTCAGGCTAACCTCTAATTTGTGATCTTTTTGCTTTTACCTCCCAAATGCTGGGATTATATGTTTTTTAAATTATTTGTTGAATGTGTATATTTTATTTTAAGCTGTCTCTGGTTATCATAGTAGAAAAAAATTAAAGAAACACTTAACTGTTATTTATACCATTTGGACATTGTGCTTCAAGTTTTCCCTTCTACCTTTTGCTTGTTTTCTTTGTTATAGGTGGCACTTTGCCTGAACCAGGAGCTGGATCAGTTATACATTTAGATTCTTCAAGTCAGCCCACTGTAATCTATTCTTCAAACCAGACAACTGGCTCGCAGGTGGTTTCTAGCATCCCACAGGCTGACATAAATGTTCCTGGGCAAATTTACTCCTCTCTTGACCTAGTAAGGCATTGCCAGCAAGTTTCAGGGGTGAGATGAATTGCTCTATTTTTAATATATTTAAGCATTTATCTGTTTTCCTCTTATTTACCAGTTGCAGAAGCAGCCAAATCTGTCTCAGCCCCAAATTTTGCCTGTGGTTCAAGGTCAGTCCTCTGTTTTACCTGTACATGCTCTTGGACCTACAGTTGTTTCACAGTCCCATGTTTCTCCATTAACTGTTGAGAATGTCTCACAGATAAAGGTAAGATACAGTGTTTGAGGCTCTGTACATTTCTCATTATCTGGATTTTTCTGACAAGTAACAATTCTCTTTTATCAGTTTATCATAGATTAAGTAAAGATCACTGAAAGATGACAGTTGTATATGCTTCCTCATACCCAGTGCATTCCTCTTATGGATACAACTAACATTATGCAGGTAGAAGTTTGAAGCACAGCTTCTGTAAATTGGAGAAGAAACAGAGACTTTGGTGTAAACAAAAGGCTTATTTGGAACTCTTGTATTTTCCTTGGTGAAATAGTTCTTTCTTTGTTTTGAACTTTTCCAGATTAGCTGGATGATGGAAGATATCTTTTGCAGTTAATTAAAAATAGTATTTCAAGCTGGAGAGATGGGTCAGAGGTTAAGAGCACCAACTACTCTTGCAGAGAACCTGGGTTCAGTTCCTAGCACCCACACTGTGGATAATAACCATCTGTATCTCCAGTTCCAGGGGATTCAAAACCCTCTTCTGGCCTTCATGAGCAGGGCACACCTGTGGCACACTTACATACATGAGGAAAAATACTCATACACATAAAAATTAATTAATTAATTAATTAATTAATTAAAATTTAAAAAATTACTTTATAGACTTTCATAATTTTAACATGTTAATCTAAATTCTTGGTTTTGTTTTTGTGTATTTAGTTTTCTAGGTGAAATAAAGAGAAACTTTTTTACTTTCAAACTCATAAAGCAGGCCTGGCATGGTGGTGCGTGCCTTTAATCCCAGTACTCAGGAGGAAGAGGCAGGCGGATCTCTGTGAGACTAAGGCCATAGTGAGTTCCAGGCCAGCTAGGGCTACAGGGAGACCCTGTCTCAAAAAACACCAAACAGTCCAACTCATGAAGCCAATATTACTCAATGATGAGTAAACAATCTTTGTGTGAGTTCATGTATTCTGTGTTCGTTTGCCTACGTTATGGACTCTGGGCTTTTGTTTTCCATCACTCAGTTTCTTTGCCCCCTCTCCCCACTCCCTGCATGTACTTTCCCTCTCTCAGAATAAGGTGCTCTCAGCTCTTGGGTACTCTCTGCTTAGCAACTGACACATTGGTTTCTTTTAAGAGTTTGCTCTATAGTTAGTTCTAGTTTATAAGTAGACTTTCAATGACTACTGCCTTCTAAGGATATAAAGTAAAATAAGACATGATTCTTACCCTCAAAGGCATCATAGTCTAGTAGGGAAAAAGGAGATGTGTTCTTTAAAAATGATACAAGCATTTGAAATATGTTGGGGGTAGATACAGTCTACAGATGCAATTGAGTATTTCTAGTATTTGGGAAATGTTTACAAGTGATACAGTACATACCTGTAATCAAATTATTTTGTGGTTTGACTCATTTCTTTCTAAGTCTACCTTGCAAACTATGTTGAACAGATGCGGAATTTTAACCTAGATTCAAATGCTTCAGTATATGTATTTAAAATGTATTTATATTTATTTTAAAAGTATTTATAATGTTAAAAGGGGGGTTGAAAGTTTTATTTGCATATTTAAAATTAATGCCCAAAGCCAGGGCATGGTGGTGCATGCCTTTTTAATCCAGCACTTGGGAGGTATAGGCAGTTGGATCTCTGTGAATTCAAGGCTATCCTGGTCTACATAGCGAGTTCCAGGCCAGCTATGGCTACAGGGAGACCCTGTCTCAAAAAGACAAAAAAAAAAATTAATGCCTAAGCTGAATGTGGTGGTACATGCCTGGAATCCCAACACTCAGGAGGCTGAGGCAGGAGGATTACTAGTTCAGGTCAAGCCTGGATGTCATAGCAAACTCCTAACCATCCTGCACTATATAACAAGGCCTTGTCTCCACAAAGGATGCTTAAAATTATAAAGAACTGAAAATCACCTGTTATCCTGTTATCTCTCTAGAGACAATTTAACTGTTTATGTTTGAAGTTCTAACCTCTAGTTTGTCTTTTTTGTGTACACATATATAATTAAAATTTAAAAAAATTTTTTTTTTACTTTCTGTGTATGGAAGTATTGTCTGAATGTGTATAAGTGTACCCATGTCATGCAATGCCCATGGAGGTCAGAAGAGGGTGTCGGATCCCCTCCAGTCTGAACTGGAGTTATAGACAGTTATTAGCCACCATGTGGGAGCCAGGAATCGAACCCAGATCCTCTGTAAGAGCAGTCAATGCTCTTAACCGCTGAGCTATCTCTCCAGTCTCCTAATTTTTAAATTTAAAAAAAAAATTAATTTATGTTTATGTCTGTATTCCACGTGTGTGCTGGTACCCCAGAGGCCACAAGAGGGTGTTGTATCCCCTGAAACTGGAGTTTTGGCTGTTGTGTGCCACCATGTAGGTGCTGATACTTGAACCTGTGTCCTCTGCAAGAGCAGCAATTGCTCTTAACTGCTGAGCCATCTCTCCAGCCCTTACACATGTAATGTTTATTATAGGTACCCATTGCTTTGTCAGCAGCATTCTGTGCACTGCTCACATTTTGGACAGAAGAATGATTTAACAAAGCTTGAAGGTGATTAACTGGGAAGTTATTTTTGTAGGCTATCTTTTTCACTTGCTACGTAAAACCCATCTAAGCAATCACTTACACGATTTGGGTCTTTTTATGAGCATAGTGGCCAAATATCTAGGAATTTTTCCTAAATTAAGGGAAGACATCCCCATACAGATAAAAGAAGCAGACAGAACACCAAATAGACAGGAGCAGAACAGAAACTCCCCATGGCACATCACAGTAAAAACACTAAGTGTACAGAAGAAAGAAAGAATACTGAAAGCTGCAAAAGAAAAATAACAAATCACATATAAAGGAAAATTCATCAGAATTACAGCTGACTTTTCAATGTAAACTATGAAAACCAGAAGAGCCTGGACCAAAGTAAAGTTCTAAATGATCATAGACTATGCCAATCCAGAATGCTTTACCCATCAAAACTGTCTCTCATATTTGAAGGGGAAAGAAAAATCTTCCATAACGTGAATAGGCTGAAAGAGTCTTTCTTTTTACCTAGGTTGGACTTGAAGTTACTACATGACCCTAGTTGTTATCCTCCTGCCTCAGTCTCTTAAGTGCTGGGACTATAGGCATGTTTTTCTGTTTTATGACTCCCTATGACAATGACTAGAACAAATAAGAGACAGGAAGTATATACTGGGTCAGATATAGTTATGATTGTTTTATCAAATATTTTAGAAAACTACTGATTTTGATTAGTCCCAGCTGGCTTGGAACTCACTAAATAGCCTAGACTGGTCTTAAACTTGTGGCAGTCCTCCTGCCACTCCTTCGTAAGTACTGGGATTGCAAACGTGCCACCTTGTTTGGCTCTGATTTTCTAACTCTATATGATTTGGATTGCAGCCTTCTAGTCTCCTCTATATTAAATACAATACTATACTGTAGATTTAATCCATTGTGCTCATTTATTTTGACATGCTTTTGGCTAGTAGAATCCCTTTAATCTGGGGGTGTTTTTTTGTGGTGCTTGGGATAAAATGCAAGGCCTTACATGTAGTAGGCAAACACTGTACTGCTGAACTGCATCCCCAAATATTTAAGCTGGATTTTATGTCCTAAGTTGCAGTTTCACATAATTTTTTGAACTTATCTTTATGCAACAAGTTGTTCTAGATATAGTCTTCCCTGTCTTAGCTTCATAATCAGTTATATCTCCAACAAGCGCTAGGTTGAGAGGGCTTATTTAATAGTTAAATAGTATTTTACCTATGAGAAGAATGATTTAGAAGTGAGAAGACAGACAATTACTGGAGTGATGTTTCTGAGAAGTGAAAGGAGATGATATTTACTTAACTAAATACATTGAGCTTCTAAATACATTTAGCTTTTAAATGGGGATTGGAAGAATCCAAACTATAGTGGTAAGAATCATGGCCGAACAAGCATTTAGAAAATTTCTTCCATAACCAAGTGTGATGATTAATCTTGATTGTCAACTTGATGGTATTTAGAATCACCATGAAGATAAACTTCTGAGTGTATCTGTGAGGGAATTCCGAGACAGGGCTAATTGAATTGAGATGGTAAGATTCACCTTAAATGTGGACAGCACTATTCCATGGGCTGGGGTCCCAGACTCAGTGAAAAGTCTGTGAGCCCAGACTAAGGACAAAGAGAGTCGTTTCTCTGCTTTCTGACCTACTGGAGCTAAACCTGACCAAATGGTAAAATTTAAATTTCACTGGAGAACCAGGCCGTGGGACTCCATGGTACATCTGCCAAAATAAAGCTACAAACATGGAGTGGAGTATGTATGCCTGCAAGCAGTGGAGCTGGCGGAAGGGGACTACTCAAGCCCTTTGGAGCTTAAGTCCATCAAGATGAACAGATGCTGGGCATAGAGCTAGCTACAAGATTTGTTGTTTGCCCTACTGGTTTTTTATTTTTATTTCAGGTCAGATTACATATATCTTTTCTTTTTTTTTCTCCATTTTTATTAGTTCTTTGAGAACTTCCTACTTTGTATTTTGATCATAGTCACCCCGTTCCCCCAGATCCACCCCCTCACTACTCACGCATGTTTGTGCCTTCTTTTTTTTTAAACCCATGTAGTCCAATTTTGTTGCCCATACTCTTGATTGTGTGGCCATCTACGGGAGTATGGTCGACTTACAGGGGCCACACTCTTAAACAAAATTGACTCTCCCTCTCCCGGCAGTTATTGGTTGCCAGTTGCTCCTCAGCTAGTGATGGAACATGGTATTCGCCTCCCTTATCCATGCTGGGATTTTGTCTGGCTTGAGCTTGTGTGTGCTGTCACAACCTTTGTGAGCTCATATGTGCAACTACCCTGTTGTGTCTAGAAAACCCATTGTTTCTTTGTAGTCATCCACTACCTCTGGCACTTAGCAGTCTTTCTGTACCCTCTTGCACAATGATCTTCAAGTCTCTGGAGGAGAAAATATAATACAGGTGTCCCATTTACGGCAGAGCATTTTGTAATCTCTTATTCTCTGCATGTTGGCCAGTTATGGGTCTCTACTAACTGTCATGTACTGCCAAAAGAAGCTTCTCTGATGAGGACTGAGAGATGTGCTAATCTATGCATCTTACTGCATTTTAGTCTTGCTTGTCTCCACTATTTCCTTGCTTATGCCCCCATTCCACTCTTTTAGAATGGGAATGAAGTTTGGGTGTCAAGTTGCCAAGGGGTAGAGTTGTGATAGTTAATCTTGTCAACTTGATAGGGTTGAGAATCACCATGAAAATAAACCTCTGAATTTGTCAGTGAGGGATTTTCTAGGTTAATGGAGGTGGGGAGACCCACTATATATGGGGGCAATACCATTCCATGGACTGGGGTCTGAGACTAAATAAAAAAGAAAAAGTGAGTTGAGCACCAGCATTCATCTCTTTCTGCTTCCCGACTCTGCAACCAGCCACCTCACACTCAGTGTCAACATGCTTAGCTTTGTCAACTTCACAATACCTAGAATCACTTGGGAAGAGAGTTTCAATGAGGACCTGTCAACATTGAGTTGGACTATGGGCATGTTTGTAGTGAATTATCTTAAAGTTAATTGAGGTGAGAAGATACAGCCCACTGTGGGTGACATCATTACTTAGGCAGGGAGTCCTGAACTGTGTGAGTGGAGAAATCAAGCAGAACAGAGGCAAGCAGGCAGACAGGCATGTATTTATTCTCTCTCTGCTCTTTACTGTGGATGTGCAAGTTCTTGTCTTCATTTCCACACAATAATGGACTGAAACCTGGAATTGTAAGCTAAAATAAACTATTTCTCCCATAAGTTGCTTTTAGTCAGAGGTTTTTTTTTTAATCACAGTAACAAAAATGAAACTAAAACACCTGCCATGATGGACTGTACCTTTGGACTATAAGCCGAAATAAACCCTTCCTTAAGTTCATTTTCTTATGTATTTTGTCACAGAAACAAGAAAAGTAACTATAACTAATATACCAAGTATGGACTGAAAGGAGTTCAGCCAAAATTAACTAAAGGAGGCTGAATACTTTTGGAAAAGTTTCAAGAAAAGGTAATGGAAGCCATGCTCCCTTTTACTCTCCCAGATGAATTCCACAAGGATAGTTAGGAGTAAGTTTGGTGCTTCCACAAACTTCACTCTAGATTTTCCAATAGTTTTCTCCTGTGTATCTATGTTTGAAACTTTGATTTATGTAGATTTTATTTCGTTCTGGATGCAATCTGTTGGTTTCAATTCTTTCATGTTCTTCATTTGGAGAAAATGGTTTGTTACTTTTAGATAAAAAAGTAGATGGCTGGTAAAAGATATATGCATTCATTGTTGTTATATTACTTAGTCTTTTAGAATTTTTAACTGCATGAATAATGTAGATTAATATTATAAGAGAAAGATTAACAGTAACTTTTGCTGTTGCAAACATTTAGTATTGACATCTGTGAACAAGGGTTTCATTCATGTTTTTGTTGATACTGTTTTGCAAAGCACTGACAAGAGGAGCCAGATTTTAAACTTTGTGTCGAAATTAGTAAAATGTTATATATTATTTTCTTTTTTTTTTCATTTTTTAAGTGTTGTTCTAATTTCATTTCTGTTGCTGTGATAAAATACCCTGACAAAAAGCAACTTATAGGAGAAAGGGTTTATTTCAACTTAAAATTCCTGGTTACTGTCCATTATTGTAGAGAAATCAAGGCAGGAACTTAAAGTAGCTAGTCGTCTCACAACCACAGTCAGGGGCAGAGAGGAATAAAAGCATGCATGCTTACTTGCTTGATTGCTTGTGCTCAGGTCAACTTCTTCACTCTTGGACAGTTTAGGCTTTGGAAGTAGTGCCTTCCACAGTGGGCTGGGTCTTCCCACATCAATTAACCTAATTAAGACAATCCCCACAGATATGCCCACAGTCCAACCCAAAGTGAGAATATCTTCCCAGGTGATTGTTCTAGGTTGTGTTATGTTGATAATTAAAAGCTAACCATAAGAATCCACAGTTTATTCAGCAACATAACAGGAGAGACCTCCATCATCATAATAAAGCTTAGATAGGGGAGCATCACCAAAGCACTTTTTTATATAGACATTTGCATGTGGCAAATATGGTTTGTTGTATATCAGTGCCCATTCTCCCCCCCCCCATTTCTTCAGCCCTTAAAAAAGGTCCTGATTTTTTTTGGAGGGGGGCTGGAGAGATGGCTTAGCAGTTAAGAGTACTGGCTGCTCTTTCAGAGGACCTGGGTTCAAATCCCAGCATCCACATGGCAACTAACAATCGTCCATAACTCCAGTTCCAGGGAATCCAACGTTCTCTCTGTCATCCGTGCACATCGGATGATACGGGTTGACACAGGTGCACATATATGCATGCAGGCAATACACTGATATGCATAAAATAAAAATAAAGAAAAAACATTTTTTTTAATCCTGTTTTTTTTTGGTCTTATTAAAACAGGGTCTTCCTGTAGCCCAAGCTGGCCTGGAACTTGCTATGTAGACTAGGCTGGCCTTGAACTCATACCTCGCCTGGCATTAAATTCTGATTTTTAAAAAATAGAACTTACTTACTTGAGACCTGTCTCAAAAAGACCAAAAAAAAAAAAAAAAAAAAAAAGAAAAAGAAAAAGAAAGAAAGAACTTACTTAGCTCTATATAAACCCAAGACTGTTCTATCTTGGTGGTGACTGAAGTTACAATGTCCTTCCCTAGAAATGGCAGAGTACCAAAGTACCTATACTATGAGATTTATGACAAAAGGAATTATCAAGCATGAATTCATATAACAGTCTAGTGGAAGGTTGCCCCC
>NW_008352653.1:188822-193817 GCF_000622305.1 Nannospalax galili
TTCTTGGAATTAAGAAAGTCTTTGGTCTTTTTGAGACAGGGTCTCCCTGTAGCCCCAGCTGGCCTGGAACTTGATATGTAGACCAGGCTGGCCTTGAACTCAAAGTGATCTCCCTGCCTCTGTAGCAGGGACTAAAAGCGTGTGCTACCACCTCTGATTTTTGGTAAAGATTGTTGTTTCTCCAGCTCCCGACAGAAGGTTTTTTTTTTTTCTTGGAATTAAGAAAGTCTTTGGTCTTTTTGAGACAGGGTCTCCCTGTAGCCCCAGCTGGCCTGGAACTTGATATGTAGACCAGGCTGGCCTTGAACTCAAAGTGATCTCCCTGCCTCTGTAGCAGGGACTAAAAGCGTGTGCTACCACCTCTGGCTAAATCCTTATTTTTATCAGTTGAGGCAATATGACTTACCTTGGCAAAGGCAACTCCATTCTCTTTTGCCAGTCTTTTCTGGGCTCCCTTGTGAAAGTACCTTCTAATATGTTTAAAAAATCAGTTAGATGGGGCTGGAGAGATGGCTCAGCAGTTAAGAGCACTGGCTGCTCTTGCAGAGGACCCAGGTTCGATTCCCAGCACCTACATGACAACTAATGACCGTCTATAACTCCAGTTCCAGGGGATATGATGTCCTTTTCTGACTTCTGCAAGCATTGCAAGACAGAGTGCATTTACATACATGCAGGCAATCTACACTGGTTACACATAAAATAATAAATAAAATAGTTTTAAAGATTCTGCTAGAGGCTTTGGGACAAGATTGTTTTCTTCAAATAAAAGACAGTGTTAAAAGAAAAAAGCCTTTTGCTCCCTATTTTAGGCTTTTGGCACTGAAATATGTAGTACAACAAACAACATTTTACTCACTGAGAATGTAACCATGAGGATGAAAAACAGACATTGTAAGGATCCCAGGGTGAGAAAGACAAAAGGAACCTGGGTCCTTCATAACATTGTTGAACTACTACACAAGCACTGGAATACCTAGTATCTTAAGTGGAATTTAAAAATTGTTAAGTGGCTTTTGAGATATTTCCAACAATGTTTTTTCTACGTTACCTAACGCCAACTTTGTTTCCATGATTTTCATGAATAAGAGAAAGCCAGAAAGTGGCCACTGTCCCAAAAGACTTTCTTAATTGTAGGAAAAAAATACTTCCACTAGACTTTTTAAATTATATGGATTCATCCTTTTGTCATAAGTCTCATAGTATAGATACTTTGTCATTTCTAGGGGAAGACATTGTAACTTCAAATACTACCAAGATAGAAGTCTTTGGTTTATATAGAACCAAGTCAGTATAAACAGGCAGCATTTTTATGCTTTTGTATAACATATAAGTGTTGCCTAACAAAATGTAATTTCTTTGTCAGTGACTAGTTACCAGTGACAGCCACAGCAAGTATAAGCCAAATAGAACCAGTGAGGAATAAATGGATAAATTACACACATATACCTTTCATTATCACAGATCAATATGTTACAGAGTTTGAGACCCCTGGGAAAAGGCCACCAGACACAATTCAGATTTTAATTAACCAAATCTTTATTAGAACTGCAGCTGGCTGACAGTCTCCAGAGGCCAGATAAGGGCGACTGACATGCAGCTGGCGGGTGGCGAGGTGTCTTTTTTTTTAAGGGTAGGAGAGGAAGTTTAATTTGATGCTAGCAGGACTGACCCCACGAATCAAAGGAGTCAGACCCCTTGTTCAGGTTTTGGAGGGTTTTTATACTCGTGAGGAATGAAAGAAAAAGGTACATAGTATATACATGGTAATTAAGTAAGATAACATAGGGCTGCACAAGGTAACAGAAATGCAAAATTAACAGAAATGCAAAAGCCTTAGGCAACTAAGATTTCTATATAGGAATGTGATAGCTTTGGAAAACAAAGACTTCTATCCTGGATAACCTCAGGGGGTAGGGGAAGATTCCTGTTCACTTCCCCATTCCAGAGTTCTTAATTACTATCACATTGCAAAAGCTTTTAGCATCTGATACACACTTCTAGTTCTATAATATCCTCTCCTGTCATTGACATAATCCCATGTTATTTAAGAGGAACTTTAAGATATTTTAACTATTACCCAGGAGTTTGATGATCTCTATTTGGTTTTTGATAGATTTAGTAAGTTTATTATCTAAGATTTTAACAGGAAAGCTAATAGAACCATGACTACTGGTTCTGTTAGCTAGCCAGGGACTTTCTAGGTATTTTAGAAAAACTCATTTTTTTCTTTTTCAGGACTTTATTCTCTTTAGTAGTTGCCTTGCATTTTTCTAACTATGTCACATTGGTTTGCATGGCCAGATTGATTTGCATTTAAAAAGTATGAATACTTTCCTTTCTGCTGGTTCTGGCATCTCTATTCTCAGGGATAAGTTTACTGGCAAATATAAGGAAATTTCAAGCTCTCAGCTCAGGAAGAAACTGGTCATTTTCTTTTGGGGTCTTTACTTTAAAACTGTCTCATTAATTTTTACCTTTTATTTTTATTACTTTTGAAGAGGTAACGCAGTTTGCCCGTGGGGAATCAGGATGCAGACCACTCTGGCTTCTTCCATGCTGAACCAGGGACACAGGATGTGGCAACTGGGATAGCCCCCTTCAGTGGGTCTATCTAAAAGACTCCCAAATTGTATAAGTTTTAACTGTAGCGAGAAAAGAAAGTCCTTGACCAATGCCTGGGAGATGCGAAGGAGAAATAAAGGCAAGAATAGTCAGCATTACAAGTTCTAGACAGGGAACCAGAAAAAAAATCAGAACAGGGCAAATTTTAAATGTCCAAATCAAAGCGCATTAGAATTTCCTGATGAGGGATTCCAAGAGCATGCATCTGTTGGGTTCCTCCTCATTCTTTTGGCTGCCAAGGCTGGACTCGAGAGTGATGAACTCAGGATTTGTTTTCAGGCACTCTGATAGCTTTTGGAGTAGCTAGAATCAGTCTTCTAGACAGAGAAAATAAATTTACCCATCATTTTAGAATAGTAGCTGCAGGTGGGCACTACAGTATTGCAGACCAAGATTCGAAGTCTTAGGCCTGAGCAGCATTTTCTTGTTAAGAACAAAATTACTACTGAGAAATAATTGTCTAAATAACATTTTACCTGGGCTTAAGTCTAAAGTCTAGGAAATGCAATCCTTTGGACTCTTAAAGAAATATACAGATCACTTTAATTTTTGGTTATACTTTTCTTCTGGGTGTTTTAGACCATACAGTTGGCCCAAATAAATGAATTAACTTTTACTTTAAGGTCAGTTGAGGACCTGGTCCTCAGGGGTCACATAGGCTTGGGAGGAGCCCCTGGCTCCTTAGGCCTTTCTTCACGGCTTTACATGACAATGAGTCAAGAGGTCCTGCTTGACTGGGGCTTCACTTGGAAGCATGGAGAAAATGTTTCCTCTGTGTTGACCCTCCTCTTTGCAGACTGGACACTGGTTTGAGTCCCTCTGGTGGGGTCTCCATGACCTCCCTGAACAAGAGGACAGGTGACTCATCATGGCTACAGGACATATCAAGGGATTCCCATAGTCCCCTGGGACACTGTCAACATTCCAGGGCAAGGAACAAAACTGTCCCTTAAGCCCCTTTGTCCAGATTAGTATGGGCTTTTAAGTACGGCTATTAACCATCCAAGAAGATCAGTTTCACCAGCTGGTAACCTTTAATTACTGTGTAATATATAGATAAGACTTGAACAAAACCCAAACGTTCTCAATAAACATTGACTGAAAGAGATTTACCATCACAGATTAACTAGGCATAGCTCAGGAAAGGGACTTTAAAACAAGAATTGCTCAAGTGAAGGCTGTTCTATTACAAACAGAAGCAATTTCTTTTTCCTTTCCAGTTTCTCATACCCTGATTTATAGTTTTCATAAGGAAGAGACGTATCATATTACATACCTATAGACAGGAAATAAACTGATCAGAATTCAGACCAAGCTTCACCAAAACTGTTTTCTTCTAGCTTGTATACATCTGGTTCAAGGAGGTAAAACCTAGTTTTTCTTGAGCCAAATTATTCATGTTATGGGCAAAAGAAAGTGCCAAAAGTAACATTTGCATAACACAGAGAAACATAAAAGCATTTACATAATCCAGAGATTCATGAAAGACATCTTTCGGTAGTCATAGGTAACCCAATACTTGTCTGCATCTATTTAATCCAAATCTGGTACCCGTTGTGCAGTACAAGCCAGAAGTGGACTGAAAATTAAAAACTATAGCTCGTTAAACCTGTTCAGACCTTTAATAAGTTTGCTTAAAATAAATTTCATTATCCCTTCTATTCTGGCAATATCCTGTCATTTTAATCTTTATATATGAATCTTTACTACTATACTCCCTTTTAAATGCAGACCATTTGCAATTAGGGCAGAATGCATACAGCTGGCTGGGAAGAATGGCTGTATACTCAGGTAAGGGTCCAGTGACCCTGCTTCTCTCCCCTTTACTGAAGGAATAACAATCATCAACAAGCCAAATTGCGATGGCCGTTTATAAGCAGGCACAGCTGAAGTCATGAAGATGGTAGTTCTTTGACTTAGAAGAGTGCAATGCAGCATCATCTTATTAAAAGAACATGGAATCTAAATTATATATATTAAGATAATGTAGTGAGTTAATATTACCCATGTACACACTGTGCTTTAAGTTCCCAGGTAAACCTTATCAAAAACACAAAACCATTAAAATCTTTTACTTTGTGTAGTAGAGAGTGGTCTATCACAGAAGGTGTACGAACACAAGGGAAAGAGAAGCAACTGACACCCAACCTCCAGCAAAATCACTTAAGGAAAATGGTGCTATAACCCTGCTGAGACTTTAATAAACTATCAATAATATTTACCAAGCAATTAATATTTTACCTCATATATATGGAGATGAACAATTACCTTAAATATATTATTATAATGTATAAACTTTGAGATGTCCTTGTAAGCCATGAATCAGGTTTTAAATAACCAATTCTCCTTTTAGAGATGTTTTACATAGAC
>NW_008352653.1:195059-195836 GCF_000622305.1 Nannospalax galili
AATTCTCCCAGTTCTATGCTGGGTTACTATCTGGGAGTCCCTTTGGCCAACTTGGCCAACAACTCAAAAGAAGGTACCTCTTATCTGGCATTGTTGCTTGTTATGTACCCTTTAGCTATGCATATGGACTCCTAAGAAATTATATTGGCCCCTTTAATCTTTGGTTATACTTTCCTTTTGGGTGTTTAAGGCCATACAGTTGACCCAGATAAAACAATTATTTTTACTCTTAAGGCCGTTTGAGGATCTGATCCTCAAGCATCACATGGGCTTGGGAGGAGCCCCTGGCCTCTTTCTTTTACCAGTTCCGCCTATGTGAAGATAAGTCAAAGGTCCTGCTTGACCATGGTTGGCTTCACTTGGAAGCATGGAGGAAATGCTTCTTCTGTGTTGACCCTCCACTTTGTAGACTGGACACTGGTTCAAGTCCATCTGGTGGGATCTCCTCGGCCTCCTTGATCAAGAGGACAGGTGACCCACCACAATTACTGGATATTTTGAGAGATGCTCATAGTCCCCTGGAACGAGTCGACCTAGGGGGGTAAGGAGAAAAAAACTGTCCTTTATGTCCCTCTGACCAAATTATTATAGGTCTCAAAGTATGTCTGTTAAACATCCAAGAAGGTTAGTTCCACCAGTATGGTACTTTTAATTACTGTGTGACATGTAGATAAATCTTGGGCAAAGACCAATTCTTCTCAGATAAACCTTACCTAGACATATATTACTTGATCTGCTATGTGTAATTTGTCAGTGGGTGGTAGGAGGAATATGGTT
>NW_008352653.1:195960-196339 GCF_000622305.1 Nannospalax galili
TAATACCCTTCTCCTATGGTCCTACCTCTCTTGAGCTCTTTCTTTCCTTTTATCCCCTAGGTTCCTTGTGTACCCTTCCCTCCCAACTCCCTTAAACTAACCCAATTTTTATCTATATCTCCCTTATTAAGGCCTGTTTCCTACTGTTCTTCTCTTTCAGGTTCTTTCTTTTCCTTTACCTCCATGGTTCCTTTCCATTATCCTAGTTCCTGTAGTTATGTCTGGATACATACTCACTTAACAGAGTTTGTTTCTAGGATCCATTTATGAGGGAGAACATATTTTGATGTTTTTTTCTGTGTCTGTGTTACTTCACTTAGTATAACAGTTTCTAGTTCCATCCATTTACCTGCAAATTTCATGATTTCATCTTTCTTTA
>NW_008352653.1:196831-199580 GCF_000622305.1 Nannospalax galili
GCTTTTAGCTTAATGAGGTCCCATTTGTTAATTCTTGTCCTTGTTTCCTGAGCAATTGATGTCCAGTTTAGAAAATCCTTTCCTACACCTATATCTTGTAGGTTTTTCCCAATGTTTTCTTCTAACAGTTTCAGAGTTTCAGATGTTACATTGAGGTCTTTGATCCAGTTGGAATTGACTTTTGTGCAAGGTGAAAGATAGGGGTTTCGTTTCATTCTTCTACAGGTAGAGATGCAGTTTTGCCAGCACTATTTGCTGAACATGCTGTATTTCCTCCAGTGGTTAGTCTTGGCATCTTTGTCAAATATCAGGTGGCTGAAATTGCATGTACTCATATTTGGGTCTTCAATTTTGTTCCATTGATCTATGGGTCTATTTTTGTGCCAGTACCATGCTATTTTTATTACTGTAGCTCTGTAATATCGCTTAAAATCTGATAAAGTAATCCCCCTGGCATTGCTCTTAGTGCTCAGGGTTGTTTTGGCTATCTTAGGTCTTTTGTGCTTCCATATGAATCTTGGATGGCTTTTTGCCATTTCTGTGAAAAATGTCATGGGGATTTTGATTGGCATTGCATTGAATCTATAAATGACTTTTGGTAGGATGGTCATTTTTCACAATATTAATTCTTCAATCCATTAGCATGAGAGGTCTTTCCATCTTCTGATGTCTTCCTCTATCTCTTAAAAGATTTAAAATTTTCATTGTAGAGCCCTTTAATGTCCTTTGTTCAGGTTTATTCTGTAATTTTTTTTTTTTTTTTTTTTTGCAGCTATTGTGAAGGGGAGTGTTTCCATGTGCTCTTTCTCTGATTGCTTGTTTTTGGTATATAGAAAAGCTACAGACTTGTAGGTTAATTTTGTAACCTGCTACTTTACTGGACGTGTTAATCATTTCTAGGAGTTTTCTGGTGGAATTTTTGGCGTCTCTTAGATACAAAATCCTATCATCTACAAAAAGGGATAATTTTATCTCTTTCAATTATTACTCCTTTAATTTCCTTCTCTTATCTTATTGCTCTAGCAAGGGTTTCAAGCACTATAATGAAAAGGAGAGGAGACAGTGGAAAGTCCTGTCTGGTTCCTGATTTTAATGGGAATGCTTCCAGTCTTCCTCCATTTAGGATGTTTAGAGTGATGTTGGCTGTGGGTTTGTTATATATGGCTTTAATTATCTTGAGGCATGTTTCCTCCAGTCCAATTCCCTCTAGGACTTTGAACATAAATGCATGTTGAATTTTGTCAAAGGCCTTCTCTGAATCTATTAAGATGACTATGTGGTTCTTGTCTTTGAGCCCATTTATATGATTTATGACGTTTATTGGCTTACGTATAGTGAATCATCCCTGCATCTCTAGGATAAAGCCGACTTGATCATGGTGGATGATCTTTTTCATGTGTATCTATACACAGTTTGCAAGTATCTTGTTGAGAATTTTTGCATCTATATTTATTAAGTATATGGGTCTATAGTTTTCTTTTTTGGTTGTATCTTTACCTGGCTTTGGTATTAGAGTGATGCTGGCTTCATAGAAGGAATTTGGAAGTTCTCCCTCCATTTCTATCTTTTCGAATGAATTGAGTAGTATTGGATATAGATCTTCTTTGAACGTCTGATAGAATTCTGCTGTAAATACCTCTGGTCCTGGGCTTTTTTTAGTTGGGAGGTTTTCTATTACTGTTTCAATTTCAGTGGTTTTAATGGGTATATTTAAATTACTTACTTCATTCTCAGTAGAGATGAAGCTTCCAGGTTAGTGCCAGCTCGATTTTTCCATGTTTGTTCTACAACTCACATATGCAGTGTCTTCAGCAATAGGGTCTTACCATCAAGTTCTGGTGTGTAACCAAGAACAATGTCAATAAACAGTATTATTGTTTTAGGGTCTATGGGACCCTCATGGTCCACAACTCCAAAATAGGGGTCTGTCAATCTTGTTTATCTTTTCAACAAGCCAGCTCTTGGATTCATTGAGTCTTTGTATTGTTTTCTTTGTTTCAATTTCATTAATTTCTCCTCTGAATTTTGTTATTTCTTCTTGTCTGCTGGGTTTGGGTTTTGTTTACTGTTGCTTTTCAAGTGTGTTGAGTTGCAATGTTGTCATTTATTTGTGTTCTTTCCAATTTTTTGATGTAGGCACTTAGAGCTATAAACTTCCCTCTAAGGACCAGTTTCAGCGTCTCCCAGAGGTTTTGTTATGTTGTATTGTTCTTTTCATTTAGTTTCAGGACAACTTTTGTTTCTTAATTTCTCTTTTGACCCATTCATCATTCAGGAGTGTGTTGTTTAATCTCCATGTGTTCCTGTGGTGATTAGGGCTTCTTCCGGTGTTGATTGTAAGCTTTATTGCATTGTGGTCTGATAGAATACATGGAATTATTTCAGTGTTTTTGTATTTGTTGAGGTTTGTTTTGTGCCCCAATATATGGTCGATTTTGGAGAAGGTTCCATGGGGTGCTGAGTAGAGAATATATCCTTTGGTGCTTAGGTGGAATACTCGGTATATGTCTGTTAAGTCCATTTGATATATGGTATTGTTTAATTCCGATGTCTCTCTGTTAACTCTCAGCCCTGTTGACCTATCTAATGGAGGCAGTGGGGTATTGAAATTCCCTACTATTAATGAGTTGGGATTAGTCTGGGTCTTAAAGTCCTGTAGTATTCTTTTCATGAAGTTGGGTCCACCAGAGTTTGGTGAATATATGTTCATGATTGTAATATCTTCTTGATTTATTGTTCCTTTGATCAT
>NW_008352653.1:200662-206902 GCF_000622305.1 Nannospalax galili
TCTTTTATCCCTCTCTTCCTTCAGTTCTTTTATTTCTTTGTGTGTTCTTTAAATTCACTGAATTCTTTTATCATGCTTATAATTGTCCTTTTGAGTTCCATGTCCTGCATTATCTCTAGGGGCTTCTCACTGTACTCCTCTAGAGGACTACTGGTATTTGGTGGCAATATGTTATTTTGGTTTTTCATGTTATTTTTTTCTCTGTGATTTTGACATGTGAGTTTCTTTTGTAGTTTCTGATTCTTGTGTGAGACTCAGGCCTTCAAGTTTAGGTCTGCTTCTTTTTGTGAACTTTATGTGTCTTTGTGGTTTACTTTTTGGGCATGAGAAGCTGGTTCCTCTAAGATTCCAGTTCTCTCTTTTGATTTTATATTGGAGTGGCCAGATTGCTTTTGTCTTCAGGAGTTCCCACAGAGGCCCAAGTCAGATGAAGATCAGATGCTCTCAGGCTTTCTCCTAAGGTCTGGATCCCTCCAGGAACGATTTTGGCCTCAGGAATTTGGGGGTTGGACTGGCCTGGGAACAGAGCCAGGAAAGATACTAGTGTAGGGCAGGTGGTGGCCATGCCACCCAGAGATGCAAAGGAAGATGGGGTTGGGAAGTGGCCCCAAGGGTCCCTGAGGACTGCACTGAGGAGCTGGGTTGGCCTGGCTGCAAAGGACCAGGAAGAGGAAAGGTCAGCCCCAGCATCCAAGAAAGAGGCTGGTGGGTTGTGCAGACCCAGGGAAGCAGAGGGAGGTGAGGGCGGGGCAGGCCCAGAGCACCTGTGGGGACCCTAGAAGGAACTGAATTGGTCTGGTTGCAAAGGATCAGGCCGCAGTGGTGGTTCCCCAGGTGTCTGGGGCACCGAGACATGGAATGGGACAGGACTCAGGCTAGGAAGAGAGACAGGCCGGGGAGATGGGAGGGTCAATGAGGCTGGGGGAGTCAAGGCATGGAGGGTGTGACCGACCTACCCCAGAGAGAGAGGCCTGGGGGTTGGAGAGAGGCCTGCAGGTCCTGCAGGCTCAGGAAGTATAGAGAGGTGAGGGTGGGGCCAGGCCCAGAATCAGTCAGGTTTTTTTTTCTTTTTATGTGTATGCGTGTATTGCCTGCATGTAGGTAAGTTCACCTGTGTCATCCAATGCCCCCGGAGGTCAGAAGAGGCTTTCAGATCCCCTGGGACTGGAGTTAAGGACAGTTGTTAGCTGCCATGTGGGTGCTGGGATTCAATCCCTGGTCTTCTGCAAGAGTAACCACCATTCTTAACCGCTGACCCATTCTCTCCAGCCCCTGAAGCAGGTTTTCAGTGACCAAGTCTACTTTAAAGGTTTAGAGATGTTTTACATAGACTGGGAAAATGTTTATTTTATATAAAACATATCATAAACACAGAGATAAATTGCATCCTGGAGCAGAAGGAATCATTTCTAAAAATTAATTTATATTCTTAAGTAATAGGAGCCATGTTGTAATTTAACAATTTCAGTTTACATGAGAACTTACTTACAAGTCAATTTGATATCTAGTAAATTGTTCTTTAATAATTGTTCCCTTAGTATTAAACATAAGTCTACACATTCACAATAGTCTCATAGAATACTGTGGTTAGACACAATATCAGGACAAAGCAGTTTCAAAACCAAGACCAACTACCTTGACGAAATTCTGATCAGAGGTTATAAAATAAACTCTTAAAAACCAGCAGTACTTTATGTATACATCCATATACACACATAACACATACATACACATACACATACACACACACATACACACACACACATATATATGAATCACATCTCAAAAAATGTCTATGCTGAACAAAGCCATATACACTGATGCTAGACATAAGGGCTTTCACTTGAAGAAAGCATTTTCAGAAATATCATTTACATTTTAATATGGTAAATATTTCTAAGTGGGTTTCAGACTCAACGAGTGATGAAGAACAGAATTATCTATTTCATTTGCACTCAAAGGTAACCATAGTCAGAAGTTACAGTATGATTAAAACAAGCTAATGCTTAAACAGTTTTCATTAAAGACAATTCCATGAAAGGAGAGGATAAAGAATGGGATGGTAAGAACTATTTAGTCTTAATAAGGCAATACAGAATCAATCGATTATTAAAGACCATTTGACAATACCAAAAAACGTAGAGTGAAAGAAAATAGTTTTCATGAGTATGATTCAATTACAGCTGTCTACAGTTAACTCTTGCCCATAGTAGCATGCAGGAACTTAGAAAGAATGAGAGGTGGAAGCACAAGAGCACAGCACACAGCGCAGGGTCAGAGGAGCCAGCATGCCAGGTCTGTAGGGCTGGCAGTCTGTGACAGCAACAGCTCAGGCTCAGGGTGGTCGTTTGCTTCCTATGAGGAAAAGGTGTTCATGTGGGGGGAAAACACTTAAGGAAATAAGCACAAAATCATATCACTGCCAGAGTCTAAGAAGACACACTGTAGTGAACAGTGAGCTAATTCTCAGAGATGTCTAGAGGTTGTTCAATTTATGCATAAAAGTACGTGGTAATTTTTACAAGATAAGCATAGTTTAAAAGTAGTTATTCTGAACACATTGTAGTTGTCTCTTTTTGTCTCAGGATGTTCTGGAGGCAAGAGACTGGCTGAAGCCATGTGCTACTGCATCTAACTCAGGTGTCCTCTAGCCAGAGAAACAAAAGCACCACTGCCACATGGCCGTCTCCAGGAGCCTGGCAGAGGTCTTCCAGGTATCAGAGACCTGCATTCAAGCCAGACTAAGATTCCTGATTTCAATTTTTAATTACTGATAGGAGTTTTAGGAATAGCTAATATAAAGGCAGTTCAATGCAGACAAACAGCGCTAAAGGCAAGAGGCACTTACTGGAACTAAGATAAGATCTTGAGCTGGCTGATTCTCTGATTTTTAGTCTAAGGTGGCTATTTTGTACAAAATAGACTTGCTGTAGTTATTACAAATATGTAAGAGGGAAGTTTTAAAACAGTGTAGTTTCTTGTTAAAATGTATTGGAATAATCTAGAGTCCATTTAAAATAAAGGTGTTTTGTTTTTCCTCAAGTTACTGTGAGAAAAATAATAATGGAACATATGGTATGGAACCTCCCCTCTAGGACTACATTATATGTTGATACTTTCTCTTGGGAACTCTTCAGGTAGGGGCAAGGTAGTTCCAAAACATTGATTATAGAGATTATGGATTGGTGTAGTTCTACATGAACACTATGGCAAGAATACTGACTGAATTCATGCTGACAAAACATATATAGGTATGGGCCTGGTGACTCACACCTTTTAATCAGCACTGAGGAGGCAAAGGTAATCATCTCTCTGAGTTTGAGGCCAGCCTGGTCTACATAGCAAGTTCCAGGCCAGCCAAAGCTACATAGTAAGACTGTATCTCAAAAAAAAATGCATAGACCACCACAGAAACAGATGCCACAATTTAAGCAGTTCACAAATTAGTAGCAGTCTGGATCAAATTTAGAAATGAGGCTAGGAGTGTAGCTCAGTGGTACTTGTGTAGCATTCACAGTCCCATGAAAGGAAAAAGAGAGGGAGGGATGAAGGGAAGAATCTTTTTTTTTTCCATTTTCTCTGGCTTACTCACACAAAACCCTCTAGCATATCCATGATTTTTACTATTACTATAGTTACTTGTTTTAGCTAAGATTTCTTTATTGGTGGTGATGTTTGCTTATAGTTTGATGTATTCTGGTTGAGATGAATTATAATATAGGATTAAAACCAGCTACTCTGGAGTCATGTATCCTTTTTTCTAACTAATGGAAGACCTAGAAGAAATAATGGCAAGCTTTTTCAAAGGTCCACCTTGGTGAGATTTTTGAGGAGCCCACTCAAGTGGAAAATACCAAAGAAGAAAAAGACTTCTATTAGAATTATCAAGGTAACATTCAGGCAAATAATCAACTCCATTGATATGCCTAAGAATACTTAGTGGCATTCATTTTGTTTCTTGGAAATATTTGTTTTTAGTCAGTATAAAAGTACATAATATGAATAAAGTATTTGAAAATTTACTCTTGGTCCCTGGGAAAATATTGATTACAAATTTGGAAAGGAGTCTAATTCTTCTGATATAACTATGTGAGAGTGATGCTTTCTCCAGTCTTTAGGAGTGAGACTGTTTAGCAACTTTGGACATATAGTAAAATAACATCATTTCAGATGTGAGTTGTCTGCCATAAAAAAAGTTGTCTGCCATATTCTCTAATATTTGTAACAATTTTCTTATTTACACTGTAACAACTAAATGTTGTATAGTAAATTTTAAAAAAATTATTTATTTAATAACCAGATAATTAGAAGAAGCATTTCATTACAACAGCATTGACATAGTTTGACACATAATTTCATACATATATATATATAATGTATTTTGATTAAATTCACTCCCCATTCCCTCTCCTCCAATACCTCCTCTTCCTCCACCACTGCTATTCCCTCCCCATTTCATGTGTTCATTTTTTTCAACCTATTGGATTCACTGAGTGCTCCCAGTAAGAGCATGGGCGTGGGATCATCTATTGGAGCATGGGGATGATTATTACTAGTCATATTCGGTTACTTTCTGAGATCCTTGGCACCTGAGCATGGATATAAAGTCATCAGGTAGGTTTCAATGGTAATGTTTTTCATGTCTGCTAATTAACATGAGACAAATTTTTATGCTGCTTCTTCAAATATAACTCATTTTTTAAATTTATTGATTTATTTGTGTGTGTTTATTTCATACAGAACTTCCCAATCTTATTCATCTATATACCCACATCCCAAATGGCACCATCCCCTAGCCCCCCACCCCCCACTGAAGCCCATATACTCTGTCATCCCTCTTACTGTCCACTGTGTTGTCAGTGCCTCCAGCAAATCCCCAGTGCTCGTCCGTCCACTGAGTCTAGTCAGCCTATCAAGAGTTCCTAGTTTTTGGAATATCAGCTTTTCCTCGACTAACAGCAATCAGTTGCCAATATTCCTTTAGATAAGATTGGGGTGTACTGTTCATTTTCCCAGTTCTATGCTGGGTTACTGTCTGGGAGTCTCTTGGGTCACCCTGGCCAACAACTCAAAGGAAGGTATCTCCTGTCTGGCGTTGTTTCTTGTTATGTAGCCTTTAGCTATACACACGGACTCTTAAAGAATTATATTGGCCCCTTTAATCTTTGGTTATACTTTCCTTTTGGGCGTTTAAGATCATACAGTTGGCCCAGATAAACCAATTTACTTTTACTTGTAAGGTCGTTTGAGGATATGTTCTTCAGGGGCCACATGGCCTTGGGAGGAGCTCTTGGCTCCTTTCTTTGGCCAGTTCCATCTATGTGAAAATAAGTCAAAGGTCCTGCTCGACCATGGCTTCTCTTGGAAGCATGGAGGAAATATTTCCTCTGTGTTGACCCTCCTCTTTGCAGACTGGACATTGATTCAGCTCTATTTGGTGGGGTCTCTACGGCCTCCTTGATCAAGAGGACAGGTGACTCACCACAGTTACAGGACATTTTAAGAGATGCTCATAGTCCCCTGGAACTTAGTCAATCAAATAGGGTGAGGAGCAAAAACTGTCCTTTATGTCCCTCTGACCAAATTAGTATAGGCCTCAAAGTATGGCTGTTAAATATCCAAGAAGGTTAATTCCACCAGTCTGGTCCCTTTAATTACCATGTGCTATGTAGATAAAGCTTGGGCAAAGACCAAAGGTTCTCAGATAAACCTTTACTAGACATATATTATGGTCCTTGAGCTAGTTGTATGTATAATTTGTCAGTAGGTTGTTGGACTAATATGGTTTTCTCTGTTTTTTTTTTTTTTTTCTTTTAACTAGCTAGGCATTATTTATCTCTCGCATTGTCCAACCGTTCCACCATGGTTTCCCTATTTAAAGTGCCCCCATTTTTCCTATTACTCCCTTAATAATACCCTTTTCTTATGATCCCATCTCTCTTGATCTCCTTCTTTCCCATTATCCCCAAGGTTCCTTGTATAATCCTCCCTCCTCCTCTCATTAAAATAATCCCATTTTTATCCATATCTCCCTTATTAACACCTGTTTCCTACTGTTCTTCTCTTTCAGATTCTTTCTTTTCCTTTACCTCCCTGGTTCCATTTCATTACATGGTTAGTGTAGTTGTGTCTTGATACATACTCACTTACTAGGATTTAGTGCTAGGATCCACATATGAGGGAGAACATATGTCGTTTGTTTTTCTGAGTCTGTGTTACTTTACTTAGTACAACACTTTC
>NW_008352653.1:207007-210426 GCF_000622305.1 Nannospalax galili
TTGAGGGACATTTACTTTGCTTTCATCTCTTAGCTATTGTGAAAAGAGCAGCAACAAACATGAATGTACAAGTGTCTCTGCAATAGGATAAGTTCTTTGGGTATATGCCAAGGAGTGGTATAACTGAGTCAAATGGTAGGTTCATTTGTAGTTTTTAGAGTTCTCCACACTGCTTTCCGTAGGGCTTGAACAAGTTTGCAATCCCACCAGCAATGGATGAGTGTTCCCCTTTCCCCACATCCTCTCCAGTATTCAACATTTGGAATCATTTGTTCTCTTGATCTTAGCCAGTCTGCCTGTCCTTGAAAGTGAGACGAGTCTCTTGCAGACAACAAAAAGATGGGTTTTGTTTCTTACTCCATTCAACTAGTCTGTGTCTTTTGACTGGAGAGTTCAGTCCATTGATATTTAAAGTTATTAATGAAAGATATGTATTGATTCCTGTCATTTTTATTTCTGTTCACATTCTTGGTGTAGCTGTGCATTTCCACAGTTATACCTTCATTAAGTTTCTGTAACCACGTGGGTACATTCTTTCTTCAGCTTTTTGTATCGCTTCAGGAACTCTCTGAAGGGCTAGTTTTGTGGACATTAATTCTTTCAACCTATTTGTGTCTTGGAAGATTTTTCTTTCCCCCTCGACTATAATAGACATTGTGGCTGGGTAAAGTAATCTAGGTTGGCATCTCTGGTCACTTAGAACTGGGAATACCTTGGTCCAGGCTCTTCTGGCTTTCATAGTTTGCACTGAAAAGTCAGCTGCAATTCTGATGGGTTTTCCTTTATGTGTGACTTGTTTTTATTTTGCAGCTTTCAATATTCTCTCCTTGTTCTGTAGGTTTAGTTTTTTTACTATGATGTACGGTGGAAGGTTTCTTTTCTGGTCCTGTCTATTTGGTGTCCTCTATGCTTCTTGTATTTCTATGGGCATGTCTTTCTTTAATTTTGGGAAATTTTCTTCTACAATCCTGTTGAGGATCTGGTGCATACCATTATCCTGAGATTCTTCTCCTTCCTGTATGCCTATGATTCATAAGTTTGGTCTTTTTATGGTATCACACAATTCCTGCATATTCCATTCTTGTGTTTTCTTAAATTCTTTGTAATCCTTGCTTGAGTGGTCTAATTTGTCCCCCTTATCTTCCAGCCTTGATATTCTGTTTTCCATTTCATTCATCCTTTTGGTGAGGCTTTCTCCTGTCATTTCTAATTGGCTTACTGAATGCTTCACTTCCTTCTTCATTTCAGCCTGAGTATTCTTCAATATTTCTCACTCTTTTTTGAATTAGTTCAGAAGATTATCCCCATCTTCTTTCAGTTCTTTGATTTCTTTGTGTGTTCTTTAAATTCACTGAATTCTTTTATCGTGTTTATAATTGTTCTTTTGAATTCCATGTCCTGTGTTATCTCTAGATGGTTCTCATTGTACTCCTGTACAGGACTGTTGGTACTTGGTGGGGTTATATTATTTGGGTTTTTCATATCATTATTTTTTCACTGTGACTTTGACATGTGGGTTTCTTTTGTAGTTTCTGATTCTTGCGTGAGACTCAAGCTTTCCTTTGTTCAGTTTAAGTCTGCTGCTTTTTTATAAACTTTATGTGCCTTTGTGGTTTACTTGTTAGGCATGAAAATCTTGATTGGTCTAGGCTTCAGGTTCTCTCTTTTGATTTTATATTGGAGAGGCCAACTTGCTTTCGTTTTGCTACTCAGGAATTCCCATAGAGGCCCAAGTCGGATGAGGACCAGATGCTCTCAGGCTTTCTCCTAAATCTGGGTCCCCCCAGGAAAGATGCTGGCCTCAGGAATTTGGGTGCTTGGCTGGCTGGGGACCAGAGCCTAGGAAAGATGCTGGCCCCAGGAAGCTGAGGGCCTGGGCCACCCAGGAATGCAAAGGGAGGTGGGAGCGGGAACAGGCCCCGAGGGCTCCCAGGACTAGAAGGAGGAATTGGGTTGGCCTGAATGCAAAGTATAAGGAAACAGTGCAGAGTCTGGGCCAAGAGGTCAGTCCAGAGGCCTGGGGTGCCAAGACAAGAAATGGGCTAGTGCCCAGTCTAGGAGGAGAGATGGGGTGGAGGAGCTGGGAAGGTGAATGAGGCTGGAGGAGTCAAGGCGCAGTGGGTGCTGCCGAACTTACCCAGGAAAGATGCCATCCCCAGGAACTGTATAGTAAGTTTTAAGCAATATTAAAGGTTTGCAACATTTTCTATAGGATTTTTCACTAGTAATAATATCTAAGATATGAATAAAGGCTATGCTACACTCTATACTTGTAAAAAAATTTTCTCTAGTCTAAATATTTGCTATTCTCAGGTCTACATATGGGACAAAGTTCTTTGTGTGTGTGTGTGTGTGTGTGTGTGTGTGTGAGTGTGTGTGTGTGTGAGATTGAATCCCATATGAATTCTTTGAAGTAGAAAAAAATAGTTTGAGCTTTAATTAAAGGCTTTCCTACACTGTACATTTGCAGAGCTTCTCTCCATTATGAACTCCATGGTACTGAGTCAGATATGAAAATTAATTAAAGGCTTTGCCACATTCTTTACCTTTGTAGGCTTTCTCTCACGTGTGAGTTCTCTGGTGTTTAATAGCATTTTAACTATGGTTGAAGGCTTTGCATTCTTCACATTTGTAGGGTTTTTCCTTCATTATGAATTATGTGATGTTCTCTAAGGTTTGAAATCGGGTAAAAGGTTTTGCAGTGTGTTTTTTTTTTTTTTTTTAATTATTATTTGTATGGTTTCTTTCCAGTGTGAATTTTTTGGTATTTTCAGTTTGAGCAGTAACTAAAAACTCTGCTACATTCTTTGCACTTGCAGGGTTTCTCTCTTTTGTGATTTCTCAGGTGTCTAGTGACAGTTTAGCAATAAGTAAAGGTTTTCCCTATTCATTGTATCTATAGGGTTTATCTCCATTTGAACTGTGTTTAATAAGGTTTGTGCAAGGGACTAGAGAGTTGGCTTAGAGGTTAAGAGCTCTTGCTGCTCTTGCAGAGAACCTAAGCTCAGTTCCTAGCACCTACATCTAGCTCACAATTGCCTGTAACTCCAGTTTCAGTGGATCTGGCTCCCTCTTCTGGCTTCCATGAGCACCTGCACACATGTGGTGCAGATACATATAGTTAGGCACACACACACACAAAATAAATAAAACAAAAAATTTAAAGCTATGTTATAATTCTATATCCTTGTAAGACTTATCTTGAATGTAGGTACATTCATGGATAATAAGTTTTGTGCATTGATGAAGTGTTCTGTCATTTGTAAAGGTTCTTTGGAAAATGAGTTTGCTGATATTTACTAAAACTGAACCACAGTTAAAGTTGTTAATCAATTTTGTTAAATTGAGAAGCCTTTTTCTCCAATATAAATATCGTTGTTATTATTTAGTATGCATCCCTTACTAAAGGATTTTCATTA
>NW_008352653.1:210449-221718 GCF_000622305.1 Nannospalax galili
TGTGTAGCAAGTGTATCATATTTATTAAAGTTGTGTGTTTGGGCACAGAAAAACCCATTTGCTAAGTAAACAAACTCTTTAATTGATCCCATTTAGAAATTTGTTTGTTTTTAAATCTCTTGTTTTTACAAACTTTTTTGGTGGTATTAGAGATCAAATCCAGGACCTTGTACATGCATTAGTAGTAATGCAAGCATTCTACCACTAAGGTATATCTCTAGCAAACTGCAAACATTTTTGTATGAAAGATTAGCCTAGTTCTACATTTGAAATTAAGTTGCTAACTTAATTATGGACCATGAATCCTTTACAGATTTCCCAATATCTTTTCAGAAGAAATGTACTCTTCAAAAATTGCTAAGGATATTTACTAGAAACTTTGTTCATTAGAAATAACTCTTCAGACATGAATTTTTTTCCTCAGGTGTTTTCTGTTCTTGATCACTCTTGTCAGTGACATTTTTGCTATTGCTAGTTATCACACACTGGTTATGTCCATCATGACAGGCTTTCACTCTCACCTATACCTTCATATTTTCCCTTAATCAGTGAATGCCATAGTTTCCATGTCTTCCATTGATTGCTTTTTGAGATGAATGTTTTATGCTATGCTCTGATAAGAATCCTTAAATGTAATAAGGAGAAATAGCTGGGCATATGGCCATTGACTTTTGTCTCTTCACATTCCTGGGCTTTTTTCATTATGCCAGAAAGATGACTAAGTATTGCTTTAAGACAGTAAAAGACATGAAGAACAATTTTCTGTAGTTGTTTAACATCATACCCCTAAGTAAATTGTGCTGAGCAAGGTATAGGAATTCCCACTCTGGAGAGAAATCAGTGGCCACGTCCCTGAATACCAACTATCCACAGATACATTCATTTTTCTCTGCTCTTACAAACACATAGAACTTGAATTGCTTCATCTAGCTTCTGACTATCCCAGATCCTCCATGTGCATCTCCCAGTACCAGCAGGTCACATTGTGACAGAGGATACCAGAGAGACACTGGGTCACATATTCTGGAGATCTCAAAACCAGGTGCTTTGTAGATGCAGGCCCCAGAGATTGTGAAAACCTGCCTCTTATCTCTGAATGTATGCCTCAATAATATTCATTTTCAACAAATTCAGTTTGAAATAACCAATAGCCTAGTTCTAAATTAGGGAACCACTGTTGCCCGCAATTAGAGCAGTGAGTTATCTGATAATATATAGTCTTTGAAAGTCAACATACCAAGAAGCAACAGTGTTAAAAAGAGACAGCCAAATAATCAGTCCTGTTACAGGCTTGGTGAAGCAATTTCTTAGTGCAAACAACATTACTTAAGAGTTAAATTTGTCCTGTACCTCAGTAAAATTTTTTTAATATTTTATTTATGTATATGAGTGTTTTGTTTGCTTGTATGTAAGTGCACCAACCCACAGAGGCTAGAAGAGGGTGTCAGATCCTCTGGAATTGGCATTAGAGATGCTTGTTAGCCTCCATGTGGGTGCTAGGAATCAAACCTGGGTCCTCTCGAAGAAGAGCAAGTGTTCTTAACCATTGAGACATCTCAGTCCCTCACTTTTTAAATTTTTATTTATTTTTGTATGTTTTGCCTGTATGTACGTAAATGTACCCATGTAGTGCAGTGCCCACAGAGATCAGAAGAGGGCATAGAATTCCCCCAGAACTGGAATTACAGATGGTTATTAGCTGCCGTGTGGGTGCTGGGAATTGAACCCCAATTCTCTATGAGAGTAGTCAGTGCTCTTGACCACTGAGCCATCTCTGCAGCCCCTCAGTAAAATTCTTTAGGATTTCATTGTCTATTTTTACTCAGTTATAGCTTAGTCTTTTTTTTTTTTTTTTTTTTTTTTTTTTTTTTTTCTTTTTGGGACAGGGCCCCCCTGTACCCCCAGCTGTCCTGGATTCACCATGGAGACCAGGCTGGCCTCAAACTCACAGAGATCCGCCTGCCTCTACCTCCCGAGTGCTGGGATTAAAGGTGTGCGCCACCACACCCGGCCATAGCTCAGTCTTTAAATTCAGGGATTGACCCAGTTTCTAATGTTACCAGTCACTTATTAGCAACACAGATCTCAGAAGAGCTCTTTCAAATCCCAGTTTCTCAAGAAAAGATAGGACTGTAGTGGATAAAGTAGTCATTTTCCTTGTGCATATTATCAGCTGATGCTTGTTTCAGACAGAGGCACTTAGCTTACTCTGCTTTATTGGTAAGGATATTATGCTTGGTGAAACACTCACAGGTCCAACGAGTCTTTTGTTGGTCCTGTCATTCTTACTGTTATAATATACATAACCAAGTCTTAAGACTTGGCAATTTATAGAAATGTAGTAGGATCAGGGAAGGCTACTGGGATCCTATTAAGACTCAATAAAATTTGTCTTGGACTTTAATCTGGACCAGTTTCACAGAGAAGCAACTGATGTTTAATTGACCAGAGTCTGGAAATGTGTCACATACAAATTCTAGCAGATTTTTAAATCATGGAATTGTGAGTTATCAGGGGAACCATCTGGGTGTTAATTCTGCTCCTTAGTACTGGGCTGCATTTCTGGCCACCATGGTAGAATGTTGGCTCTAATTCCCCATTAGTTCATAAATGCTGTCATTTATAGCAAGGCCTATTGAGTCAAGTTAGTGTCCCCAGACCTTCCTCAGTGCAAGTTCATCCACTGGGGCTTAATCATCCTATCTAGATCTCCCTTTAAGAAGATCAGCTCTTCCTCACCCAGCAGTAATCAGCTTCCAATAATTCTTTGACTAAAGTTGGGGCCTGCTGTTCATTTCCACAGTTCTATGCTGGGTTTTTGACTGCTTGACTTTGCATGGGTCTTGTGCATTTGTAAGATTACACTAGAAATTGTGGTTTTTTATTAGCATTTCTTATCTTACTATTTCATACTTAAAAATAGTGGAATTATTTATTCTTTCATCTCTAACCTCCCCTCGACACACACCTTTTGGGTATAGGGATTGCACCTGTCAACTAGTGAATATTACCACTGAGCTATACCCTCACTCCTAGCTATATCTCTGTGAATAATGAACTCTATTGATTTGTATAATGCTGATGTTAGTTGACAAAAGATTTTTCATGTTCCATTTGCTCAGAAGTATCTATGATCCTACTATAGGTGAGCATGATTAAAGTGATCCATAAGTTTATTCTGGTAAAGACTGTTAACGTGACCGTTTTCTGAGGCATTCTGAGGAATAAATCTCTTAGAAAATTGATTATTTTTAATTATATGTATAATGTGTGTAGATATGTGCACATGAGTACAGATGCCCAAGGATGCCAGAAGAGGGAATCTAGTCTTCTTGAGCTAGAGTTTACAGGTGGTTGTGAGCCTCCTGATGTAGGTACTGGGAAACCAAACGGGTCTTCCAGAAGAACAGCAAGTGCTTTTAACCACTGAGCCATCTCCAGCCCTGAGAGTTGATTTTTTATTATAAAATTAATTTTTTCTTTTGAATTTTATTTTATACACACAAAGTAAAAAATAAAAATGATAAAAAGATAGTTGACTTACTTTTATCTTATGTGTATCAGTGTTTGCTTGCATGTATATGTGAGCAAAGTGCACCAGTTTCCTGAGAAGGCCAGAAACAGGTGGAAGAACGACTAGAACTGGAGTTCAACAGATGGTTGTGAGCCACCATGTGAGTGTTAGGAACTGAACTTGGGTCCTTTGCAAGAACAGCAAGTGCTCTTAACTGCTGAGGCAATTCTCCAGCGCCAGATATATTTTAAATGTTTTTGGATTTTAAAATTTTATGTGGATGAGTGTTTTGCCTCCATGTGTATAAGTTTACTCATGTAGTACAATATCTGCAGAGGCCAGAAGACAGCATCAGATCCCCTGGAACTGGAGTTACAGACAGTTGTTAGCTGCAATGTGGTGCTGGGAACTGATCCCAGGTCCTGTACAAGAGCAGCCAGTGCTCTTAACCACTGAGCCATCTCTGCAGCCCCCCAGATACTTTTTTGAAAACCTGCCATGAATCAAGCTATATCATCTCATTTAATCTATTTGTAACTCCATCTATGCATAAATAATTCCAGTAAGTATTATTTCTATAAAATTTGAAAATGAAAATTATATCTGATTAAAGAAATATTCTGGTTTCCAAAGAATCATACCATTTATGGGGCAATACCTCTTTGCATAGTACTGTATTTATGTGACTTGCTTTATTATAATTGAAATAGACATTGGATGTGTTTACTGAACACTGGAAAAATACTCCAAAAAGGAACATATTACTTATGCCTTTCATAATATTGAAGCTGGTAATGTGAAGGACATTAATCATTTGAACTGATTTCTAATGAAGGTATTTAACCATATCCCTTTGGTAATGTAAATCACTTAGAAGACTGAAGATGTTGAAATGGGAGTAGAAACTCTGATTTAATTCTCCAGAAAGCAGCTAATTAAATAACAGCATAGTTGAAATCTTCAATTTGGGATGTTGGTAGAATGAGGTGAAAGATTATCTGTGGATTACCATTTGAAAAGCATTTAAGCAAAAGATACCCATTGAGGGGTAGCAGTTATGAAAGTTTGTTTTAAAATTTTATCATACCGTACATGTTATCTCAATTCCTATGTGTATATTCAGTTTCAGAAGCACGGTTTTAACAATATATACAACCGTTTTACTACCATAACTTCCCTATTATTGATCTTTATTTTTTTTTTTGTTTCTTGAGACAGGGTCTCCCTGTAGCTCCAACTAGCCTAGAACCTGGAATGTAGACCAGGCTGGCCTCTATCTCAGAGATATGCCTGCTTCTGCCTCCTGAGTACTATAAGTGTGCACCACCATGTCCAGCCTTGTTCCTTATATTTTTTGTTAAGTGCCTTTGTGTACTAGAATGGCTTTGTGATTTTTCAAGGTTACTTAGGTATACATTCTTTTATTTTGTGGGTATTTGGAACTTACCTTTCATTTATATTCATAAATGGAAAATAACTTTGCTTAGATGTTAAAAAATTAGTTTACAACCATTTCTTCCCTTCTGTATGTTTTGATCTTTTGTCTTGTAGTTAATACTTTTGAAGACTGGGCCAGGCATGTTGGCACATACCTTTAATCCCAGCACTTTGGAGGCAGAAACAAGCAGATCTTTGAGTTTGAGGCCACTCTGGTCAGTGAGTTCCAGGCCAGCTAGGGCTACCTATACAGTGAGACAGTTTCTAAAAAGAAAGACTTCAGAAGTCTAATACCAGTCTGATTTTTAAATTGACTTTTCCTCCTAAGTAAAAACCATAGTGTACATTTTATGTATTTATTTTTATTTTATGTGTATGAGTGTTTGCCTGCATGTATGTAAGTGCACCACATGCTGCAATGCCTGTGAAGGCCTGAAAATGGTGTTGGATTCCCTGGAATTGGAGTTACAGATGATTGTTAGTTTCCATGTGGATGCTGGGAACTGAACCCAGGTCCTCTGCAAGAACAGCCAGTGCTCTTAACCCCTGAAACATCTCTCCAGCCCCATAAGTGTACATTTTAAAAAATATTTTATTATTTTTATTTTATGTGTATGAGTGTATTGTCTGCATGTATGTGAGTGCACCATGTCATGCAAAGCCACGGATGTCAGAAAAGGGCTTCAGATTCCTCTGGAATTGGAGTTGAGGACAGTTCGTAGCTGCCATGTGGGTGCTGGGAATCGAATCCGGGTCTTCTGCAAGAGCAGTCAGTGCTCTTAACCACTGAGCCATCTCTCCAGCCCCACATGTACATTTTTTATTTCCTCAGATGAAAATAACTTTCTAAAAGTAGATTTTCTTATAAATACTTACTAAAAATGAAGTATAAAGAGTTATGATTATCTCATTCTATTTCTCATAAGTAAAAAAATTGTAGTTCTCCAGATCTTTTTCCATGAAAGTATAGAATCATAATTTTTAGTATTTTATCAGAATAAGATTATACCAACTTTAGCCTGGTTTGGTGGTGCATGCCTTTAATCCCAGCACCTGGGAGGCAGAGGCAGGTGGCTCTCTATGAGATTGGGGCTAGCCTGGTCCACATAGCAAGTTCCAGGGAAGCTGGGGCTACAGGGAGTCCTTGTCTCAAAAAAAACTCCTTTCATATTGAGGTATATTGAATATTTTACATTAATTCATGCCAATTACAAATATGCAACTTGATGATTTGTCATATAATATATAATATAAAATATGAATTTGATGAGAATGCAAACATTTCTGGCCCTCTAGAAGATTCATGGAGAGTCATATGCATTTTTGTATGTAGTAGTTAGATTTTTGTGAATTGTTCCCTTGTAGACTACAAAAAAATTTAGTTCTTGTGGTAGTTTGAATGAGATTGTTCCCTATATGCTCCAAGTATTTGGACATTTTGTCCCCAGTTTTGGGAGGTTTTAGGTGTGGCCTTGCCAGAGGAAGTGCTTTGCTCGGAGCAGACTTTGAGAGTTCTTAAGCCTTGCTGGATTTCCAGTTTCTCTCTGCTTCCTGTGCCTGCTTCAAGATGAGAGTGCTCTTCTGCTCTGACCCCACCTCTTGCCCCTATACCTCCCTGCCATGATGGATTCTGATTCTCTGGAACTGTAAGGTAAAATAAACTGTTCCTTTTATGAATTCCTTGGTCATGGTGTTTTATCACAGCAGCAGAAAAGTATCTAATGCAGTTCTAATGTTTAAATCTTTTGTATAATACTAATGTTGCTATTCCTATATATTTTCCGATAGATATTTGTACTCATTTTACATTTCTATGTTTATACCTAGATATGATATTGCTGGGTCATGTGATAAGTGTATATTTAACTATACTAGAAAATATTGAACAATTTTCCAAGGCAGTTGTACTAAAATACATTCACACAAGCAGTTTATGAGATTTCCAGTTGCTCTATATCCTTATAAGCACTTATATTTTTGTCAGTCTCTTAAATTTCAGCTGCTCTGGTTGTAGTAATGTATTATAGTTTTTTACTTTCATTTCCCTGATAAGTAGTGACATTGATCATCTTTTCATGTAATTATTAGAAATTTATGTGCCTTCAAAAAGTCTGTTTTAATAATGAACATTTCTTTAGCCTTGCTTTTTCCTTGATTTGTTTTGTTTTGGGGGGTATATGAAGGTTCTCTACCATTGATATACTTCCTTAACCCTTCTTAATTTTTTCTTGACAGTATTGAAAATCAGTGGTCAAGTGTTGGTTTTTCTGTGTGTGTGTGTGTGTGTGTGTGTGTGTGTGTGTGTGTATATAAAAATGTCTCTCAGTTTGGTTTGTCTAAAATTTTCTCATGACTAGATTTGAATCATCTATTTTTAAAGACAGGAATACCATGTTACTGAGGTACATCATATTCAAGGAATATCAGTTTATTCAGTATTAATGACATTGACCTCTATGATAGGGTTCAAATTGGCCTTTTTAGGCTTTTAAACCCTACTTTTCCCTTTATATTTTATGATTTTTGTTCATTAGAAGATACTTTAAGTCTGTATATATATCCTTTCCTTTGTCAGGCTCTTTTCTTTTTGCATTATTTAAAAATTTTCAAATTATATTTATTTATTGGGGGGCACTTTTACACCACAACTTGTCTGTGTATATGTCAAAGGACAACTTTTGAGAGTTAGTTTTCTTCTTCTACGATGTTAGTTCCAGTGATGGAACTTAGTTCATCAGGCCTGGCAGCAAGTGCCTTTACCTACTGAGCAGTCTTGCTGGCCCTTTTACATTTTTTTATTTTCATATACTAATTATACACAATGGATTTCATTATGACATTTTTGTATGTGTACATAATGTATTTTGATCCTATTTATCCCCATGGCACTTTCTTGTCCCAACTTTAGTCCCACTAATTCCCTTCCTCTTCTCAATCAGTCCCCGCTTCCATTGTCATATCTTTTTTTGGTGGCCCACTGAGTTTAATTAGGGCTGCTTACAGGAGCATGGGTGAGGGGTTATTTATAGGTGCATGGACACCTTACCAGTGGCTACACCACTGAAGAAAATGTCTCTTCCCCCTGTGCAACCATTAACTCCATGAAAAAATGTTGATGGGCTCAATCTTGCACAGGTTCTATGCTGGTAATCATAGCTGCTGAGAGTACAGGAGTGCAACAGCCTTGTCATGTCTGGATGAAAGAAAGTATTCTGCAACTCTCCATTCTTTCCTTTGGTTCTTACATTCTTTCTACCCACTTCTGCACTGCTCCTTGAGCCTTAGAGGGGGGAAAATAGATTTCCAACAGTTTTTATCAGCACTTTGACCAGTTATGAGACTCTAAAGCTACTGCAAATACAAGCCTGTCTGGCCAAAGCTGACTGGAGCACTGATCTGTGGGCATAAACAAAAAATGTCAAGTAAACAGTTTGACAGACACGTCAGATCTAGTTAGCAAAACAACAGCAGTAGCTTCCCCACTAGGGTCTTTCACCTCTTCAGCCACAAAATTTTGAGAAGTTTACAGTACCAGATATGAATTCTGTCTTGTAGAACATGCCTCAAATCTAATCAGAAAGTGATTGGTTGCCCCTATAACATACTTGCCATTCTTGCACCATTGGACATTCTTTCCTGGCTAGTTTACAGTATAGCATGCAGGTTCCACAGCTGAGTAACATTGTTGATGTCAATTTTTCCACAGCAGCTGCATAGCAACCTTCTAACTGTATGAAAGTTAACCAGCACAGAGGAAACTTCCAACTCAATTAAAGCTTGATTTCCCTATATCTGTAACCAGAGGATGTGGCATCTTTAGCAGCCCACCTGTAATTCCAGCACTTGGAGGTGAAAATGGGATCCCTAGGGTAAGCTGGATAGCTAGACCAGCCCAATCTGTGAGCTCTGGGTTGAATTGAGCGACCTTCACTCAATATATAAAGTGCAGAGTGATCGAGGAAGATACCAAATATTAACCTTAAACCTTCAGACACATCTGCACACATGTGCACGCACACCCATGCCCACACATATACGTATGTACCTCACATACATGTAAAAACAGTTAAAGTTTCACCAGTTATGGAGATGATGCCATTAATTAATGACAAGTTCTCCTACCTTGATTCATGATCTAATGAAAAAATATCCATTGCCTTTAAATGTCTTATCTCTTTTGCTTCATTTAAAGTGGACCAATTCCTCAAGCCTTTCTTCATCTTTCATTACTTTGATATTTCTGAAGAGTGAAGGCTTATTATTTTGTAGAATGTCCTTCAATTTCATTCTGTCTGAACCTTCCTCTTTAGTTCAAATTGCAAATTTTTTGTCAGGAATATCATGTAAGTGTTGTATTATTCTTTATACATCATATTGTTTTTTCTCAATACTAGAGGATTAAATTTTACTACTTGATAAGATGGGGCTTTCCAAGGTCTCACTTTACAGTTACCACTTTTATCTTTGGAATTAAAAAACCTGTAGACACATTTTGAAACTATGTAAATATCCTGTTCTTCATCTAACTTTTATTGGTTTTAGCTTCCATTTATGAATTTCCATAATCCCTTCTTGTGTTTATTAGTTGCCTTTTTTGTTTGGTTTTAAAAAGTATTTTGTTTTTATTTTATGTGTATAAATGTATTACCTGTATGTATTTAAGTGCACCTGTGCCATACAAAAAAATAGAAATGGAGGGAGAACTTCCAAATTCCTTCTATGAAGCCAGCACCACTCTAATACCAAAGCCAGGTCAAGATACAACCGAAAAAGAGAAGTATAGACCCATATCCTTAATGAACATAGATGCAAAAATTCTCAACAAAATACTTGCAAACTGCATACAGACACACATCAAAAAGATCATCCACCATGATCAAGTTGGCTTTTTTCCAGAGATGCAAGGATGGTTCAATATATATATAAGTCAATAAACGTCATAAATCATATAAATGGGCTCAAAGACAAGAACCACATGGTCGTCTCAATAGATGCAGAGAAGGCCTTTGACAAAATTCAACATGCATTTATGTTCAAAGTCCTAGAGGGAATTAGACTGGAGGGAACATGCCTCAACATAATTAAAGCCATATATAACAAACCCACAGCCAACATCATTCTAAATGGAGAAAAACTGGAAGCATTCCCATTGAAATCAGGAACCAGACAAAGCTGTCCATTTTCTTCACTCCTCTTTCACATAGTGCTTGAAACTCTTGCAAGACCAATAAGACAAGAGAAGGAAATTAAAGGGATAATAATTGGTAAAGAAGACATCAAATTATCCCTTTTTACAGATGATATGATATTATACCTAAGAGACCCAAAAATTCCACCAGAAAACTCCTAGAAATTATTAACATGTTCAGTAAAGTGTCAGGTTACAAAATTAATCTACAAAAGTCTGTAGCCTTTCTATATACCAATAACAAGCAATCAGAGAAAGAGTACATGGAAAGACTCCCCTTCACAATAGTTGCAAAAAATAAAATATCTCAGAATAAACCTGACCAAAGACATCAAAAACCTCTACAATGAAAATTTTAAATCTTTAAAGAAAGAGATTGAGGAAGACATCAGAAGATGGAAGGACCTCCCATGCTCATGGATTGGAAGTATTAATATTGTGAAAATGACCATCCTACCAAGAGTCATATATAGATTCAATACAATGCCAATCAAAATCCCCATGACATTTTTCACAGAATTGGAAAAAAGCCATATTAAGATTCATATGGAAGCACAAAAGATCTCGGATAGCCAAAGCAACACTGAGCACTTAAGAGCAATGTTGGAGGGATTACTATACCAGATTTTAAATGGTACTACAGAGCCATAGTCATAAAAGCAACATGGTACTGGCACAAAAATAGATCCATAGATCAGTGGAACAAAATTGAAGACCCAAATATGAGTACATGCAATTTCAGCCTCCTGATGATATTTGACAAAGGGGCCAAGAACATTCACTGGAGGAAAGACAGCATGTTCAGCAAATGGTGCTGGCAAAACTGGATCTCCACTTGTAGAAGAATGAAACTAAACCCCTATCTATCACCTTACACAAAAGTCAATTCCAATCAAAAGAAGCAACCAAGGAAGTGAAGAGAATATGGACAGAATGAGAGAAAATCTTCACCAGTGACACATCTGACACAGGTTTAACATCCAGAATATATTAAAAAAAACTCAAAAAAAACAAAGAATTGAGAAAGCAAATGACCCAATTAAAAGATGGGCTAAGAGCCAGGGTGGTGGCACACGCCTGTAGTCCCAGCACTTGGGAGGCAGAGGCAGGCGGATCTCTGTGAGTTCAAG
>NW_008352653.1:222230-255631 GCF_000622305.1 Nannospalax galili
AATGGATGGATCTAGAAACTGTTATACTAAGTGAAGTAACACAGACTCAGAAAAAAAAAATGACATATGTACTCCCTCATGTGGATTCTAGCACCAAATCCTGATGAGTGAGTATGTATCCAGACATAGCTACAGGAATCAGGATAATGAAAAGGAACCAAGGAGGTAAAGGAAAAGAAAGAATCTGAAAGAGAAGAACAGTAGGAAACAGGTGTTAATAAGGGAGATATGGATAAAAATGGGGTTATTTTAAGGGGAAGGGTGAGGGAAGGTTATACAAGGAACCTAGGGGATAAAGGGAAAGAAGGAGCTCAAAGGAGGTGGGACTATAGGAGAAGAGTATTACTAAGGGAGAAATGGGAAAAATGGGGGCCCCTTAAATGGGGAAACCATGATGGAAGGGTTACACAATGTGAGAGATAAATAATGCCTACCTAGTTTTAAAAAACCAGGGGGAACCATATTAGTCCAACAACCTACTGACAAATTATACATACAAGTAGATCAAGGAATATAATATCTGCCTAGGTGAGGTTTATCTGAGAATGTTTGGTCTTCTTCCAAGCTTTATCTACATAGCACATGGTAATTAAAAGTACCAGACTGGTGGAACTAACCTTATTGGATATTTAACAGCCTTATTTTGAGGCCTATACTCATTTGGTCAGAGGGACATAAAGGAGAGTTTTTGCTCCTTGCCCTCCTAGGTCGACTAAGTTCCAGGGGACTATGAGCATCTCTCAAAATGTCCTGTAACTGTGGTGAGTCACCTGTCCTCTTGATCAAGGAGGCCATGGAGATTCCACCCGGTGGACTTGAACCAGTGTCCAGTCTACAAGGAGGAGGGTCAACACAGGAAATATTTCATCCACGCTTCCAAGTGAAGCCAGCCATGGTTGAGCAGCACCTTTGACTTATTTTCATATAGCGGAATTTGTAAAAGAAAGGAGCCAAGGCCTCCTCTCAAGCCCATGTGACTCCTGAGGAACAGATCCTCAAATGACCTTAAGAGTAAAAATAAATTGGTTTATCTGTGCCAACTGTAGGGTCTTAAACACCCAAAAGGAAAGTATAAACAAAGATTAAAGGGGTCAATATAATTTTTAAGAGTCCATATGTATAGCTAAAGGCTACATAACAAGAAACAATGGCAGACAGGTGATACCTTCCTTTGGCCACGGTGGCCCAAGAGACTCCCAGACAGTAACCCAGTTTAAAGCTAGGAAAATGAACAGCAGACCCCAATCTTATCTAAAGGAATATTGACAACTGATTGCTGCTAGGTGAGGAACAGCTGATCTTCCTAAAAGAGGGCTCTCTATATAGGCTGACTAGATTAAACAGATGGACAAGCACTGGGGAATAGCTAGGGCCGCTGACAACATAGTGGACAGTAACAAGGATGACAGAGTATATGGGCTCCAGTGGGGAGGGTGCTATGGGAGGGTGCCATTTGGGAAGTGGGTATATAGATGAATAAGGTTGTTTGGGATGTTCTTTATGATATACACACAAAAAAATCAACAAATAAAAAAATGAGTTATATATGAGGAGGAAGCATAAAAACTTACTTTGTGTTAATTAGTAGAGGTGATAAACATTGCCATTGAAATCTACCTGATGACATTATAGCCATATTCAGGTGCCAAGGATCTGAGTGTAACCGACTGTGACTAGTAATAATCAGATACATAGAGATTAGAGATGCATGTGCAAACATCTAAGTGTTAGTAGCATTAAAAACGAGTTTTTCTGCTGTAAGAAACAATATATTTTAAAATGAAATGGAGATCTTTTCTGAAGGTTAAAAACTCAATTTTATGTCTCACAGGGCTTATACTGAGTTCAGGTGTATAACGTTATTAGTTCAACTGTGAACTTAAAAATTACAGCCACTTTTGAAAGACATGTATCTTTGCTCTGGAAATTTTTATTGACTATGTTAAAGCTGTAATGAAATGCTTCTTCTAATCATGTGGTTATTAAATAAATTTTTAAAACATAAAAAAATTAAGAAATGTATTTATTTTTATTTTATGTGTATAAATGTATTACCTGTATGTATTTAAGTGCACGTGTGCTGTGCAATGCCCGTAGAGGTCAGAAGAGGACATCAGATACCCTGGAACTGGAGTTACAGGTGATTGTTAGCTGCCATGTGGGTGCTGGGATTTGAACTCGGTCTTCTGCAATAGCAGCCAGTGCTCTTACCTGCTGCACCATCTTTCCAGCCCCTATTTACATTATTATATAAAGAATATCTTACTCAGAATTTTTCACTAATAGGTAACACTGTTGCCAGAGGTGGAGGACCCGGGTTTGATTCCCACCACCCACATGGCAGCTACGAACCATTTTTAACTCCACTTCCAGGGGAATCTGAAGCCCTCTTCTGACCTCCGCGTCTTTGCATGACATGGGTGCACTCACATACATGCAGCCAATACACTCATACACATAAAATAAAAATAATAAATAAAATATTTTAAAAATAATGTAAATAATAGGATTGATATAGGCATTTGATAGTAAAGGCATTCTACCTGGTTTGTAAGGTAAGCAAAATATGAAATATAGCAATCATGTTTTCTGAAATAGGAAATTCTATCTTTAGCTTGAATTTTACTGTTACCATAATAGGTCTTATTTCTATGCTATTTGCAGCCTGTATTCCAGCCAGTTGGAGCTGAACAACAAACAACTCTTCAAAAAGCAGATTTAGTTAGAAGGTCAGTATCATCATGTTCATACTATCAAAACAGAGTATACTGAAGCATGTAATTACTGCAGTATCTTGACTAGACCAATTTTTTTCATATATATATGAGACAGGGTCTCCCTGTAGCCCCAGCTGGCCTGGAACTCACTATGTAGACCAGGGTGGCCTTGAACTCACAGAGATCCACCTGCCTCTGCCTCCCAAGTGCTGGGACTAAAGGCATGTGCCACCATGACCAACCTTTTTCTTATATTTATAAGATTAGTAACAATGGGAGGAATGTTAGTGCTTGATCATATGGATTGTGAAATTATTGACCATATGTCATTATTTTATTTATAGTATTCTATTCTATGAAAAGCTTAAAAGGGTAAATGAAATAAAGTAAATGAAAAATTATGTAGAGTAAAATTCTAGCTAATGTCAAGAACTAAATTATAAGAAGATATATAGTTGGATTATTATTTCATAGTTATAAACTAGTCTTTTTCTATATGTTTTTCAGATTGTATAATTTTGTTTGTTCTTTCTTCAAGTTTGTTTATTCTTTACTGTATCCTGTTCATTCCACTATTGTGGCCCCATTCAATGACTTTTTTTCCTGTGATTCTATATTTAGTTCTATAATTTCCATTTGGTTAATTTTTTATTATCTTCCATTTCTCATCAATATATTTCTCATTTGCTTCAAGGGTAGTTTCAATTGCCCACTGAAGAATTTATTTTTTTTCATTACTGGAGATAGAGTCCATGGTCCTGGCAAGTACTTTCCCACTCAGTCCTTTGCTGAAGCTTGCCTCTCTTTCCCTTTTGCTTTCCTTTCCCCTTTCTCTTTCTTTCTCTCTTTTTTATTTCATTTTTCTTTCTTTTTTTGTGCTAGGGACCAATCCCAGGGCTGTGTACATAATAGGTGAATGCTCTAACACTGAGCTACACTCCAGTCCTTTGCAGCATTTTTATTATAGTTTTAAAGTCCCTTGTCAGACAATTCCAATATCTGATTTATCTTGGGATTGATAACTTTTGATTGTCTATTTTGCATTGAAGTTGTGATTTTCCTGGGTTTTGATATGACAAGGGATTTTATTTTCATGTGCTTTCTGATCGTTTTAGATAATTTGTAAGGATACTTTGGGTCCTACTTAAATCTTATGTTTTAGTATACATTCCCTCTGTTTAGGTTCATATTTTCTGACTGGGATTCTAATGAAAATTAAGTTTCAGAGTCCTTGTGATATTATTCTGGTCTGCTTTGTTCACCTGGCCCATTGCATGCCACCATGGAGCCAAAGGGTAGAGAGTTTTTCCCTAGGCCAGCCTTCTAGTACACACTGTATTGGTGTGGCTACCACCAGTTCCAGTGCAGAAGAAAGAGTCTATCATTGGCTTCTGGGCTAGCAGTCAGGAGACCCTGGGTTTAGGTTACTTTTTCATCTAGACTGGGAGACAGGAGACAGTGAGCTTGATGGCCTATTGGGAGATGTCAAGCTGCTATGTTTTTCAAGCCTTTGGGGTTCTTAGCCATTCTACTTTCATCTTTCAGTTTTGTTGCCCTCCTGTGATTGATTGGTTTCTTATTTCCAGAATTTTTTAACTTAAAAAATTATTGAGAATTTCATAATGCATATAAGGTGTTTTGATCAAATCCACGCCCACTCCCTCCCCTTCAACACCTCCCATATCTCCCCATCACTTTTTCCTGACAACTTCCTGTACTTTTTCTTTTTCTTTATTTCTTTTCCTTCCTTCCTTCCTTCCCTCCCTCCCTCCCTCCCTCCCTCCCTCCCTTCTTCCTTCCTTCCTTCCTTTCTTTCTTTCTTTCTTTCTTTCTTTTCTTTCTTTCAATGTGGCTTTTTGCTACTCTAACATTCCCCCCTCTGAAGAGGCAACTCTAAAATCATTTAGGGATTAGATAAGAGCTCCCAAATACTTTTGACATTTTTGGCCGTTGGAACAGAGTATGTTGCTATGAGGCCCAAGGACATTTTGACTTTTAACCAAGAAACTGGCTACTTGTCTTTGAGGTCTTTTTATCCTAACTGCCTATCCAATTCCTACCTCCTATTATCACACCATCCTCTGAAGAGGTTACCCAAATTGCTGATAGGGAATCGGGACATGTCCCAGATATTAGGCTTAAGTCCATATAAAATGTTATTTAGACAATTATTTCTCATTGATTATTCTGTTTCTAAGCAGAAAGTGCTGCTCAGATGTAGGACTTCAAATCTTGGTCTTCAATACTCTAGTGCCCACCTGTAGCTAAGGGAAATAACCCACTATTGTTCTAAATTGATGGCTAAATTGGTTGTCTCCCCCTATCTAGAAGCTTTTGAGAGGGAACTGACACTGATTCTAACCACTGCAACAGCTATCATAGTGCCTGAAACAAATCCTGAGTCCATCACTCTCGAGTCCAGCCTTGGAAGACAAAAGAAAAATGAGGAGGAACCCAATGGAGGGATGCTTTTGGAAGCTCTAGTCAAGAAACCCCAATGAACTCTGTCTGATATGAACATTTGAAATTTACCCCGTTCTGACTTTCTTTCTGGTTCCCTGTCTAGAACTTGTAATGCTAACTACTCTTCCCTTTACTTCTCCTATTCACCAATCAAGGACTTTCTTTTCTCCTTACAGATAAGAGTTATGCAATTTGGGAGTCTTTTAGATAGACCCAGTGAAGGGGTACCCCAATTATTTCCGGAATTTTTAAAGCTGTACTTAGGGGAAATGATGAAGAAAAGTTGAGTTTCTCTCACCTCGTTCCAAAACTCTTAGTGTTTTGTTTTATTTGTTTTTTTGAGTTAGGGTCTCACTATATAGCCCTGGCTGGTCTGGAACTTACTATGTAGACGAGGTTGGCCTAGAACTTACAGAGAACTCACCTGCCTCTGCCTCTGCTTCCTGAGTGAGTGCTGGGTTTAAAGGAGTGCAGCACCATACTCATCTCTAAGCTAGTATTTTTAAATTACCTTTTGAATGTGAATAATATTGTCTCATGAACTAAAATTGTCTCTTATCGTCTGATAATATTTGTTGCTACCATTTCTCTGTATATTTTTAAAACTCTAGAAGGGCTGGGGAGGGCAGGGAGTGCTAGCAATAGAACCTAGCCTGTGTATATGCTAAGCAAGCACTGTACCACTGAGCTACATCCCCAGTGCCTAGGAGCAGTATTAATGTGTCAGTTTTTAACTACCTGAACTTATGTAAATTCTTTTATATACAGACATAGAAAAAAAATCATTCTCATTTTTATCTCTTAATGTACACAGAGATGCTTCATGAGCAGTTTTTAGAAGAAATGACTTACAAAAGATTAAAATTTAAAAGATGTTTTTGAACGTCAAGTATGATGGCGTATGCCTTTTATCCCAGCCCTCAGGAGGCAGAGGCAGGTGATCTCTGCCAGATCGAGGCCACCCTGGTTCACATCATGACCCTGTCAAAAAAAAATCAACAACAATAAACGATGCTTTTGAAAAAAGTCCATTGTACTTACTAATCCAGGTGTATTTATTGGAATGTTTGTATTAGTTCCATTCAAGGTTATTAAAGAAAAAGCTGAAAAATGTGTTTCCTACAAATAAATTAAAAGCTTGCACTTTCATAATCATGTTGACTTGAACTTAAAAATATAAATAACTACAGTTAATCATGTTGAACCATCTTATATCACTCATTTTCATTTCTTGTTCTGCCTCCTGCAGTTTTCCTGTCTCCTATAGTCTGCCTATCCTCTCTTGAGTTCTATCCCTTATTTCGAATGAGAATTTATATTTATTTTAGAAGCTTTATTTGAATATATTAATGAAGTAAACTCCAAACAAACAATTAAAAATTGATCAATAGTGTCCCCTAGCAAAATATTGTACAGTCACTCACAGTGTTTTTCTTTTATTCGTATTCTTATGAGAAAATGTGTGACCATATGTATGCTATCTCATTTTTATCACTTTCAGAAACAGCTTTTTGAAATGCAATTGTCATATCATACAATTCTCCCATTTAAATTGTGTAATTCAGATCCTGGAGAGATGGCTCAGTGGTTAAGAACACTGGCTGTTCTTGCAGAAGACCCGGGTCTGGATCCCAGCGCCCACATGGTGGCTAACAACTGTCCATAACTCCAGTTCCAAGGGATCCAACAGCCTCTTCTGTCTTCTGTGGGCATTGCACGACACAGGTGCACTTACATGCAGGCAATACACACATACACATAAAAATAATAAATAAAATATTAAAAAAATTTTTAAAGTTGTGTAATTCAGTGGTACTTAGTATATTCACAGTTACACAATCATGTTTTTAAAAAATATTTTATTATTTTTATCTCATATGTATGTGTGTATTGCCTGCATGTATATGAGTGCACCCGTGTCATGCAATGCCACGGAGATAAGAAGAGGGCTTCGGATTCCCCTTGAACTGGAGTTAAGGATGGTTCATAGCTGCCGTGTGGGTGCTGGAAATTGAACCCAGGTCCTCTGCAAGAGCAGTCAGTGCTCTTTAACAGCTGAGCCATCTCTCCAGCCCCTCGATCATAAGTTTTAAAAGAATGTTATATTGATTTTCCTTAAACTTATTACTAACAATTTTATAATTTTAAGTTTTCTTTAGATTTCTATGATCAGAATTGGAATGAGTTACTTTTTTTAATCACTAGCTTAAATCAAGATGTAACAGCCATGAAAGAAAATACCAATAACCTTGATCACCCAAGTGGAAATGGCAAACAGGATCGGATCAAACAGAGAAGAGCCTCCTGTCCCCGGCCAGAGAAAGGGACTAAATTTCAGCTTACTGTCCTTCAGGTCAGTGTGTAGCTTTGGCTTGATTACAGTGTATACAGAACTCTTGGATACTCAGAAACAGTGCTGTGGCAGTAAGTGCAAATATTACTGAACACTCTGTAAACTAACCTTTCCTTCACTCGAAGTTTCTGATGAGAAAATTATATTTTAATTGTTAAATTTGGAGATTATAGGAGAAATAAAAGAAAGAACATAAAATCCTTATAAACATCAATTGGAGCTCGTTCCTGCTAGCTTTTTAGTTTTCATCATTTTTCTATGTGTATGTCTAGTGTTTCACATTTTAAGATTGTAATAGTACTACTAGTATCCACTAAATTATTTTGTGGTAGGTATCACAAATATTATAAATTCATTTTTATCATGACCCTTCAAAAACCCTATGTAATAGAAATATAATCCATCTTTACAACTGAAGATACTTAAGATCAAAGAAGTAATTTGCATAAAGGCATTCAGCTATCTAATGGTAGAGTGAGATCTGAAGCCAGATCAGATTTTAAAGCCTATATTTCTAAGCCATATGATGTATGTTTCTTAAGCCTGTTTATAGCTTTGTATCCTGTCTTTGAAATCTGAGTGCATTATGTACATGTTTCTTATACTGTTAAACAATTTTAATAATATATTTTAGATGGCCGCATTACATGGTCCTTGTACAGACATATAATTTCATCATCCTTTTTCTTATTCTTCGTTTAGATTCATTCTGTCTGCCAGTCTTTTTCCTAACATTCTATCTTCTATTATCTCTCTTCATGTGTCTTTCTGTCTCTCTGAGCAGCAAACATCCTAGAACATAAAGTTGTGTGTCTATTTATCTCTGCTTTTTTAATGATAGATCCAGAAGTAGAATTAGTGGGTTAATGAGTATGAAAATTTGGGGGTTGATGGTATAGCTTAGTCATAGAGTGTATGATTAGCATGTGCAAGGTCAAGGGTTCAATCTCCAGCACCCTGAATAAAATTTAAAATTTTAATTTCTAACTAAACGTTCCTAGATTATGAGCATTTTAAAAATGAATGCATTTAAATTCAGATATTATACTGCAAATAGGTACAGTAACGATGAGGGTTTGTTTTTTGTTTTGCTTTTTAATAAAATTTATATTTTCTTGAGCTGGCTACAGCAGTGCCTGCCTGTAATCCCAGCACTTGAGAGGTAGTGACAAGAGGGTTGTGAGTTCAATGCCAGCCTGAGCTACATAGCAAGTTCCAGGCCAGCCTGAGTTACATAATTAGACCTTGTCTTACAATCTATTTTCTTTCCGACAGGATCATACATCTTATTTTTACTGAATAATTTGGCCTCTTAGATTTGTCATCATATGACTGTTTCGGTGGTGATTCACTATACTCAAACAGACCTTATATTCTGAACTACTTAAACTGTTTGCTGCACATATTGTATGTGAATTCATCTAGATAGTCTCTGTATAAGTTACAAAGAAAAGACAGTGCTCTTGTGATTTTATTTTTAGACAAAGTTTGATGTAGCCTAGACTGGCCTTAAATTCACTGTGTAACTAGGATAACCTTGGATTTCTAATCCTCTTGCCTCCACCTCCCAGGTTCTGGGATTACAGATATACACCACCACACCTGACTTATGAGATGCTGGGAATGAAACCCAGGGCTTCATGCATGCTAGGCAAACACCAAAGATTGAGCTACATCCCCAGCCAAGGTAGTCACTGTTAAACTGGTTAAATATGTGTACTTAGGTATCAACCTCAGGAGACAACATGGTGGAGTGTCAACTTGAAACACACAACAACAAAATGGTCACTTTCAAGTTTGATGTTGATGGTGATGTGCCTGAGGATATTGCAGACTATATGGTAAGTATAGTAAGACCGAATTATTTTCTCTTTAGTATATTTATTCTTTCTCCTTTTCCTCTCTTTCCCTCTCTCCCTCCTTCCTTCTTCCCCTCTCTATTTTTCTTTCCATTAATTCATTCCCACACATATCTTAAAAGGATATGTATAGTGGCTAGAGAGATGGCGCCACAGTTAAGAGCATTTACTACTTTTCAGACAACCTGAGTTTGGTTCCCAGCACCCACATGATAGCTGACAAGCATCTGTAACTCCAGTTCCAGGGAATTTGGCACCCTTTTCTGGCCGCCACAGGCACCAGGCATGCACATGATACAACTACATACCTACAGGCAGAACACTCATGCATAAAATAAAAATAAGTAAATAAATCTTTTTAAAAGGATTTAATTAATAATTTCATCAGTTCTACCTCTAGCTTGACAGAATATTTTCTGATCTGTCTTACTTTCTATTCTCACTCATATTTAACCCAAAAGTTCATAAGCCATTATTTCTCATTTCTGGAATTGTTTTCACATTCTGATTTAGAAAACCTTTAGGTTTGGACATCCTAATTTTAAACACTGCCTCTGTTACGTTCTCTTTTTGTTTTTTGATACTGTTGTTTTCAGACATGGTCTCATTACAAAGGCCTGGCTAGACTTGAGCTATGTAGTCCAAGCTAACCTGAAAGTCCTGATCCTCCTGCCTCAGGCTCCCAAGTGCTGGGATTAAAGGCATGTGCTGCCAAACCTGGCTCACAATTAATAAAGTATTATAATTTTGAAGAAACTAAATTTATTCTCATCAGTATCTGGCTTTTATTTGGTGGCAGGTTGAAGATAACTTTGTGCTAGAAAATGAGAAAGAAAAATTTGTAGAGGAATTGAGAGCTATTGTAGGTCAAGCCCAGGAAATCCTTCATGTTCATTCTGCTGTGGAAAAATCCATTGGAGTTGACTCTGTTATCTTGGAATCCAACATTAACCAAGTAAGAACAATTGTTTAGTAAGTAGGTCATTTTGGATATCTATTAGGAACTTCATTTATCTCTTTATTTTTATTTCAGATAGGATCATCTGAACAAGTACAGATAAGTTCTGCATCCACTCAAACCAGCAGTAAGTATATTTAACAAAATATTGTTTGCCTTTTGTAGCAAGATGCTTGGAATCTTGATGTTACTTTCATTGAGAAAAATATTAGCCAATAAGATGATCTGATAAGTTGTTATGGTTCTAACATTTTGAAAGAAACTTATACCCCAGAGATAAAAATCCAAAATTAGGGGTTGGAGAGATGGTTAAGGGCACTGACTGCTATTTCAGAGGACCTGGGTTCAATTCCAGCACTCACATGGTGGCTAACAACCTTTAGTAACTCCAGTTCCAAGGAACCTTATGCCCTCTTCTGTCCTCCGTGGGCACTGCATGACACGGGTACACTTACACACATGCAGGCATAACATTCATACACATAAAATAAAAAAAATAAATAAGATAAAAAGTCCAAAATATTGATTCTTTATCTGATTCATTTACTTCTGGGTTATTACATAGCATGTTACTAGAAAAATCAGTCACAGTAGTGATGACCTTTAACAGCCTGTTTGACTCTTAACTGGTAATGTGTTTACTTTGACATGAGATGGACAAAAGTATCTTCACTAAAATCTCTGTTCTACATTTGCCTCATGCTTTAATAGTAATTCATATTTTATTTCACTGTTGATATACTTCTATCAGCTCTGGTCACTGATAACTTTTTGTAAATCTGACACTTGGAAAGCATCCAGAGACTAAAATTGGGGTTCTTCTGTTTACTTTTCTGACTTTATCTCTCCATTCTTCTTAGCTCTGGTCATGGGTATATTAAGAGTGTCTGGGAGGGGGAGAAGAACCATAGCAACATGAAGACCTCTGAAGAACTATAACAGCATGAAGAAGCAAAAGGTGGTGTGGGAATAATGGAACCAGATACCATTATCCTGAAGTTTAGTTCAACTGTGTTAGGATGCCAAAGTCCATCTGTATCTTATTTTGTTGGTTAACAGAAATCTGAGCAGGTTTCTGACTGACAAAGTAAGGTAAAGTTCAAAAGAAAATTACTTGAGAAAGTTTACAAATATAGGGACTTGTTTTACTTTACTTTTATATTGTCATAAGGTAAATTTACTTTTATTTCCTTTGTTTTATATTTATGTAAATTTTAATATTTGTATGGATTCATGCCACCATGATGCTACTTAAACACAACTACAATCGGGTTGTAGAACAAGAGCTTTAAATTTTAATGGAAAAACTACTTCCTAGTTACTCAAATAGAGTGCCTTGCTTCTGATTGCTATTAATGTATACCTCGTATTTAGTTCTTTAGATTATTTGTTAAGGTTGGGAAGTTACTCTTATACTTTATAATTGTTCTAGTACAGTTGGAAATGGAGATGCAGCACAAGCTATTTTTTTCCTGAGTACTTTATTCAATAACATTCAATGGCAATCAATTATTTAGCATATAATTTTTGATAATTCTTTCTACAGATGAATCTGCCCTGCAGTCATCCCCAGTTGGTCGGTGGCGATTCTGTATCAATCAAACAATAAGAAATCGTGAGGCTCAGTCTCCTCCTTCCCCTCAGCCTTCCATGGCTATGGTTCCTGGGTTACATCCACTTCCTAGTAAGCTTTTAATTGTCTTCCAGCATTGTTCAGAGTTGGGTGATATGAGTACAAATCACATATTGTATCTTTAACTTGTTTACAGAATATTTTATACTCCTGACAATTTTTATAAGCATTTTAGAAGACATTAATATTACTGCATAACTTAAGCTATTTTTATGTAACATTTATGAAGAAACAAAAATTTATTTTCCTTAACTGGTTGAATCCTGTGGTATTTTGGGTCTTATTTACAAGTGTACTCTCAAATAGGTCTTCATTTGTCCCTTGTTTTTCTTGTCCCTTTTGAGTTGTATTTGTGCTTTGTACTCATCAGTTCATTCCTTTGTTATTTTTCCAGGTTCAAGAAACACAAGTAATAAGGAAATAGCACAGGACACACTATTCAGTATAGAAAATAATTCATGCCAGAGTGTACTTTTCACCTCCAAATCAGAGCACAAGGATGTAGTTGATGGTAAGATTTCTGAATGTGCTAGTGTAGAAACTGAACAGCCAACTATACTTTATCAAGTGGAAGATGACAGGCAGATAATGGCACCAGCTACTAATAATTACAATTATTCTGCTACTTTGGTATGTCCAATTCCAGTTGAATGTGAGGGACTCACCAGCCAAGCAGGCATGTTTGTACCTGCATATCCATGCCAGCAAGCTGCCACTCTGGCTGATGTGCTTATGACCCATCCTGGTGAATCCATTCAGATTGGTGATAATACTGTTCTGACTTCAGTATTTGTATTTGATCAAACGCCTCAATCCCTATCAGTACAGCAGCGAGCTGTGGATGCAGAGTTTATTTCCCAAGAAGGAGAAACCACAGTGAACACTGAAACAAGTTCTCCTAAGACAGTCATTGCCACTCAGACTCCTGGCCTTGAACCCACTACACTTTTACCTGCTACTGTTCTGGAATCAGATGGTGAACGACCTCCAAAAATGGAGTTTACAGATAACCGAATTAAAACTTTGGATGAAAAATTAAGAAACTTGCTCTATCAGGAGCACAGCATTTCTAACATCTATCCTGAGAGTCAGAAGGATACTCAAAGCATAGACTCTCCATTCTCTTCCTCTGCTGAAGATATGCTGTCCTATCCAATGCCAGAAGTCATAGCCATCAGTCATTGTGGAATTCAAGATAGCCCTGTACAATCTCCAAATTTCCAACAGCCAGGCTCTAAGATTCTGTCTAATGTGGCTGCAAGTCAGCCTGCTAATATATCAGTGTTCAAAAGAGACTTGAATGTGATAACTTCTGTACCCAGCGAGTTATGTTTACATGTAAGTATCATTGTTTCTAATTCTTATTCTTTGCTTATGAATTTAAGGAAATGCCTTCTCTCCTAAAAGATTCTGAAGTAACCAGTGTTTAAGGCCATGACTAGCTAGGCAGAAACTGCTCAGAACTTAGTAGAAATGGCAGATTTATCTTGGGTCTAAGAAATAGATGTTGAATTATCTTGGAACTTGCATGCAATATTTATAGATTAATTTAGTGAATAGAAGAAACATACTTCTAAATTTCAATATAAGAGAGCCGGACATGATGGCGCACGCCTTTAATCCCAGCACTTGGGAGGCAGAGACAGGTGGATCCTCTGTGAGTTCGAGGCCAGCCTGGTCTACAGAGTGAGTTCCAGGCAGCTGGAGCTATAGGGAGATACTGTCTCAAAAAGACAAAAAAAAAATTCAATATAAGAGAAAAACTGCAAAAATAAAACTAATAAAAAAGAGAAAATTTGTCCATTTCCTCATAACAATTTTATAGTATTGATTTCATGTTTTGGGGCTCCGGTAAAGGCAGTTGCTGCCAAGCCTTGCGATCGAAGTTTGATCCCCAAGACCCACATAATGGGAGGAGAGAACAGATTCCTGCTAGTTGTCCTTTGATCTCTACATGTGCACTGTGGCACAACATACACACACACACACACACAATTAATAAATAAGTAGATGTAATAATTTAATATCTTGAGGGGTTTAACTTATTTGAAAAATAAACACAAATATCCATAATCCCATGACTTTTTCTAAACCTCTGAAAGGACTGGAAATATAGCTCAGTGATAGAATGCTTGCCCCAGTGCCACAAAAAAGTAGCACATTCTAGGGCTGGAGAGATGGCTCAGTGGTTAAGAACACTGGTTGTTCTTGCAGAAGACCCAGGTTCAAATCCCAGCACCCACATGGCAGCTAACAACTGTCCGTAACTCCAGTTCCAGGGGATCTGACAGCCTCTTCTGTCCTCCACAGGCATTGCACAACATGGGTGCACTTACCTACATGCAGGCAATAAACGCATACACAGAAAAATAATAAAATATTTTAAAAAGTAGAACATTTCTAGCCAGGCATGTTAACCCATGCCTTCATCCTAACACTAGGGAAATGGAGGCAAGTAGGGTCAATAGCTCAAGGTCATCTTCAACTACATAGTGAGTTTGAGACCAGCCTGAGCTACATGAGACCTTGTTGCAGAAAAAAAACAAAAGACAAATAAAATGTAGGAAGAGCTCATGACACCTACTTCCCCTTTTGGACTATTGACTACTGACAGATTTTAGGAGAAAAGAAGACATTGTCTTCATTTTTGTACCCACTGGTAAACCAACCAGGCTCCAGTGGATACTCCCAAATGTATGGTCATACAGGCATCACTAGTTAAACTCAGCAGGTCACAAAACAAAACAAAAAAGACATAAATGTGGGAAAGGGACTGGTTGGGAGGAAGATAGTTGATAGAGGTGGAAGGGAGGTAAAGGTGGGGGTGAGAATAATCAGAATGCATTATATGCATATATGAAATTATCAAAGAAAATATTTAAATAATAAGGAGGAGTCTTCTCTAAAAGGATTAAGATTAAAAGATTAGTGTTGCCGAGCGTGGTGATGCAAACCTTTAATCCCAGCACTTGGGAGGCAGAGGTAGGTGGCTCTCTGTGAGTTCAAGGCAAGCCTGGTCTACATAGTGAGTTCCAGGACAGCTGGGGCTACAGGGAGACCCTGTCTCAAAAAAACCAAAAAAAAAAAAAAGATTACAAGTGTTTCAGATTTTGTAGTCTTCACATTTTACAGTATTTACATATGCATAATGTGATATCTTGAGACTGGGACCCAAATCTAAACACAGAATTCATTTATGTTATATGTTATATAACAATTTTATATACTATTATTAATGCACCTGCACTTTAACTGCACTTCATTAGATGAGGTTGGTCAGATGTGGAATTTTCCACAAGTGGAATCATGTTGATACTCATGAAGTTTCAGATTTTGGAGTTCAGATTTTCAGATTGAGAATGTGCATCTATATAATGTAAGAAGTTTATTTCCCTTCTTTTTCCTTTCTTCTCTTTTTTGTGTCTCTTTTTCAGTATTGGAGATTAAGTTCAGGAATCCAGCACATACTAGGCAATTGTATCACTGAGCCATATCCCTAATCCTATTTTCCTTTTCTACCTGTTCAAGTCACAGAGGTAACCACTAGTAATGTGGTACTTATCCTTCTTGATTTTTTAAGCTTACATAGATCTATTTACATACATAAGACAATATGTTCTCCAATATAGAATTGTGCAGCATACACATTGGTCTGCAAACTGAAATGTTTCATTGTATCATATGTCATAGAGATCTTCTAAATGTTTACCAGTGGATTTGTCATTGTTGCTATATAAGTAATATATGTTTGTGTGTAAAATAAAATCTGTCACATCCCCAAGCCTGTAAACATAGCTGTTAGTATTTCCAGATAGGATATATTAATACTTATATCAACATAATTATGAAAATGCATTCTTATAGACATAGATACATGTAATATATATGCTTCTTTACATATATTTGCTGGTTTGCATTTTTCTAATTTTTGAGGCTGTTAATTTTAAGTTATAGAACTAATATGCAAACATAAAATCAATTAAAAATAATAATAAATTAAAAGAACTGTTATATTACTGCCTCACTTCCTAAACACTAAGTTACTTATTCTAGTTTCTTTGATCATTACCATTCATAACTTGTAGATAATACATGTATTTGTTTCTTTTTTGATTTAGTAATTTTATTTGTTTTTTTGTTTTTCTTTTTGAGACTGGGTCTCACTATGTAGCTGAGGCTGGCCTGGAACTTACTACCTTGCCATTCAAGAGAGTGGAGCCCTCATAACCCAGTCACCTCTTAAAGGTTCTGCCTGTTTCTACCTCTCAGAGCCTCACAATGGGTATTAAATTCCAACATGATTTTGATGGAACATTAAACCATAGCAAATTCCTTTTTGGGTTCCTCATTGCTCAGTGTATAGAAATAAAACTAACTTTTTTTTGAGACAGGAGCTCTTCATTCTATAGCACAGATTAGCCTACCTCCGTAATATGGGATTACAGACTTGACCCACCCCTCCTGGCTACACCTGACTTTCATGTTTTATAGTTGTACCCTTGAACTTTGCTGAGTTTATTTATTGGATCTAATAGTTTTGGGTAGATTCTTTTGTATTTCCTTTTTTCTTTCAGTTTTTTTGTATTTGTGTGTGTGCATGCACGTATGTATACATGTGTGCAAGTGCACATGGAGGCCAGAGGTTGGCCTCAGGTGCCATCCTTAATCACTCTTTCCCTTATCTTTTAAAAAATATTTTCTTTATTTTTTTATTTTATATGTATGAGTATATTGCCTGCATGCATGTAAGTATACCCGTCATGCAGTGCCCACGGAGGTAAGAAGAGGGCATTGGATCCTCTGGAACTGGAGTTAGGCTGGTTGCTAGCTGCTATGTTGGTGCTGGGAATTGAACCCAGGTCCTCTGCAAGAGCAGGCAGTGCTCTTAACTTCTGAGCCATCTCTCCAGCCCCTCTCTACCTTATCTATTGAACCCCAATCCAGCTAGTCTAGCTAGCCAGCTCACTTAGGGAATCTGAACTCAGTTCTTTGCTTTTGTGGCAAGCACTTTACTCTCCCAAGCCCTGGATTTTCCATCTATAGATTTTGTCATCTATGAATAAAGGTAGTTTTATTTTTTCATTTCCTATTTCTCTTATCTATCGACTTTTCATATCATGCTTTTCATGTCTTTGTCCTTTTACCTTTTGTAATGAATTACTCAATTTTAAGCTGATTACAATGTCCTATGTAGTCATTTTTTGCATCAAGAACTGTATTTTTAAGTTTTCATTCTTTGTTTTATATATAACTGTAGTATAGTCATGTATCACAAGGATACATTCTGATAAATGTGTTTTTAAGCTACTTTTTTGCTGAAACATCAGAGTTTATATCACAAATACAGTGTAGCTATATTGTACAATCTATTGCTTCTAGGCTATAAATCTGTGCACCATGGCAATATATTGAACATAGCAGGCAATTGTGACATAGTGTAGAAGGTACAGTGAAAATTTTAGGTGAAGTTTTCCAACTCCATTATAATAATGTAGGACCACCATCATATATGCAATTGACTGATGACTAAAATGTTATACAACGTATGGCTGTATAGTCATATATCTCTAATGATATTAAGGTCTTATTCTGTGTTATCAGTGCTTTTATGTTATCTATTCATCTTTGAATTTTTCATTTTCTTTCAATGTTGGTTTTAAATGTTGTGTTCATTTTTTTCTCTTTCCCTCATAAAATTCTTGGTTCATCTATCCATAGTGCTATATATAATCTCTGTAGCCTTCTTTTAGTAATTGTGAGCAAGGTATGGGACATACTTTCTTACACTCTACATTTTAACTTCTCTTTAATGCTGCTTGGAAGGTAGCTATACTAGCTAGTCTATAAAGGCAGTAGAATTTACCCTTCCTCTCAGATATTGTCTTCCTTTACTGACTTTTCTCTTGGCCCAAACCCATTTCTTCTTTATACTCTTTTTTAAAACTTTTTTTTATGTGTATGAATATTATGCCTACGTGAATGTAAGTACACCCGTGTCATGCAGTGCCTGTGGAGGACAGAAGAGGGTGTTGGATCCATGTGGGTACTGGGATTCAAAACCAGGTTCTCTGCTTAAAAGAGCCACTGCTTTTAACCTCTGAGCCATCTCTCCAGCCCTCTTCTTTGTACTCTTAATTTGGGGAGCAGGTGCTCTCATATCTGTCGCTTGATGTAGAGGGAAGGAAAATGGAGTGGCTGTTTTTTCTTTGATACCTTAACCAATATATTCATCCATTCATAATTGTCTATTGAAGTCCCCTGTAAGTAAACCCTTGTAGTATTTAATAATCTGTAAGTAAAACAATCAAAGGGCTATGGTAGATTAAATGATTACCCCCAGATTGAGTTATCAGGCTAAAATTTGTATATAATAGTGACATTTGTAGGGGGAGATTTGTTCAATGAACCAAAAAAAGTCAGTAAGTAGAAGGATGTTTAAAAAATTTAATAGGCCAGGCATTGTGATGCACACCTTTGATCTCATCACTCAGGGAAGCAGAGGCAGGCGGATCTCTGAGTTTGAAGTCACCCTGGTTTATGCATAGAGTTCCAGGCCAACCAGGGCTGCATAGTAAGACCCTGTTTAAATACACACACATTTAACAACACACACACACACACACACACACACACACACACATACACGCACACACACACACACACACACTACATTGAAGAGACAGGAGGAAGACTGGGTGGAATTTTGTAAGTATCCTTTTGGTTAGTGAGGGCTCTCTCTTGGTGCTTACATCTAACCACCTGAGTTTGCAGCTTTTTGAAACAGTTCCTATATATCTGTAGTCTGGTTTTTCTGCCTTTAGTGTCTGTATCTGTTTTTTTTTCTGTTGTGTCTGAGTATGTCAACCAATAAGGGAAACTAGAATTTATAATGAATATGTTCTCTTGATCCATTTACTGTGTATAAAAATCTTGTCTATAATTTCACTGGGGTTAGTACAGCCCTTTAAAAAATAGTTATATTGATATTTTTCTCTTTTATTTGAAGTAATATTATTTCAAGCCCCAAATGCGACTTCAGAAACTTACTGGTTGTTCAAAATTTCACTTTTGGGGGAAAGGCCTTTTGTATACTAGACTGGCCTCAGGCTTACTACATAGCCAGAGATGACCTTGTCCTGATACTCCCGCCTCTACCTCCTGAGTGCTGTGATTACAGGTGTAGGCCACATACCTACTTTAAATGTGATGCTGGGAATCAAACCCAGGACCTTGTGCATGCTAAGGAAGCCCTCTATCAACTAAGCTACATCTTCAGCCTAAAAATTTCACTTTTGATAACTCCTGATCTGTCCTGAGTGTTAATGATGCTTATTGTCATATAGGTAGGGCACCTTCCTTTACACAATTGCTAAATCCCATTCTTTGTACTTTTTTAAAATTTTCACTCATAATCTTCTATCTTAATAGTGACCATTCCTATGTCCCAAAGTATTTGTGGTTTTTGCATTGTTGGTTTATTGGTAGAATTCTCACCAGTATTTGTAGTTGTATAGATTAAGTGTGTGTATTATTATAGAGTATTTATTCTTAAAGTACTTATTAAAGCAACAAAAATTAATTCTGGGTGCTTTAGGGAGTGAGGTAGAAGGACAAGAAGAATGGAAAATGGTTTTATACCTAGCATGGCCTGATATTAACAAAAGTTTTTAGAACATGAATTTAATTTTTACTTCTTTGTAAACTTCTGTGTGAGTACATAAAGTGAAAAACTTGATTTCCTCATTTTTTCTGTCACTTAAATGCTTTAAATCATCTTGTTTTTCCATATTACTGTATATCATGCAATTTTTTGGTCTTTTTGAAGCAGGGTCTCCCTGTAGCCCCAACTGTCCTGGAACTCATTATGTAGACCAGGCTGGTCTTGAACTCACAGAGATCTGCCTGCCTCTGCCCTCCCAAGTGCTGGGATTAAAGGGGTGTGCCACCACACCTGGCTCAATGTCATGCATCTTTTAATGCTCTTAAATAATACAAAAATAAATTATCATTTAATTTAAGAACATTTTTAGGAGCTAGAGAGATGGCTCAGTGGTTGAGAGCACTGGCTGCTCTTGCAGAGGACCCGGGTTCTATTCCCAGCACCCACATGGTGGCTAACAGCCGTCCATAACTCTAGTCTCAGGGGATCTGACACCATCTTCTGACCTCCAAGGGCATTGCATGACATGGGTGCACTTACACACATGCAGGCAATACACTCATACACATAAAATGAAAGTAATAATAATTTTTTTTTAAAAAATGAATATTTTTAGCCAGGTGTGATGGTGCACACCTGTGATTCCATCCCTTAGGAGATCAAGACAAGAGGATTAGGAGTTCAAGGCAAGCCTCTACTAAATAGAGAATTCAAAGCCAGCCTTGGTTCCATACAACTCTGTCTTAAATGAACAAAAAAATTATTATTTTTAGTTAGTTGGCACATAAAAAAGAAATAACTTATTTTAAATTTCAGGTTTTAAAGTTAATGTAATGATGAAAATACTCTGGCATTGAAATTTAATATTCTCTTATTTCATCTGGTCTGAATATTTCAAAAGAAATGGCAAGGCTAGTTTCAGTCTGATATGGTACTATTAATGCGATAATGCATAGTAACTACTTTTGGTTAGGATTAATCCATATAACAAACTGTAGTATGCCAAAAAAAAACCTTACCTTATCTAAATGATTATCACTTTGTTTTTCTTATTTTTTGTCTCCATTAGGAGATGTCCCCAGATGCTTCACTTCCAGGGGGTCCAGAAGCCTATCCCGCTGCTGTGTCAAGTGATGGAACCATTCATCTGCAGACAGGAGGTGGATATTTTGGCCTAAGCTTTACTTGTCCTAGTCTCAAAAATCCTATTAGCAAGAAATCCTGGACTCGCAAATTAAAAAGCTGGGCATACAGGCTACGGCAGTCAACCAGCTTTTTCAAGAGATCAAAAGTCCGTCAAGGTAGTGTGCTTACAGTCAGGGACATAGACTAGGTAACATCACTTTTCATCTACTTTTATTTTTGTCGTTCATATACAAATCTTGCCACTTTTTCCACACAGCACATGTATGTAACATGCCCCATTAATGTCATTGCCATTTTATTTTTTCCTTTTGTAACTAATTTGGTTTTCCAATTATTCATTTCATATAGATACTAAGTCTCGGGATAAATCTTGCAATGTCTGCTTTAGAGTTAGGGACTTAAACAATGTTGCTTATTACATTAACACTTTTTATTATCTAGCAAGGGTAAAGATTTTCTACTTTTCTTCGTTTTGGGTAATATAAACAAATTTAGTCTTAAAAAACAATTTTCTCTTTTCTGCTTACAATTTCACAAAACTTACAGTGGAAACAGAAGATAAAAGAGCAATCACTCCTGATCCCGCTCACCTGACACGAGAGTCCTCATCTGATACTAGGGCTTTGAGTAGATGTAAAGTGATGAGTGGATCATTTCAGCGGGGTCGGTTCCAGGTTTGTGTCTTTGGTTGAATCCTTATGTATCCTTATAATTGAATCCTTGTAAAAGGAAACAGTGGGACTGGAGATACAGTTCCATAGTAGAATGTTTGCACATCATCTCTGAGACCCTGGGTTCTATCTGCAATGTCATAAAAAAAGTGACAGCATTTAAAATTTGTTTCATAAGTGATAGTTTAAGTGTAGATCTTTTCATATTTAATTTGTTAAACTTGGATAAATCTCCTCAGCATATGAAGCTATTATTAAAGGTAAATCCAAAGAATATGGGGAGTTTAGTAGTTGCAAGAGAGCATAGAAATAAATCATCAATTTTTGGTTTTTGGAGGGTCTTCATTTTTTTATTATTTTTATTTTATGTGTATGTGTGTATTGCCTGTGTGTAGGTAAGTACACCCGTGTTGTGCAATGCCCGCGGAGGTCAGAAGAGGCTGTTGGATCCCCTGGGACTGGAGTTACGGACAGTTTTTAGCTGCCACATGGGTGCTGGGATTCGAACCCCGGTCTTCTACAAGAACAACCAGTGTTCTTAACTGCTGAGCCATCTCTACAACTCCTTAAATATTGCTGGGATTTGAACCCAGGTCTTCTGCAAGAACAACCAATGTTCTTAACTGCTGAGCCATCTCTCCAGCCCCTAGGGTCATCATTTTTATTAATTTAATTTTGTGTCCTTTTTAAATAGTTTTTAAAATATTTTATTTATTATTTATTTTATGTGTACAAGTATATTGCTTGTATGTGTGTAAGTGCACCCATGTTATGCAGTGCTCAGGGAGGTCATAAGAAAGTATCAAATTCCCCTGGAACTGGACTTATGGATGGTTGTTAGCTGCCATATGGGTTCTGAGAATCAAACCCGGGTCCTCTGTAAGAGCAGTCAGTGCTCTTAACCACTGAGATATCTCTCCAGCCCAAATCTCGGCATTTTTAATAGTGGGATTTTGACTAATATAAAGTCATTCTATCCAAGGATCCCCAGTTGAAAGACCTAACGTGGGCAATATAAGGGTTTTTGTTGTTTGGGGGGGCGCGGTTGGTATTTTTGGTATATTTGAGACAGGGTCTCCCTGTAGCCCCAGCTGACCTAAAACTCCCTATGTTGACCAGGCTGGCCTCAAACTCACAGAGATCCACCTGCCTCTGCCTTCTGAGTGCTGGGATTAAAGGCGTGCACCACCACACCCAGCTATGGGCAATATAAGTTTTGATATTACCAAATATATGTATATCACAGCAGACTTTTCATTTGTGTGTGCTGAGTTTCTTTATAAGATTTCCCTTTTAATTAAGTGGAGCCAGAAAAGTTTGCCTTTTTATATCTCAGGTGATTACAGTTCCTCAGCAGCAGTCAATGAAAGTAACATCTTTTGGAGTAGAACATAGACCAGTATTCGAGGAAACAGCAAACCAGTCTAGTGAACAAGATAAAGCCTTTGCTGAAGCTGCAACATCTCAGTTGGTCGAAGTGGAACCTGCCATGCACAATCCTAAAGCTTCAGTTTCTTGTTGGAAATTACGAACTCTTTATGAAACTTTTAAAGAAGATAAAGGAGATCCTGAACAAGGTGACATCTTCTTATCTTGTGAGACCAGTATATCTTCAATGACTACAGAAAAGAAATTGGAAGGAACTTCAACCACAGGAAGTAGTGGAGCTGAACTGTTAGATAAAGAAAAAGAGGAACTAACTCCTGGGAAACAGCCCCATTCTGATAATGACTTTTCAGCCACTCTTGCTGGTCATGGAAAGTCAGTGACAAAAACTGGTCCAGAGAGCGATCAGTGTTTACCACTCCATGAAGAACAAGCATATGCTCAAGTACAGAGTTCACTCTTCTATTCTCCATCTTCCCCAATGAGCAGTGATGATGAATCAGAAATTGAGGATGAGGACTTGAAAGTGGAGCTTCAAAGATTACGAGAAAAGTAAGGACACTTTGTCTTCTGTAGCAAATCTAACTATTCTGAATTTTTTAGAACTTAATATTTGCTTTGTAGTAAATTTAGAATTGGTGGCATTTTATTTTGTATTTTATTTATTATTTTAAATTTTTATGTGTATGAGTATATTGCCTGCATGTAGGTAGGTGCACCCATGTTGTGCAGTATTCACAGGGGTCAAAAGAGGCTGTCAGATTCCCCTGGAACTGGAGTTATGGACAGTTGTTAGTCGCCATGTGAGTGCTGGGAATCAAACCCAGGTCCTCTGCAAGAGCAGCCAGTGTTCTTAACTGCTGAGCCATTTCTCCAACCCTGATTGGTGACATTTTAATGATGAAAATTTTTCTATGACTAAAACTATAATAAATGCTGATGTAAGACATTTACAAGTGCTAAAATCATATACAAATAATTTCATATTTAAAAGAGTAGTTATACTTGATTATTTAACAAAATGATTTAATTATATTGACTTTTCTTTTGTGGGGGGCAGAGTCTCACTGCATAGCCCTAGCTGTTTTTTGCTTTTTGAGACAGGGTTTCACTATGTAGCTACCTCAGGTCAGGTTGGCCTCAAACTTGTAGAGCTCCTCCTCCTGACTGCTGGAATTACAGGTATGTGCCACCATATGTTGGTCTCTATGTGTTTTCAATCTTTGTCCTTTAGAATTTTGGGGTTAAGATTTTTCAACTATCCTTATTATATAATTTGATTAGTAGGTATTTAATTTTTATAGTCAAAGAGAATAATTCATCTTCCTTAGGAAAATTAAGCTCTTTCCATGACCAAGCTTGTTATTTGATGAATGGGATCATCATCTTTTACTAATGATACTATAGTAATATAAATATGTTTTATCATGCAGGATGCTGTTTTGTATATGTTGTTTTCTTTCTTTTTAAAAAATATTTTACCTATTATTATTTTTAATTTTGTGTGTATGAGTGTATTGCCTGCGTGCATGTAAGTGCACCAGTGTTGTGCAGTGCCCACGGAGGTCAGAGGAGGGAGTTGGATCTCCTGGAGCTAGAGTTACAGACAGTTGTTACTTGCAATGTGGGTTCTGGGAATTGAACCCAGATCCTCTACAAGAACAGCCAATGCTCTTATCCACTGAGCCATCTCTCTAGTCCCTTGTTTTCTTTCTTAAGATTTATTCATGCTGGACATGGTGGCACACACCTTTAATCCCAGCACTTGGGAGGCAGAGGCAGATGGATCTCTGTGAGTTCGAGGCCAGCCTGGTCTATATAGTGAGTTCGAGGCCAGCTGGGAGGGAGACCCTGTCTCAAAAAGACCAAAAAAAAGATTTATATATTTTTATTTATGTGTATATGTTTGTGCCTGCATGTCTGTATGTTTACCACATGCATACAGGTGCCTCAGAGATCGGAAGAGGACATTGGATTCCCTGGAACTAGAATTACAGGTGGTTGTGGGCTAACTGACGATATAGGTGCTGGCAATTGAATTCAAGTCCTCTGGAAGAGAAATACACACTCTTAACCACTGAGCTATCTCTCTAGCCCCTGTTTTGTTTTCTTTTTTGTTTTGTTTTGAGACAGGATCTCATATTTCCCAGACTGACCTGGAACTTACGATATAGCTGAAGATGATCTTGAATCCTTTTGCCTCTACTTCCCTAGTGCTAGAATTACGGGCATGCACCACTACACCTAGCATGTTGTTTTGTGTTCAATTTTATGAGTTAGGTCATAGTTTTAAGAAATTAGTATTATTTCTTTACAATTCTGTACATATAGCTCAAAATACAAAAGGTACAAAAGAATAACCACTCAATTCTCCCTCACACCACTGCACCTAAGCCACTCAGTATTTTTTGCCAGAGTCAACAGATACTACTTGTTTCTAGTATATCCTGAGTTAATCTGTGTACACACAAATATATGCGTGTTTGACTTTTCATTCTCCCATAGACAGTAACTGTATTAGTTATTTGTCTTTTTTCTATGACACAATACCTGACAAAAGCAACTTAAGGAAGTGAGGATTTATTTGGGCTTACAGTTCTAGGTAAAGTGCATCATGGCAGAGAAGTCATGGCAGTAGGAGTTTGAGGCAGCTGGTTACATTGCATCCCCAGTCTGGAAGCAGAAAGCAATGAATGCTCATGCTCAGTCCCCCCCTTCCTCCTCCTCCCTTCTTTCTCCTCCTCCCTTCTCCCTTCTTCTCCCTTCTTCTTCTTCCTTCCTCCAGTAGGATGGGTCTTTTCACTTCACCCTAAATCTATATAATCCCACACAGACATACTCACAGGGATTCTAGGTACTGTCAAATTGCTAATCAATATTAGCCATCATAGTCTACCTCTCACCAACTCAACACCCATACATATCACTTTTAAGCCATAACTTTTTACCTCTTGTCCCCTGCCGGTGCCAGCCAGCCAAGACAGACAGTACCTGAAAGGGGGAGTGAAGATTGAAATAAAAAACAAGAGACAGAGAAAAGATACTTGGGAGGACTGTCAGCAGAGACTGCAGCCCCGGTTTATTTTAGCTCCGCCTTTTTATACAGAAGAACCTCAGAGATAGCCACCATTTGCTTAGCTCAATTAGTTTCAAAAGCTTTTTTTCCCACCTGTATCTGAGGGTCAAAGAGAGGTCAAATACTTGTGAACTCCACCATATAAACACATTCCTCCTGACTTGGCAGATTAGGTATTGGTGTGCAAGACACAAACTCTAAGTAACAAGCAAGCCTGCCACAGCTCAATGTACATAATTGGCTCATAATTGGATGAGCTTATATCAATAGCTCCCAACAGTCCCCATAATGTAAAGTACATTCAGTCCAACTTCAAAAGTCCCCCATAGTCTTGAGACTACAGGGATGGCTCAGGGGTTAACAGTGTTCACTGCTCTTGCAGAGGTCCTGAGTTTGGTTCTCAGTACTTATATTGGGTGGTTGACAACTGCCCATGACTCCAGCTCTTAGGGAGATTGGACACCTCTACCCTCCATGGGCAACTGCACATACATGCAATACTCACATACACATAGTTAAAAATAAAATGAATCTTTTTAAAAAATTCTTCATAGTCTTTAACAATTCTCACGCTGTTTAAAAGTCTAGAGTCCAAGTCTCATCCCAGACTCAAGGCAATCTCTTAATTATGAGCTCCTATAAAATGAAAATCCAAGTTGCATGCTTCTACAATACAATGGCACAAAATAAACATTCCCATTCCAAAGAGAAGAATTGGGGCATAGCAAGGAATAAGAAGACCAAAGCAAGACTGAAAGCCAGCAAGACAAACACCAAATCCTGCAGTCTCATCTCTGTCACCCGGGACTCTTGGTAAAATCATCTGGGCTCCAAAATAACTTGGATAACCCTCTCCCATCTTTACCACTACATATACAACCTTTCTCTTGGGCTGGCACCAGTGTATACCTTCCACTTTCCTTGGTGAACATCCCATGGCCATAGAAACTCAAACATCCTAGGGTCTCCCTGGCAGCTGAAGTTTCACCTTCACAGCCTGACACAGTAGCCTCTCAGGCCTCCTTGTGGAAATTCTGATCCTACCATATATTATATGGCCTCAGTGATTTGTCTGGAACCATGATTCAAGGACCTGTGACCACCTCAGTCTTGTATCTTTCATGCCTCCCAATCACTATCACATGAACAAGATGGTTAAGTCTGCTGCTAGCTTGATATGGATCCTGGCTCCTTGAACATAGTTGAACCAGCTTCTGTATCCTGACTGTGAGGAAGAACTTCCCTAGCCATTTTGTTTCAAGGAGCAAGGAACCACGCTCAGCTGCATTCTTACTTTAGGCTCTCTATTTTCAAATTAATTTGCATTTTCATAAGATAGAACCTTTGATAGGTAGAGTCTTACACTCAGAATACCTCTCCTGTTTTCCCAGTGCAAAGTGCCAGATTTGTCTGTAATGCTGCTATTCTCTTGAACAGTTATAGTTACTTTATTGCTTGAACTTTTTTTGTGTGAAACTTTAAACTTGCTCATATACCTTTCCTCACCAAACTTTATACTTTTCTTATCTTTTTGCTCCCCTTTTTACTCTCCCTCAGTATAGACCTAGATAAGAGTACTACTAAGCAGTAGCTATGCCATATCCTGAATGCTTTGCTGTTTTGAAATTTCCTCTACCAAAGAAATTAGTCAATTACTTTTTTTAATTAAAACAAGCAAGCTCTTAAAGAGCTATGGGCAGACTCCAACCAGACTCTTAGCCAAAATATTCCAGTTTCTGCTTAAGTCCTTATTTCCATTGCAGTGCCCACGGAGGACAGAGAGGCTGTTGGATCCCCTGGAACTGGAGTTACAGTCAGTTGTTAGCTGCAATGTGGGAGCTGGGATTCGAACCCAGGTCTTCTGCAAGAACAGCCAGTGTTCTTAACTGCTGAACCATCTCTCCAGCCCCAGTCAATTACTTTTTAATTCAGCCTCACAGAAGTTCTTAGGACATAGACAGAGTGCAGCCAGATTCTTTGCCATAAAATAACCTGAATGACTTCTAGCCCAATAGAGACCCTCTGAAACAACATGAACCATGCCTTCACAGTCTGCATTTCTCTCAGCATTCTTGTATTCCAAGTTCCCACCAAAATGGCCCCATTAAGCTTTGATTATACTATTCAAGGGCTTTTCTAGCCCACAGTTCAAAACTCTTCCACATTCGTCCTGCCAACTAGATCCAAAGATCTAAGAACCACATGATCAGGTTTATCACAGCAATGATCCCATTTCTCAATAGCAGTTTTCTGGATCAGTTATTTGTCATGTTCTTGCAGCAGAATATCTGACAAGAGAAATTAAGGGAAGGAAGAGTTTGTTTTGGCTCACAGTTGAAGTAATGACTGATAGTGATTAGCTCTGTTTCTCCCTTTTCTTTGCCCAGAAGTTAGATTGTATCTTCCTCTCTCAATTAACCTAATCTGAATAATCCCTCACAGCCATGCCCAGAGTCTTGTCTCTTAGGGAATTCTGGATCCTGTTAGGTTGGCCATCAATACTAACCATCACAGTAACTTACACCATAGACTATTATTTTTTCTTTTCACCATTTCAGTTTATCTTGGATCTAAGTCTACATTATTCTGGTTTTTTTTTAGTTCTCTATTATTCTATTAGACATACAGTTTCATATATCATTACTCTCCATTGATAATCCTACACCTTTACTTTAAAAGTTGAGTGAGGCATGATAGTTGTGATCTACCTTCCTCAGCCCCCCCAGCTACTGAGGAGACTGAGGCAGGTAGATCACAACTTCAAGGCCTGATTGAGCTACAGAGCCAGTTCAAGGCCAGAATGGGCATCTTAACTAGATCTCATCTCAAAATAAAAATAAAAACAAAGGACGGAGGTTATAGTTCAGTGGGACAGTGCTTGTCTTATATGTGTAAGGCCCTATTATCAATCCCCAGTAACACAAAATAGTTTAAAACAGCTATAGTAATTTTTGCATATGCCTTAAGAATTTAATTTCCTGTTCTGGTACTTGAACAACTTGAATACAGAGAGAGTCATAGAGGAGATACAAATATAAGTACAGAAAATATTGGATTTTACTGAGATCTTACATGCTCGGATATTGTTCTACTTGAATGCTATGTTTAATCCTTCAAAAACTAAAGCAGGGTAAAAACCCTTAGAGATTTCTCAATTTTAAGGCCTTGCCACGGGAGAAAAATAAGTCATTCAGACTTCAAACCTGGCCTTTGTATGAATGAAAATTATAATATTTTCTCTACAACTTATTTATATGCTTTTTTTTACTGGAGCTTTGGAAAGTATACTTAGGAAAGTATAATTTAAACCTTCATCACTAGAAGTGGGGCTATGGATGATGCAGTTCCGTTACAGAGTTCTTGCCCAGCACATAGAGAAGACTTTGGGTTCAATACCAAATACCATCAGAAAACAACAAACAGCAAAATTACTGCCACCACCACAACAAAAGCTTCTGTGTTTTACTTTTAAAATTGGATTGACAAGGGCCTGGAGAGATGTCTCAGAGTTTAAGAACATTGACTGTTCTTGCAGAAGACCTGGGTTTGAATCCCAGCACCCACACTGCAGCCAACAACTGTCCGTAACTCCAGTTCCAGGGGATCCAACAGCCTCTTCTGTCCTCCACAGGCATTGCACAACATGGGTGAACTTACCTACATGCAGGCATAACACTCATACACATAAAATAAAAATAACAAATAAAAGTTTTAAAAAATGAATCAACAAGAAGGCTCAACAAATGAAAGCACTTGCCATACAAACCTGACAATCTTAGTTTGATCCCCAGAATCCACAGTGGAAGAAGAGACTCCTGAAATTTTTCATTTGACCTCCATATGTACACCATGGCACATGCCTCCCCCCACACAAACCATACATATACACAATAGTAATACATACAGTAAATTTTTAATTAAAATATACATGTATATGTTTTTCATTACATTATATATTTCAATTTTACTATATATTCAGTATACTGATATTTTTATGATAAAATAGTTATTTTTAAAGTGCTTTAATATTTGTGATGATAGTACTCTATTTCTGTTTTATGGAGTATTAATTTTTATTGTTTGAGATATGGTCTTGCCCTGTAACTCAGGCTGACCTCAGATTTGAAAATTTTCTACTGCCTCAGACTGCTGCGTATTGAAATTTAATAAATCCTTTAAATCATTCTGAAAAGATTGTTGGCTTTTATAGCTGGCTGTATTGGTTATGAGTACTTGATTTTGAATGTGAAATACAGATTTTCATATCTTCATATAAGCCAAAAACTGGAACGGATTTTTAAAAACATTTATTCTGTCCTCATTTTTTGTAAAGATAGGGTCTCACTACACAGCTCCCCGCCACACACCTCCAGTGTGGGGGTTGAATCCCGCAACTTGTGCATGCTAGGCAAAGGCCCTACTTTTATAAATCAACTGACTAGGGTCCTTTTGTTCTACTCTGATAGTAACTGTGGATAGGAATGGAAAAGCTGGTCTTTGGCATCTTTTGTATCCTTACAGTTTGATAATAGTGTGCTGAAGGAGCCAGGCAGGTTACAGCTCCAAAATGTTATAGCTAACATTGTGTAGCAGCTAACATTGCAGCTTATGGCAGCCTTAGCCCTTGACAGTAGCCAGCTCCCAGCCTGGGGTGTCTGAGACCCTTGACCCTCAAAGCTTGACAGCTCTCTGGAAATGAAGTAACCAGAGCCTGAAGTTTCTCTTCTCTGAGTATTTATAGGCTTTATTCTTTCTTCAGCTTCAACTCTTTTTCCTACTGCCACCATCCCCGTAGTAGTTCCTGCTGCCCTCACTCTCCAACTGTTGAGCTACCTCTTCACCTGTCAAGCAGTTGGCTGCCTTGCTGAATTTGTAACTCAGCCTGCTCACAACCAAACTCTGCCTCTTCTTCAGCTGTCAAGCAGCCAGTTGCCTCACCAGTTTTGTACCTCAGGTCTGTTGACTAATCTGCTGTCACTTCCTCTGCTGTCACTGCCACTCTGCTGTCTCTTTCTTTGTGTTACCACCATAGCCCATGCTACTAAAAGTAGGCAAGACCAAACTACCCAGGAGAAGCTTTATATTGGACCTAATGTTACACCAGGAAAGGTAACACAGGAGGGTGTCTCCCAACTGACTCAACAAGTGAGTCTACACCTCTGTATATACCCAGAGGGGTATTTGGACCAACCAATCACTGCATATGTTACTCAGCATGGTCTCTTTAGCAACAGATACAGCATTCCCGTGGGAGGCCACCAGGGGAGTTACCCTCTGTGGCCTAGGAGGAAAGGATTGCAGGATCATCTAGAGGAGTTCTTCATAGCAAAAGTCTAATACAAACTGCTTAAAACAGTCCTAGCTGTGGGTGAACCTCTAGGAGCCACAGCAATTAGCTGAGCTCATTGTGTAGTTTTCTCAAGACATCCATAGAGTATTCAGAACTGCTGGTGCTAGCATTAAGGGTAGTCCAGCTTGGTGGCTGACAGTCTTTGGACTCAAAGCAGCCAGAAAAGCAAGGGAGAGTTCAAGAGCTACTAGTTAAGGAGTCATATTGTGTATTTCCTCAGTGTCTTGGCTTATTTATAGAAAAATGAACACCAAAGAGAGTGCGTAGAATAAGAACTTTAAAGAATGTATCATTAACAGTAACAATGACTTTATAATAGTGACTTTAATAGTGTTTAGTACCTGCCCAATGCCAAAGGGAATGCCTGGTCCCCTTTGGTGTTTTACAACGCCTCAGACTACATTCCTAGCCCTTCAGTGTCCTTTTGACATTATGGTTTGTTCTCAGTTTTTGATTCCAGGATAATGAGGCCAAAAGCCCAACAAAAATGAGCTGAGTTTCAACCTAAAGTATTTTGAATAATATATACTTATGGGGTTTTGCATTAAAAGTGATATGTAGGATGGTATTCAAATTACAAAATGAAGAAGCAAACCTAAAAACTGCTTACACCTCTCGGGGCTGGAGAGATGGCTCAGCGGTTAAGAACACTGACTGTTCTTGCCGAGGACCCGGGCTCAAATCCCAGCACCCACATGGCAGATAACAACTGTCCGTAACTCCAGTTCCAGGGTATCCAACAGCCTCGTCTGTCCTCCGTGGGCATTGCATGACATGGGTGCACTTACCTACATGCAGGCATAACATTCATACACATAAAATAAAAAATAATAGTAAATAAAATATTTTTTTAAAAACTGCTTACACGTCTGTATTAGTCAGGGTTCTCCAAAGAAACAGAACTGGTAGAATGAATATCAGCTTAGCTCACAGGATAGAGTCCGAGTAGTCCAACAATGGCTGCACCACACTGGAGAGGCCAAGAATCCGTAGTCGCTTAGTCCACAGGGCTGGATGGCTCAGTAGTCCCAATCTGGCGCTGAAGGTCTGACAAATTCCAAAAGATCAGCTAGTCTTCAGTCTACAGTAGCAAGACGAATTTACCAGCGAGAGAGAAGGCAAGCAGCAAGAAGCCTTGCGTTCTCTTCTGCCTTGGCCTTTTATACCGGCTGCCATCAGAGGGTAACACTGACATTTAGAGTGTGTCTTCCAGCTTCAGATGATCCAATCAAGAAGATCTCTTTCATTTCAGTTAATCCCAGATTCAGTCAAGTTGACACCCAGGATTAGCCATCACAAGTCCACCCCTTGTCAACTTGACACCCAATAGCATCTCTCTATGTCATGCTTAATTTTCAAATGAAAACAATGTTGAGGTCATAATTCACCTAACATAATATGGTGATAAGGTCTTCGAGGAATGCTTAGTCCTTTAGTGTCTCAAACCCAATATAATCGTACAGGTTCACAACACTTAACCACTTAACACTTACCTCAATTACACATTCAAAAAAGAATAACACAAGTATAGGACAAAAATACTCATGTCAATTACAATCCACGTTTCTGCAACTGGTCACGTGGCCTAAGTTGGTATTTGTAACTACCTTCCTCTACAACCCATTCTGTATTTCCTCCACCATCAGCAAGAACCTCTGCAGGTCTTAGGTCTTTCCCTGGAGGAGTGACCCATACTTTCATCCCTGAAGGGTCTGGGCCATTTGTTGTCCTGTCTGGATTGGGTTGTTGCAGTTTCCCCTTGACAGGACATGGTAATACCAAAAGTCGCCCTAAGGAATCTCCTGCCTTCCAAATATAATCTTCATTACCTCCATTGTGGAGAACAAGTCCAATTTCCCCCTGGTAGTCTGGGTCAATCACCCCTCCTAATGCTGTTTTTCCTTTCTTAGCCTGCTGACTTGAGGGCATCAGAAGCCCAAAGTGTCCAGGGGGAAGTCTTAGCTTCCAGTTCAATGGAATGTTTGTTGTCTCTCCTGGCAGAAACACTCCCTCTTCTGGAACCAAAACAGCCAAGCCAGTAGAGTGCAAAGTCGAGAGTACGGGAAGCAAAAATTTTTGTAGAGGGTCACCAGGGGTGATAGTGAGTGGAACCATTCCCACTTCCACCC
>NW_008352653.1:255741-258389 GCF_000622305.1 Nannospalax galili
TGAATCCTGGCTATAGGAGAAACTGTACCATATAATGGATGCTGATTCCAAGCATACACTGCCTTCTGGAGGATCCTGCCCCAGCCCTCCAGGCTATTGCCACCTAATTGGTGCTGTAACTGTGTCTTTAAGAGACCATTCCATCGTTCTATCAAGCCAGCTGCTTCAGGATGGTAGGGAACATGGTAAGACCGGTGGATTCCATAACTCTTGGCCCACTGTAGCACTTCTTTGGCTGTGAAGTGAATTCCCTGGTCAGAAGCGATGCTGTGCGGAATACCGTAATGGTGGATAAAGCATTCTGTAAGTCCCTGGATATTAGTTTTGGCAGAAGCATTGCGGGCACGAAAGGCAAATCGGTATCCAGAATAAGTGTCTCCTCCTGTAAGGACAAAACACTGTCCCCTCCAAGATGGAAGTGGCCCAATGTAATCAACCTGTCAACAGGTTGCATGGCTGGTCGCCAAGAGGAAAAGTGCCATATCGGGGACTCAGTGTTGTTCTAGGCTGTTGGCAGATCTGGCACTCAGCAGCAGCTCTAGCGTGGTGAGTTTTCGTGTGTGGGAGTCCATGCTGTCGAGCCCAAGCATAAACTCCACCTCTTCCACCATGGCCACTTTGTTCATGGTCCAAATGAGCCCAAGATAGCTAAAGAAAGGGATAGCTGAAGAGAGAGGCTGACAATCCACAGAGCGGGTCATCCGTTCTACTTGATTACTGAACCCACTGAAGCCACTTTTGATGAGTGTTTACATGAGACACAAGTATGTTCCCATCCTTTGCGCATTTGGAGAGCTCTATCCACATACTTCTTCCCCAAATGTCTTTCTCACCAATTTTCCATTCATGCTCCTTCCAAGTCTCTGACTATCCAGCCAAACCACTGGCTACAGCCCATTAATCAGTATAAATTCACACTTCCGGACATTTCTCCTTGCAAACAAAATGCCCAACCACGTGCACTGCTCGAAGTTCTGCCCATTGTAAAGACTTGCCTTCCCCAGTGTCCTTCAGGGTTCTTCCAGGAATTGGCTGTAATGCCACAGCTTTCCACTTCTGAGTGATGCCTGCATAGCATCCAGAACCATCTGTAAACCAGGCTCTAGTCTTCTTTTCCTCAGTCAACCTATCAGAGGGCACACGCCATGACAACACAGGTACATGCTTGAGAACAGGAGGCATTGGAACAGGAGTACCTGCCATAGGTATTTAGGCAACTTCTTCAAGTAACTTGCTTGTGCCCTCTGGACCTGCTCAAGCACCATCAGGTATATGCAACTTCCGTTTGATAATGGATTGTTGCTGTTCATGGCCTACTTTATGGCTTCCGGGGTCAGATAACACCCAGCTCATGATCGGCAGCTCCGGTTGCATGGTGACTTGGGGGCCCGTTGTCAAGTGTTCAGTTTCCACTAAGGCCCAATAGCAGGCTAAGAGCTGTCTTTCAAAGGGAGAATAGTTGTCCGCAGATGAAGGCAAAGCCTTACTCCAAAATCCCAATGGCCTCCACTGTGATTCCCCTATGGGGGCCTGCCAGAGACTCCAAACAGCATCTTTATCTGCCACTGATACCTCAAGCACCATCAGGTCTGCTGGATCATATGGCCCAAGGGGCAGAGCAGCTTGGACAGCAGCCTGGACCTGTTGAAGGGCCCTAACCTGTTCCAGAACCCACTCAAACATAGCCGCCTTCTGAGTCACTTGATATATGGGTCATAGTAACACACCCAGATTTGGAATGTGCTGCCTCCAGAATCCAAACAGGCCCACCAAGCGTTGTGCTTCTTTCTTGGTTGTGCGACCGGCCCAATGCAACAACTTATTCTTCACCTTAGAAGGAATGTCTCTGCATGCTCCACACCACTGAACTCCTAGAAATTTCACTGAGGTAGAAGGCCCTTGAATTTTGGTTGGATTTATTTCCCATCCTCTCATGCGCATATGCTTTACCAACAAGTCCAGACTGTTTGCTACCTCCTGCTCACTGGATCCAACCAGCACAACATCATCAATATATTGGAGCAGTGTGATATTTTGTGGAAGAGTCAGGCAATCAAGATCCCTTCGAACAAAGTTGTGGCACAATGCTGGAGAGCTAATATACCCTTGAGGCAGGACAGTAAAGGTATACTATTGGCCTTGCCAGCTGAAAGCAAATTGCTTCTGGTAGTCCTTATGAACTGGTATGGAAAAGAAAGCATTTGCCAAATCAATAGCTGCATACCAGGTACCAGGAGCTGTATTAATCTGCTCGAGTAAGGAAACCACATCTGGTACAGCAGCTGCAATTGGAGTCACCACTTGATTAAGTTTTCAATAGTCAACTGTCATTCTCCATGACCCATCTGTCTTCTGCTAAGGCCACATAGGAGAATTAAAGGGAGATGTGGTGGGAATCACCACCCCTGCATCTTTCAAATCCTTGATGGTAGCACTAATTTCTGCAATCCCTCCAGGGATGCGATACTGTTTCTGGTTCACTATTTTTCCTGGCAGAGGCAATTCCAGTGGTTTCCATTTGGCCTTTCCAACCATAATAGCCCTCACTCCATAGGTCAGGGAACCAATGTGGAGATTCTGCCAATTGCTGAGTATATCTATCCCAATTATACATTCTGGTACTGGGGAAATAACCACAGGATGAGTTC
>NW_008352653.1:259160-267936 GCF_000622305.1 Nannospalax galili
CCAATTTGCCTGAGCCTTACAATCCCTTCATCAATACTAAGCCAAGGGATATCAGGCATCTCCAGCTCTCTGTCAGTAGGCCATCTTTTGATAGATACCTTGGCCAACCAATCTAAAAAACTTTTAACACCTTTTTTAACTGCACGAGCTTCCATATTAAACCTAGAATCTCCAGTCAGGGGACCCATGTCAATAAACTCAGCCTGATCCAATTTCATGTTCCTTCCACCATTGTCCCATACCCTTAAAATCCATTCCCAGACATATTCATTAGACTTCTGCTTGAAAGAATTAGCATATTCACTAAGTTCTTTATTGGTGTAGCACACCTCCTCATGGACCACACTTTCTGTCTCTCCTCTAGGGGCCTGTTTAGCTTTGAGTCTGGTTATAGGTCTAGAGGCAACAATCACTGGGCCCTGAGGGACATCAGCTTCCTCTTGCTGAATGGGATTAGCTTCCTCAATGGGATTAGTTTCCTCAGGCAAGGGTGGGGAGGGTGGGGATATTAGTTCATCAGGTGAATCAAATTCCTCAGAGTCTGAGGATTCAAAATCCTCAGCCTCCTCAGGGTTGTCCCACATGTCTCCATCCCACGTGTCAGGATTCCAATCTTTTCCTACCAATGCCATCACCTTTACTGCTGATACCCTTTGAGGCTGGGCGTTACATTTTACGTTGTAGGTCAGCCAAACATATAATAAGGGCTCCAGCTTGATTTTCTGCAGCTTTAGCTCTCTGGCTGCTGGAGAGAAGATTCTCTTCCAAGCACACTTGGACACCTTTAAACTGTTGATTTGAATATGGAGCTTGCCAATTTTATCATTAAGCTCATTGTTTATCTTCATCACATTATCCAAAGATGCTAGAAGTAACCATCCAGCATCATTATTTTTCTTATTTTTCCACAAATTTATGTATAGAGTCATTAAATTTCTTGCTCTTCACAAGAGGTAAGTTAGGAGATTCAAATGGGTCTATCTCCATAATTGTTTCAAATAGTCTACACCACGGATTTTCAGTGCTCTCCATGCTATCTGAAGACTCTGAGTTGGAGAGCCTGCTCCAAATACCAACAAGCCCATTAAAGAAATTCATCCTTTCAATTGTTTCTCTAGAACCTTCCTGGTACCAAAAATAATAATAATAATAAATAAAATATTTTTTTTAACTGCTTACATGTCTATACTACAGTCTCATTTCTCAGAGGCACTGACTGTGAGCTCTTTGGATATTTCTTGCTGGTCCCTTATCCACGCATTTATACATATATAGTTTTTGTCTTTTACAGTAGTACAATATCAAATAAGAATGTTGTACAATTTTTAGGGGCTGGAGAGATGAGTCAGTGGTTAAGAGCACTGGCTGCTCTTGCAGAGGACCTGAGTTTAATTCCCAGCACCCACATGGCAACTAAAAATCATCCGTAACTCCAGTTTCAAGGGATCCAATGCCCTCTTCTGACCTCTGTGGGCCTTGCACAGCATGGATGCACTTACACACACACAGGCAGTATACTCATACACAAAAAAATAATAAAATAAATAAAAATTTAAAAAAGAATGCTCTACAATTTTTACTTAAAATTTGGGTCTATAGACATATCTCTGTGAATATGCCTTTTTAATTTTCTTACTGTATGTATATGATTGTTTTGCCTGTGTGCATGTAAGTGCACTATGTGTGTGCAGTGTCCATGGAGGCCAGAAGAGGGCAATGAATAAGGGCAAGTCTTAGCATCCATGTGGTTGCTGGGAACTGAACCCCAGTCCTCTGCAAAAGCAGCCAGTGCTCTTAACCCCTGAGCCATCTCTCTGGCCTCCATAAATCTACCTTTAAAAAAATGGCCACATGCAATTCCAATATAAAAATGTATCCCTTCCTAACAGATATTTCAATTTCCCTGTGTTTTGCTTATACAAATGATGCTTATCTTTTTTACATACTTACACAAATATATCTGTGGAATACAGTGAAAAGGTATGTACATTTTAAACTTATAGATAATTGTTAAAATTGTGTTCCAAGCTAGGCGTGATTACTCATTCCTGTAATCCCAGCACTTGGAAGGAATGCTCTAAGCCACCTTGGTCTGCATAGTAAATTCCAAGCTAGCTAGTGCTACATTAGCAAAATCTTGTGTCAAAAAAAAATGTAAAAAATAGATTCCAATATAACTATAATTTTTTATATCAAAACTTTTAACTATTTGTCCTCATCAATTTGTTCATCTTTTTCTTTGACACCATTCTAAAATTGTGAAAATCCTGTGTATTTCACCATTGTTAATCTTATGCTTCATTAAACTTGTGCTTTCATAAAGTTTCTGATTTCATCTTTTTTAATATAAAGGCAATTAAAATATTTTCTGCATAATTTTTATTCAGACACATTCAAGAAGTGGTAAATCTTCAAACCCAGCAGAATAAAGAGCTACAGGAACTCTATGAACGCCTTCGATCAATTAAAGATAGCAAAGCCCAATCTTCAGAGATTCCTTTGTCTCCTGCATCACCACGTCGACCAAGATCTTTCAAAAGTAAACTTCGCAGCCGCCCCCAGTCCTTGACACATGCGGACAGTGTCACTGTTGTAAAAGGTAACTCACTCATAAAAGTAATTTTTTTTAAAAAACTGATGAGAGCTAGGCATGGTGGCACATGTCTGTAACTGCAGCACTCAGAAAACTGAAGCAGGAAGATCATGATGTTCTAGTCTGGGCTGAATAGTGAGACCCTGTTTCAAGAAAAAATAATTGGTCAAAGGTCAGAAAATTGAGATAATGAAAATATAATTTGCTTTTTATTAAGCTGAGATGATTTAATAATGTTTAAAATATTCTCATGTTTTTGCTAGTAATTTTTAAATGAAATAATAATGAATGTAATTGGCAGATTTGGGAGAATAAAGTTCGTTTTATGTTTTCATTTAGAAAACAAACAGCTGGAAACCCATTATCTTTCCCCAGAGTAGTTTCAGAAATATTACCAGTCAATGAGAATTGCTAGTCTTGCATTAGTATTTGTTTGGAAGTTTGTTGATAGCTTGGCCTCTATAGGCACTACACACAAGTGGTGTTCATATAGATAAGCAGGCACACAGACAAAAATTTTTTAAAAAATGGTTTTTTTGGTCTTTTTGAGACAGGATCTCCCTATAGCCCCAGGTGGCCTTGAACTCACTATGTAGACCAGGCTGACTTTGATCTCTCCTCCTGAGTGCTGGGATTAAAGGCCTATGCCACATGCCAGCTTAAGATTTGTTTTATTTTTATTTGTGTGTGTGTGTGTGTGTGTGTGTGTGTGTGTGTGTGTGTGTGTGTTTGCAGGTACCTGTGGAGGCCAGATCAGGGCATCAGATCCCCTGGCTCTGGAGTTACAGGTGATTGCGAGCCATCCAACATGGGTTCTGGGAGCCAAACTCTGGTCCTCTGTAAGAGCAGCAATCTCTCTCTTTCTCTCTCTCTCTCTCTCTCTCTCTCTCTCTCTCTCTTTCTCATTTTTCTTTTTTATTGAGTTTTTGTGGTTTGCATGCAATACAATTTGATGGTATTTAAATCCCTTCCTCTATCTGCACCTCCTCTTATTGCCCCCTCTCAATTTAACATACTCTTTTATATAAGGCCTATAGAGTCTAATGAGGAAGTGGGTAAGAAAACCCAGCTTAAGGAAATTGTGGCAACTGATGGCTGCTGGGAGGGAGAGAGGCAATCTCTTTCAAGGATGGGGCTCTTGACACCAAGCATTCTTAACCACAGAACTATCACTCTAGGACCTTTATATTTTATAAGAATATTAGTAAAATGTATATATTTAACCTTAGAAAAAGAGTAAGTATCCAATTTACTAATAACTTACTGATCAGGTCAGGCTTTGGTTCCATGTACATAGTGAAGGTCAACATTCCACAGAGATACTTGCACATCCACATTTATTGCTGTACTATGCACAATAATAAAGAAGTGAAACTAACCTAGAGGTCCTTCAGCAGATGAGTGAATAAAGACAATTTTGAACATATAAATAATGGAGTTTTATTCAGCTGTAAATAAAAATGAAATGACAAGAATAAAAACTAATCAGGTGTGGTATTATGCACCAGTAACTCCATCACTGGGGAGGTTGAGGCAGGAAAATGATTGATGAATTAGGGGTCAACCTGACCTACAGAACAAGACCTTATATCAAAAAAGAAATAGTAACTATTCTTTGGATGATTCTCATAAAGATTGAATTTAAGGGTAGACTAGTATTAAAGGCAGCTTTGGAGACTCACTAGCAGAAGTCCTAAGACCTTTGGTCTGATACTGCTACAATAATAACTATACCTTATTTTGTTCCCAAATATGTTGCTTGTTTGTTTGTTTAGAGATGAAGCCTTGCTATGTTTCCTAGGCTGGCTTCAAAGCCCTGGCTTAGCACAAATGATCCCCATGCTCAGCTTCTGGAGTTACAAGGACAAGAGAAGGTGGCCATTTTATGTTTATTGTTTTTGTTTTCTACTTTTTGTGGTATTCTGAGGATTTAACCACAAGAGCATTGGCAAATTCTACCAAATACACTGCCAGTGAGCTATACTCATAGCCTACCCAGATGGCTTATTTTTATTTGTATTTTTCTGCCTTGACAAAACTGTGGCTTTCATATAGTTTGAGCTTATTGTTTCAATCTTTTAAAATGAGTTCTAGTAGTTTCTACCTGTTGAATTTTTCATTTCAATTCTATAAATTTTATTTCATGTATTTTGGAACTCAATTGTTTATGTTTATGATTTTTGTGTATTCTTGATATTAATATATATTTCTGATATGCATATAGGCAATCCAGCTTTCTCTTTTTCATACTTTCAGTATATTTTTATTTTTAAAATTAATTTCCTATGTGTGTGAATGAGTATGTGTGTTTGTGCATGTGTACCATAGCATGTGTTTAGATGTTCTTTCCTTTCACCATGTGGGTCCCAGTGATCAAATTCAAGTTGTTAAGCTTCATAGTAAGTGCCTTTACCCACTGAGCCATCTAAACAGTGTTTATTATGGACATTATACAGCTAGATCATGTGTTATATTTAGTCTGTCAGTCTGTGTCTTTTGATTGAGTTATTTAAACCATTTCTATATAATTTAATTATAGTTTGTACTTGTCATTTTGCTGTTTAATGACCTTTGTTACTCTTCCTTTGTATTAAAATTTTTTAAAAAAAGATTTATATGGGGCTGAAGAGGTGGCTCAGCAGTTAAGAGTACTTGCAGAGTTAGGAGCTCTTGCAGAGGACCCAGGTTTGATTCCTAGGACCCACATGGGTAACAAATGTCTGTAGCTCTAGTCCCAGGGGTTCAGAGACCCTCTTCTGACCTCCGCAAGCATTGCAGTCAATACATGCATACATATAAAACAAAAGTGATAAATTAAAATATTTTTTTAAATATTCATTTAATAACCACATGATTAGAAGAAGCATTTCATTACAGCATTAACATATTCAATAACAATTTCCAGAGCAAAGATTCATCTCTTTCAAAATTGGCTGAAAATTTTTAGGTTCACAGTTGAATTAATACAGTTAGACAATATTGAACTCAGTATAAACCCTACAAGATATAAAATTGAATGAAGTTTTAACCTTTAAGAAAGATCTCCGTTTCATTTTAAAATATGCTGTTTCATACAGAAAAACTCATTTTTTAATGCTACTAACACTTAGATGTTTTCACATGCATCTCTAATCTCTATGTATCTGATTATTACTAGTCACAGTCGGTTACTTTCTGAGATCCACCTGAGCATGGATATAAAACCATCGGGTAGATTTCAATGGTAATGTGTTTCATCTCTACTAATTAACATGGAGCAAATTTTATGCTTCTTCCTCATATATAACTCATTTTTTTATTTGTTGATTTTTTTTGTGTGTATTTCATACAGAACACCCCAAACAATCTTATTCATCTATATACCCACATCCCAAATGGCACCCTCCTGTAGACTCCCCGCCCGTGACTGGAGCCCATATACTCTGTAACCCCCACTGTGTTGTCAGCACCCCCAGCCGTTCTCCAGTGCTTGTCCATCTGCTGAATCTAGTTAGCTTATCTAGAGTTCCTTGTTTTAGGAAGATCAGCTCTTCCTTGTCTAGCAACAATCAGTTACCAATATTCCTTTACATAAGATTGGGGACTGCTGTTCATTTTCCCAGTTCTATGCTGGGTTACTGTCTGGGAGTCTCTTGGGCCACCCTGGCCAACAACTCAAAGGAACGTGTTTCCTGTCTGGCATTGTTTCTTGTTATGTAGTTTTTAGCTATACACATGGACTCCTAAAGAATTATATTATCCCTTTAATCTTTGGTTATACTTTCCTTTTGGGTGTTTAAGACCATACAGTTGGCCCAAACAAACCAATTTATTTTACTCTTAAGTATGGGGCAGGTCGCTGGACCCCCGGCGTGGTGTGTGTGGGCACCCTGGGGTCTCCGCCACACCTGGTTAGTCCCCGCGTGAGTCTGGCCGCAAGCGATGTGGGGAGCGCGCCTGGGCTCCCGGGCGCACTCACTCTGGATGTGGCCCAGGGTCAGGTGTGGTCAAAAATGGCAGGTGACACCACCATGTGCATGTCAAAGGGTGCAGGTGACATGACCATGTGCACGTCAGAGAGAGCAGGAGAAACTACCATGTGCACATTAGAGTGTTTAGGCGTGCACGCGCTGGGTTCTCAGGGTCCCAGCGCGCACTCCTGGGCAGTGTAAGCTCCTCCGCTCCTGAGATTTACTCAGTCGATCCCGTCCCTATTTCACCCATATACCTTCCTCAGGATGTGAGGTCCTCTGGCCACTTGGACCACACAGGAAGCGTATGAGGAACGGCGAAAGCCAGGGTGTCTGTGAGTCCGTGATGGAGGAATAGCGCCCCCCGGGGAGACTGGATCACAGGATTTAGTGTTACAGCTCAAGACAAGTGACTCAGCTCAGATCTCAGTGATTCAGCTCCAGCTCCTTTATTCAGTGACTTAGCTCGGCTCCAAGTCTCGGTGATCCAGCTCCTGCTCCAGCTCCTGCTCCAGCTCCTGCTTCAGCTCCAACTTTATTGGGATAAAACTAGGACTATTTATAGTGTAGAGACAGTAGAAGAAGTCTTAGCTGATTGGTACTTTTAGGATGCCTCATTTACATAGGGCGGTGGGCTTCTATCAGGCTATCAGACAACGCCTGATTAAAACCTGGTAGCTCCTGTGCCTGAGGGCATGTATTTGTGGTGAGCACTGTAAAAGAAGAGTCAGGGAGGATGCCAGGAAGGCACTCTGCTATGAAGGAATCTGAAGCACATGGTTTCCGAGCTCGTGAGCTATCTGGACGTGAAGAGACTTCTACTTGCATAACAGAGAACCCCAACACTTAAGGTCATTTGAGGATCTGTTCCTCAGGGGCCACATTAATTTCTGTTCTGATTTTTGTTATTTATGCTTCTCTGCTGGGTTTGGGTTTCATTTGTTGTTGCTTTTCAAGTGTCTTGAGTTGCATTGTTAAGTCATTTATTTGTGTCCTTTCTGATTTTTTAATGCAGGCACTTAGAGCTATAAACTTCCCTCTAAGAACTGCTTTCAACGTGTCCCAGAGGTTTTGTTGTGTTGTATTGTCCTTTTTATTTAGTTCCAGGAACATTTTTATTTCTTTCTTAATTGCTCCTTTGACCCATTCATCATTCAGGAGTTTGTTGTTTAATCTCCCTGAGTTCATGTAGTACTAGGGTTTCTTCCAGTGTTGCTTTTAAACTTTATTGCATTGTGGTCTGATAGAATGCGTGGAATTATTTCAATCTTTTTGTATTTGTTGAGGTTTGTTTTGTTCCCCAGAATACGGTCAATTTTGTAGAAAGTTCCATGGGGCACTGAATAGAAAGTATATTCTTTGGTGCTTGGGTGAAATATTCGCTAGATGTCTGTTAGGCCCATTTGATGTATGGTATTGTTTAATTCAGATGTCTCTCTGTTAATTCTCTGTCCTGTTGACCTATCTAATGGAGACAATGGGGTATTGAAGTCCTCCACTATTAATGAGTTCAGATTAATCTACGTCTTAAAGTACTGTAGTACTGATTTTATGAAGTTGGGTGCACCAGTGTTTGGTGAATATATGTTCATGATTGTAATATATTCTTCATCAATTGTTCCTTTGATCAGAATGAAGTGGCCCTCTATCTCTTCTGATTAGTTTTAGTTTAAAGTCTATTTTGTCAGATATTAGGATTGCAATGCATGCTTTTTTCTTAGTTCCATTCACTTGGTATTTTTTTCCATCCTTTCACCTTAAGGTAGAGCCTGTCCTTGAAAGTGAGATGAGTTTCTTGCAGACAACAAAAAGATGGGTTTTGTTTCTTAATCCATTCACCTAGTCTGTGTCTTTTGACTGGGGAGTTCTTTAAAGTTATTAATGAAAGATGTGTATTGATTCCTGTCATTTTTATTTCTGTTCACATTCTTGGTGTAGCTGTGCATTTCCATAACGGTTTCTTTCCATAACCCCTTGGGTATAATCGATCCTTTCTTCAGCTCTTTTTATTGCTTCAAGAACTCTCTGAAGGTCTGGTTTTGTGGACATGAATTCTTTCAGCCTCTTTATGTCTGGAGATTTTTCTTTCCCCTTTGACTGTAATAGACATTTTGGCTGGATAAAGTAATCTGGGTTGGCATCTGTGGTCAATTAGAACTGGGAATATTTTGGTCCAGGCTCTTCTGGCTTTCATAGTTTGCACTGAAAAGTCACTTGTAATTCTAATAGGTTT
>NW_008352653.1:268004-276612 GCF_000622305.1 Nannospalax galili
TCTGTATGTTTAGTGTTTTTACTATGATGTGCCGTGGAGAGTTTCTTTTCTGGTCCTGTCTATTTGGTGTTCTGTGTGCTTCTTGTATTTGTTTGGAGATGTTGTTCTTTAATTTTTGGAAGTTTTCTTCTACAATCCTGTTGAAGATCTGGTCTATACTGTTATCCTGAGATTCTTATCCTTCCTGCATGCCTATGGTTTATAAGTTTGTTTTTTTTATGGTGTCACACAATTCCTGCATATTCCATTCTTGTGTTTTCTTAAATTTATCATAATCTTTGCTTGAGTATTCATATTCATCCATTTTATCATCTAGTCTTAATATTCTGTTTTCCATTTCATTCATCCTATTGGTGAGGCTTTTTCCTGTTGTTTCCAATTGGCATCCTGAGTGTTTTACTTGCTTCTTCATTTCAGCCTGAATAGTCTTCAATATTTCTAACTCTTTTCTGAATTCATTCAGAAGTTTATCCCCATCTTCCTTCAGTTCTTTGATTTCTATTTCTTTCTTTGTGTGTTCTTTAAATTCATTGAATTCTTTTATCATGTTTATAATTGTTCTTTTGAGTTCCATGTTCTGTGTTATCTCTAGGGTGTTCTCATTGTACTCCTAGAGGACTGACGGTATATATATTATTTTGATTTTTCATATTATTATTTTTTTCTCTGTGGCTTTGACATGTGCATTTCTTTTGTAGATTCTTGTTCTTGTGTGAGACTCAAGGCTTCCTTTGTTGAGTTTAGGTCTGCTTCTTTTTGTAAACTTTATGTGCCTTTGTAGTTTACTTGTTGGGCATGAAAAGCTGGTTGGTCTAGGCTTCTGGTTCTCTCTTTTGATTTTATATTGGAGTGGCCAAATTCCTTTTGTCTTGCTGCTCAGGAGTTCCCACAGAGGCTCAAGTCAGATGAGGATCAGATGCTCTCAGGCTTTCTCCTAAGGTCTGGATCCCTCCAGGAAAGATGCTGGCCTCAGGAATTTGAGGGCTAGGCTGGCCTGGGAGCAGGGCCCAGGAAAGATGCTGGCCCCCAGGGATGCAAAGGGAGGTGGGTGAGAAGAGGTGAGAAGAGGCCCAAGGGCTCCTGGGGACTACAGGGAGGAATTGGGTTGGTCTGGATGCAAAGGATCAGGAAGCAGTGGGAATTCTGGCCTAAGAGGTCAGTCCACAGGTCTGGGGTGTCATGACAAGAGATGGGCCAGTGCCCCTGCTAGGAGGAGAGATGGGGTGGAGGAGCTGGGAGAGTGAATGAGGCTTGGGGAGTCAAGGCGCAGTGGGCACAGCCAAACTTACCTAGGGAAGCTGTTGGCTTCAGAAAGCTGTGGGTCTGGGTCGCCCAGAAGTGCAAGGGGAGGTGGAGACTAGAAGGAGGAATTGGCTTGGTCTGAATGCAAACGATCAGGAAGCAGTGGAGAGTTTGGGCCACGAGGTCAGTCCAGCAGTCTGGGGTGCCAAGACAGGAAATGTGCAAGTCCCACTGCTAGGAGGAGAGATGGGTTGGGAGAGCTGGGAGGGTGAATGAGGCTGGGGGAGTCAAGGCACAGTGGGTGCAGCCCAATAAATTAAAATATTTTTTATAATATAATATAAGCTGGGATTGGTGGCACCCGCCATGGGAGGCAGAGGCAGGTGGATCTCTGTGAGTTCAAGGCCAGCTTGGTCTACATAGTGAGTTCCAGGCCAGCTGGGGCTACAGGAAGAGCCTGTTTCAAAAAGACCAATATATATATTGGGGTGGGAAGTATGTAAGAACCAGAAGATAGGATGAAGGGCCACAGAACACCTTCCCCTATTATTATATGTAATATAATAAAATATTTTAAAAGAAATGTTTACATTTTTCTTTCATTATTTAATTTATAGAATTTGTTTTACAAAGAAGGGTATAGAAAAATACCTCAGATTCAAAGGCTATTAAAATGGCTGATTGTAATTCAATTTATAATTTCTTTTCTTCACAAAATGTAAGTTATGGAAAAAACATGTTTGTGTTTTGTTTGGTACAAAGGGAATTGGTGATTTGCTGATTTCTGTTTTAGGTGTATCACTATCACTGGTTTGAATTCAGGCCTCCAGCTCACAGAAACAGCTAGTAATATTTTTTTTTTCGGTCTTTTTTGACACAGGGTCTCCCTGTAGCCCCAGATAGCCTGGGACTCGCTATGTAGACCAGGCTAGCCTAGAACTCACAGAGATCCACCTGCCTCTGCCTCCCAAGTGCTAGGATTAAAGGCGTGTGCCGCCACACCTGGCTCAGCTAGTACTCTTAATACATCTTTTGGCCTAGGGTTAAATTCTTTTAATTATTTACAACAGGTAGAACCATATTATAACCAGAAATCTAAAGTAGCTAATTAAGGTTTATCAATCAATGAAAATAGATGCATGCTTTGCTGCCATAAAGTTGATAAAAACTAATGAAACATACAAAATTGAAATAAAGAAAAATATTTTGCCATTTAAATGTCTGTTAGTAAAGTTATATTATGCTATAAGGGCTGCCAAATATAAAAATGCAAGATAATTTTTGTAAAAGGGACCCTATCTTTTGGACTCCAGGGTTTTTTTTTCCTCAAGGTTCTGGAAAATAATATAAAATGTAATAAATACTCCTAATAAAAGCATTAATCAAAATCATGGCATACACTTATACCACCCCCTCTCCAGCTCAGAGAACATTGCAGAAGAGGGGGTGGGAAATATGTAAGAACCAGAAGATAGGATGAAGGGCCACAGAGCACCATTCCCTATACTTGATACAATTATTATGATCATTAACTCACATCAACCGTAGTTACCTACACTGGGTCTAAACAAAACCATTCCTATCAATAATCTGTCAAGGAAGGAAGAAGGACTCACCAAACCTCACCCTTTACCTCTGACCTATTGACTATCAACAGATTCTGAGAGAAATGGAAAGTCTTTAGTTATGTACCCTCTGCTGAGCCCACCAGTCTCCAACTGCTAGCTAAAAATCCATGCTCACAAAGATGACCTTGGTTAATCTTGGTGTGTCACAAAACAAAACAAATGGATAAGAATGTGAGAGAGATTTGCTGGGAGGGGGAAGAGTTAACAGGTGTGGTAGGGAGGTAGGACGTGAGAGTGGTCAGTAGCAAGGTGCACATGTATCAAACCATAGAAAATTAAAATAAAAATTTTAAATTCATGACATTCAGAAATGATCGTATGATGGAAATTTAGATTTTGGGGTAGTATTCAGTCATCGAACATAACTAGTTACAAGGGCTGGAGAGATGGCTCAGTGGTTAAGAGCACTGGTTGTTCTTGCAGAGGACTGGGGTTCAATTCCCAGCATCCAGGGCAGTTAACAACCATCTGTAACTCCGGTTCCAGGGGATCCAATGCCTTCTTCTGACCTCTGTGGACATTGCATGACACGAATGCACCTACCTACATGCTGGCATTACACTCATACACATTAAAAATAAAAATAATAAAAAATAATAACTAGTTACAGAATCTGCAACCCCTAAACCTCCTCCACTGGGTCCCCAAATGTTGATGACTGCAAATCTATGCACTGGAGCCTGGTCAATTTATCTAGCATTACTCCATTAAAGAAAACCAGCTTTCTCTCTCCTAGTACTTGTCAGTTGCCTCTAGTTTCTCAGCTAAGTTTGGGCCTTCTTACCCATTTCCCCACTTCTATGCTGGGTTTTTATCTGGTTGGAGCTTCTGTGGGCCTTGTACATGCTTGTCACCATTGTTATAAGTTCATATGAGCAACCGCCCAGGCTCCTGGACAACTGTTTCCTTGTGGTCTTTCACCAGCCCTGGCTCTTATACTCTTTCTGTCCCCCTACTCCACGATGGCCCCTGAGCCCTGAGTGACAGAGGTTTGATATAGGCATTCTACCCAGGGCCAAGTATTCTACAGTCTCTTATTCTCTGCACTTTGGCCAGTTGTGGCTTTCTGGGTTAACCAACATGAGGACGCTTCACTAGTAAAAGTTGAGAGATGCATTAATATTCTCTCTGCCCCCTGTTCCACTTTGTTCCCTGAGCCTTAGGTATAGAGGTTGCATTATAGATATGTCACTTAGGGCTGGGCACCTCACAGACACTTATTCTCTGCATTTGAACGGTTGTGGAACCCTGTAATAAGTCTCCATTTGTTGCAAAAAGAAGCTTTTTTGTTAAGTGGTGAGAAGTACACTTGTCAATTGTATTTATCTTTACTTACTTCTGCCCTGATGCAAAGGCCCAATTTTATCTGCCTTTGAACTGAATAGTTAATGCCAAAAAATGTTATACTATTTCATTGTCTTTAACTCTTCTACACACTTATAAGACACTCTTCTTTCTTTTTCTTTTTTTATTTTTATTCTATGTGTTTGAGTGTATTGCCTGCATGTATATGAGTGCACTGTGTCATGCAATGCCACGGAGGTCGGAAGAGGGCATCGGATTCCTCTTGAACTGGAGTTGTGGACGGTTCATAGCCACCATGGTGGTGCTGGGAATTGAACCCGGTTCCTCTGCAAGAGCAGTCAATGCTCTTAACCACTGAGCCATCTTTCCAGCCCCCTCTAATTTATTTTTCTATAGGTTAAAATTACCCTTCATAAAACCAATATTTATTTCTCTAAATCATAATCATCTCCATCTACATACAGAGCATCATTATGAAAAGAAAGTCTCCTTTAAGGATTTTGCAGCATAGTATTGTAAAGATTTTTTTTTCCGCCGGGCGTGGTGGTGCATGCCTTTAATCCCAGCACTTGAGAAGCAGAGGAAGGTGGATCTTTGTGAGTTCGAGGCCAGCCTGGTCTACATAGTGAGTTCCAGGACAGCTGGGGCTACAGAGAGACCCTGTCTCAAAAAAGACCAAAATAAAAAAAGCCAAAGAAAAAAAATAAATTATGAATATCCTACTTTATCTTTGAAAAAGCTAAAGCTCATAGACAGGGAATAAATATTGGTTTTATGAAGGTTAATTTTAACCTATAGAAAAATAAATTAGAGGGGGCTGGAAAGATGGCCCAGTGGTTAAGAGCATTGATTGCTCTTGCAGAGGAACCGGGTTCAATTCCCAGCATCACCATGGTGGCTATGAACCGTCCACAACTCCAGTTCAAGAGGAATCCGATGCCCTCTTCCGACCTCCGTGGCATTGCATGACACAGTGCACTCATATACATGCAGGCAATACACTCAAACACATAGAATAAAAATAAAAAAAGAAAAAGAAAGAAGAGTGTCTTATAAGTGTGTAGAAGAGTTAAAGACAATGAAATAGTATAACATTTTTTGGCATTAACTATTCAGTTCAAAGGCAGATAAAATTGGGCCTTTGCATCAGGGCAGAAGTAAGTAAAGATAAATACAATTGACAAGTGTACTTCTCACCACTTAACAAAAAAGCTTCTTTTTGCAACAAATGGAGACTTATTACAGGGTTCCACAACCGTTCAAATGCAGAGAATAAGTGTCTGTGAGGTGCCCAGCCCTAAGTGACATATCTATAATGCAACCTCTATACCTAAGGCTCAGGGAACAAAGTGGAACAGGGGGCAGAGAGAATATTAATGCATCTCTCAACTTTTACTAGTGAAGCGTCCTCATGTTGGTTAACCCAGAAAGCCACAACTGGCCAAAGTGCAGAGAATAAGAGACTGTAGAATACTTGGCCCTGGGTAGAATGCCTATATCAAACCTCTGTCACTCAGGGCTCAGGGGCCATCGTGGAGTAGGGGGACAGAAAGAGTATAAGAGCCAGGGCTGGTGAAAGACCACAAGGAAACAGTTGTCCAGGAGCCTGGGCGGTTGCTCATATGAACTTATAACAATGGTGACAAGCATGTACAAGGCCCACAGAAGCTCCAACCAGATAAAAACCCAGCATAGAAGTGGGGAAATGGGTAAGAAGGCCCAAACTTAGCTGAGAAACTAGAGGCAACTGACAAGTACTAGGAGAGAGAAAGCTGGTTTTCTTTAATGGAGTAATGCTAGATAAATTGACCAGGCTCCAGTGCATAGATTTGCAGTCATCAACATTTGGGGACACAAACATGGTTTGATAGACCTTAACATAGAGACAGAATGCATGACATCCAGTGGAGGAGGTTTAGGGGGTTGCAGATTCTGTCTGCCTTCACCTCCCAAGTCCTGGGACTAAAGTTGTGCACAACCATGCCTAGCTAAAGATTTAATTTTTAAAATTAATGTGTATGAGTCGGGGACGGAGTGATGACTGCAGCACCCGTGGAGGCCACAGGCATTTGTGAGCCACCTGACATGGGTGCTGGGAACTGAACTTGGGTCTTCCGTAACAACATTATCCACTCTTAACTACTGACCCATCTCTCTAAGCCAGATCGCCTTCATTTTTGAAAGTATGTTTAATAGCTTTTTAAATTAAAAAAAATGTGTATGAGTGTCTTACTTACATGTATGTAAGTACACCCATGTGGGCAATGCCCTTGGAGCTAGGGTTATTAAACACCATATGGGTGCTCAGGACTGAACCTGGGTCCTCTACAAGAATAGCCAGTGTTCTTAACCACTGAACTCTCCAGCCCCTGAAAAAATATATACATATATATTTAAATCCTAACGATTTTATTGGCTTGCCAACAGAGCATAGGGTGGGGGCTTATTTACAGAAGAGTGGGTGCCCCCCCATTTATGACTGTGCTGGAAAGTCCATACTCAAATATAGATCCTGTGAGTTCACAATAGCCGAACAAAATGGTGAAAGAGGTGCCTCATGGTGTTCTCCACTTATATATCCTTAGGTCCTCCTCCACGTGCAGCTAAGGTTGACTGATTGGGTGGGAGAGGTAACTGATTCCCCCATCAACTCCTTGAGTGTGGGAAGTGATAGGTAGAGAATGGGCGGGAGTGAGCGGGCGGGTGGAGGAAGGCACCGAGGCATAGATGGAATTCTCAGCGGGATATAGATTTATTTCGCACGGGGCACCTTTCCCTCGGGAAGGGAAAGATGTCGGCGGAGGGAAAGATGTCAGGGAAGGGAAGGGAAGGGGAAGGGGAAGGGAAGGGAAGGATGTCCGCTCATGGGTTGTGAGCTGGGACTTTACATATGGGGGCTTTAGGGTGTGGAATCAGGGAGGGCGAAGCAGGTAGGATTAGGGTGTGGAAGTGTTTACTTTTTCCCTCTTAAGATGAGAGAAAAACAGCTTCTAAAATCTCTGGTTATCAGGTAGAATCTGCTTATCTTTGGAGGTCAGAGGAAAGGCAGGCTGCTTCTCAGCAGAGTTTGTTTCCCTTGACTCCAAAGGTCAAGATGAGGTCCCTGTTGGGGAGGGGGGAAACTGTGGCTTTTTGGAACCCTGACAGGAAGGAGGTGTGACTAGAGCTTGCCTGCATAGTGGTTGGAGGACACTGCCAGTTGACACTCCATCCCTTCCTCCTGCTCACATTTTTTTCCGCCAGCCTCTTCCACAAGTCCCTGAGCCTTGGAGGGGGTGATAGGTATGAGATGAAATTCCTCCCATTGTGGCAAGGCACTGAACTTTCAGGTGTCTGCATCATCTGTTTTCCATGGACTGTTGGCCCATATCAGTGGGATTCCATCTACTATAAAAACACAAACAGCAAGAAGCAAGAACATCTAAACAGTGGCTGCTATAACTTAACCTATGTGCGTAAACATAAATGCTTGGATCGTACTTTAGCAGGTGCATCATGTCCATCTGACAGAACAATTGTAGGGGCAGGCTAAGGCTGAGATCCTAGCAGACAGCCTGAGAGGGTGAGCTCCAACCACCAGCAGTGTAGCGGTTGTGATCTCAGTACAGCACTCAGCCAGACAGTGCCAGGCTCTGGCCTCCCTCTGGCATAGGGGCTGAGAATGCAGGGGACTGCTGGAGAGTGCCCAGATCCTGCCTCCACTGTGGTGGTGAGCTTATGCTAATTATACCATACCCATCCCCCTGAATTCCTGAAGCCCTTCCCAAGGCCCTGGGGCAGACCTATCTTTGGTAAGCTAAGGCTGAGATCCTAGCACACAGCCTGAGAGGTTGGGCTCCCACCTCCATTGGTGTAGTGGCTGTGATCTCAGCACACAGCCAGAGAGCGCCAGGTTCTGGCCTCCCTCTGGCATAAGGCTGAGAAAACAGCAAACCAACTGAGAGTCCCCCAATCAACCCCCCCTTAGTGAATTTCCAAAATTTTCTCTGAGTTCCTGCTAATAGGGATCCAAACCTTAGAAGGAAGCCTGAGTGTACCTGCCTGGAACCTGACTTGGGCTTCTGTGGGTACTCCTGAATAGCTGATCTGAAGCCATGAGCTCTCTCCAAAATAAAACCTGAGACAACCTGGAACCTGTACCAATCAGTCTTATAATCAATAAGGAAAGGACCTACGCACCCTGTTAATACAAACAGAAGCATACATCAGCTTAATTCTGATATCAAAAATCATAAATAAGAAATTCACATGCCAAAATCACAATGAAAGAATAATAAAATGGAAAGCCAAAACACTATGTTCCCACCAAACTCCACCAGTCCTGTAGAAGAGTTCCACAAGGAGAACCCCCTAGAGATAACCCAGGACACTGAATTTAACACAACAGTCATAAACATGATCAAGGAATTCAACAAATTTAAAGAACACACGAA
>NW_008352653.1:276637-278317 GCF_000622305.1 Nannospalax galili
TCGAAGAAGTAAAAGAAGATAGGGATAAACTTCTGAATTAATTCACAAAAGAGATAGAAACATTGAAGAAAACTCAGGCAGAAATGAAGAAGGAAGTGCCAAACTCAGTAAGCCAACTTGAAACAACAGGGAAAGCCTCACCACTAGAATGAATGAAATGGAAGACAAAATATCAACACTGGAGGATAAAGTTGAAGAACTGGACCACTCAAGCAAACATTATGAAAAAAATTTTAAAACACAGGAATGGAATATATAAGAGATATGGGACACCATGAAAAGACCAAATCTACATATCCTACATATCATAGGATTAGAGGAAAGAGAAGAATTTCAGGTTAATGGTATTGACCAGATCTTTAACAGTATTATACAAGAGAATTTCCTGAAAATAAGGAAAGACGTCCCAATACAAATACAGTAAGCACATAGAACACGAAATAGGATCAGAAAAGAAACTCCTCATGACATAGCATAGTAAAAACACTAAATATACAGAACAAAGAGAGAATACTGAAAGCAGCAAAAGAAGAACCGTAAGTCACATATAAAAGAAAGCCCATCAGAATTGCAGCTGACTTATCAATGCAAACTATGAAAGCCAGAAGAGCCTGGACCAAGGTATTTCCAGTTCTACATGACAATAGATGCCAGACCAGAATACTCTACCCAGCAAAAATGTCTATTGTAGTTGAGGGGGAAAGAAAAATCTTGCATGACATGAAAAACCTGAAAAAATACATGTCCACAAAACCAGCCCTTCAAAGAATACTTGAAGCAATACAGAGAGCAGAGAGAAAAACAACTATACCCCAGGAGCAATGAAAGAAGATAAATAAAGGTATAATTGAGGAAACATAAAATTAGACAGAGAACACAAACAGCAATCAAAATGATGGCAACCAATAGATATCTTTCAATAATGACCTTAAATATCAATGGACTGAACGCCTCAGTCAAAAGACACAGGCTAAGGAAAAGGAATGAGAAACAAAACCCATCTCTTTGCTGCCTAGAATAAACCCCTCTCACTTTCAAGGACAGGCACTACCTTTAGGTAAAAGGATAGAAAAGAATATTGCAAGCAAATGGCACTAAGAAACAAGCAGGGGTTGCAATTCTAATATCTGACAAAATAAACTTCAAAGTAAAATGAATCAGAAGGGATAAGGAGGGTCTCTTCATTCTGATCAAAGAACAGTTAACCAAGAAGATATTACAGTCCTTAACATATACGCACCAAACTCTGGTGCACCCAAATTCATAAAACCAACACTACTGGACTTTAAGATACAGATTAACCCCAATTCAGTAATAGTAGGTGACTGCAATACCCCACTGTCTCCATTAGACAGGTCAACTGGACAAAGAATAAACAAAGAGACATCTGAATTAAATGATACCATACATCAAATGGACATAACAGACATCTTTCAAATATTCCACCCAAGCAATTTTTTTCCATATCTCCCTTATTAAGGCCTGTTTCTTATTTCAGGTTCTTTCTTTTCCTTTACCTCCCTGTTTCCTTTCCATTATCCCACGAGGTACAAATGGAGAATACTGCATCCTCATTTCTCTGACTAAGGATGGCTCTTTTCTTTGAACAAGCCTGGAAGATAAGTTTCTATTAGAGAAGAGAAATTCATACTTGTTCTAAACAGTGCTTCGTGTGGTCAA
>NW_008352653.1:278506-343992 GCF_000622305.1 Nannospalax galili
TATATGCCAAGGAGTAGTATAACTGGGTCAAATGGTAGGTTCATTAATAGTTTTTTAAGAGTTCTCCACACTGCTTTCCAGAGGGGTTGAACAAGTTTGCAGCCCCATCAGCAGTGGGTGAGTGTTCCCTTTTCCCCACATCCTCTCCAACATTTGATATCATTTGTTCTCTTGATCTTAGCCAGTCTGACTGGGGTAAGATGAAATCTTAAAGTGGTTTTAATTTGCATTTCCCAATTACTAGTGATGTTGAACATCTTTTAAGATGCTTCTTAGCCATCTTTATTTCTTTTGAGAACTCTCTGTTCAGATCCTTAGCCCATCTATTAATTGGGTCACTTGTTTTCTTGGTTCTTTGTTTTTTGAGTTCTTTATATATTCTGGATGTTAAACCTCTGTCAGATGTGTCACTGATGAAGATTTTTTTCCCCATTCTGTGGGATTTCTCTTCACTTTCTTGTTTCTTTTGCTGTACAGAAGCTTTTTAGTTTAATGAGGTCCCACATGTTGATTGTTGACCTCAATTTCTGAGCAACTCGTGTCTGATTTAGAAAGTCCTTTCCTACACCTACATCTTGTAGATTACTGCCAATGTTTTCTTCTAATAGTTTCTGAGTTTTGAGTTTCACATTGAGGTCTTTGATCCATTTGATATTGACTTTTGTGCAAGGTGAAAGATAAGCATCAAGTTTTTTTCTTCTATAGGTGGAGATAAAGTTTTGCCAGCACCATTTGTTGAAGATGCTGTCTTTCCTCCATTGTGTGTTCTTGGCACCTTTGTAAAATATCAGGTGGCTGAAATTGCGTCGACTCAGTTTTGGGTCTTCAATGATGTTCCATTGTCTATTTTCAGTGATGTTCTATGTGTGTAATTTTGTGCCAGTACCATGCTGTTTTTATGATTATAGCTCTGTAGTATACTTTGAAATCTGGTATAGTAATCCCCCCAGTGTTGCTCTTTGTACTCAGGGTTGCTTTGGCTATCTGGGGTTTTTGTGTTTCCATGTGAATTTAAGGATTTTTTTTTCTAATTCTGTAAAGTATTTTATAGGAAATTTTATTTGGATTGCATTGACTCTCTATATTCCTACTGGTAGGATGGTCATTTTCACAATATTGATTCTTCCAATCCATGAGCATGGGAGATCCTGCCATCTTCTGGTGTCTTCCTCAATCTCTTTCTTTAAAGACTTAATATTTTCATTGTAGTGGTCTTTGATGTCTTTTGTCAGGTTTATTCCAAGATTTTTTGTGGCTATTGTGAGTGGAAGGGTTTCCCTGTACACTTTTTCTCTGATTGCTTGTTATTGATATATAGAAAGGCTACTGATTTTTGTAGATTAACTTTGTATCCTGCCACTTTACTGAACGTGCTCATCAGTTCTAGGAGTTTTCTGGTGGAAATTTTTGGGATCTCTTATGTATAGTATCATATCATCTGCAAAAAGGGATAAATTGGCCTCTTGTTTTCAATTAGTACTCCTTTAATTTCCATCACTTGTCTTATTGCTGTAGCAAGAGTTTCAAGCACTATATTGAAAAGGAGTGGCGATAGTGGACATCCTTGTCTTGTTCCTGATTTTAATCAGAATACTTCCAGGTTTTTTTTTTTCCATTTAGAATGATGTTGGCTGTGGGATTATTGTATGTAGCCTTAATTATGTTGAGGTATGTTCCCTCCAGTCCAATTCCCTTTAGAACTTTTATCATGAAGGCATGCTGAATTTTGTCAAAAGATTTTTCTTCATTTATTGAGCTAACGATATGGTTTTTGTCTTTGAGTCCATTTATATGATTGATGATGTTTATTGACTTATATTGAACTATCCCTGCATCTCTGGAATAAAGCCTACTTGGTCATGGTGAATTATCTTTTTGATGTACCTCTGTATGCTGTTTCCATGTATTTTGTTCAGAACTTTGGTATCTATGTTCATTAAGGATATGGGTCTATAGTTTTTTGGGGGGTTTTGGTTGTGTCTTTACCTGGTTTTTGGTATTAGAGCGATGCTCCCTTCATAGAAGGAATTTGGGAGTTCTCCCTCTGTTTCTTTAATTTTGAATAATTTAAGTAGTATTGGTTGGAGGTCTTCTTTAAATGTCTTGTAGAATTCTGCTGTAAATCCATCTGTGCCTGGGCTTTTTTTAGTCAGGAGGTTTTTGTATCACTGTTTTGATTTCCTCATGTCTTATGGGTCTGTTTGAACTTTTGATCTCTTCTTGGTTTAACTTTGGTGGTTCCTGTGATTTGGGATATCCATCCATTTCTTTTAGGTTTTCAAATTTAATAGAGTATAGGTTTTTAAAGTATTCCCTTATAATGTTCTGGATCTTTTGGGTGTCTGTTGTGATGTTTCCCTTTCATCTTTGATTTGTTGATTTGGATTTGTTTTTTCTTTCTTTTGGTTAACTGGGATAAGGGTCTGTCTATCTTGTTTAGCTTTTCAAAGAACCAGCTGTTAGATGCATTGATTCTTTTTTTTTTTAATTTTCTTTGTTTCTATTTACTTAATTTCTGCTCTGATGTTTGTTATTTCTTCTCCTGTTGGGTTTGGGTTTCATTTGTCTTGCCTTTCCAGTGTTTTGAGTTGCAATGTTAAGTCATTTATTTGTGCTCTTTCTGATTTTTAATGTATGTACTTATAGCTGTAAACTGCCCTCTTAAGACTGCTTTTAAAATATCCCAGGCGTTTAACAAAACGCCTTTTCATTTAATTCTAAGAATACTTTTATTTCTTTCTTAATTTCTCCTTTGACCCAGACATCATTCAGGAATGTGTTGTTTAATGTCCATGAGTTCATGCAGTGACTAGGGCTTCTTCCAGTGTTGATTTTAAGCTTTATTGCATTGTGGTGTGATAGAATGCATGGATTTATTTCAATTTTTTATATTGAGGTTTGTTTTATACCCCAGCATATGGTCAATTTTTGAGAAAGTTCCATGGGGTTGTGAATAGAATGTGTATTCTTTGGTGCTTGGGTGGAATATTTGGAATATTTGTCTCTTAGGTCCATTTGATGTATGGTATTATTTAATTCAGACATCTCTCTGTTTATTCTTTGTCCAGCTCCCCTGTCTAATGGGGACAGTGGGGTATTAAAGTCCCCTACTATTAATGAGTTGAGGTTAATCTGTGTCTTAAAGTCCTGTCGTGTTGTTTTTATGAATTTGGGTGCACCAGAGTTTGGTGCATATATGTTCATGATTGTAATACCTTCTTGGTTAATTGTTCCTTTGATCAGAATGAAGTTACCCTCCTTATCTCTTCTGATTAGTTTTAGTTTGAAGTCTATTTTTGTCAGTTATTAAAATTGCAACCCCTGCTTGTTTCTTAGTGCCATTTGCTTGAAATATTCTTTTCCAACCTTTCACCTTAAGGTAATACCCATCCTTGAAGGTAAGATGGGTTTCTTGTAGACAACAAAAAGATGGATTTTGTTTCTTAATCCATTCAACTAGTCTGTGTCATTTGACTGGGGTGTTCAGTCCATTGATATTTAAAGTTATTATTGAAAGATGTATATGGTCACCATCATTTTCATTGATGTTTGCATTCTTTGTCTAATTTTGTGTTTCCACAATTATACCTTCATTTAGTTTCTTTCTCTTGCCCCTGGGATATAGTTGTTCCTTTCTCCATTCTTTGTATTGCTTCAAGTATTCTTTGAAGGGTGGGCTTTGTTGACATGTATTCTTTCAGCGTATTTGTGCTGTGGAAGATTTTTCTTTCCTCTTCAATAGACATTTTTGCTGTGTAAAGTATCCTGGGTTGGCATCTTTGGTCTTTTAGAACTAGAAATACCTCAGTCCAGGCTCTTCTGCCTTTCATAGTTTGCATTGATAAGTCAGCTGTAATTCTGATAGCTTTCCTTTGTATGTGACTGGTTGTTTTTCTTTTGCTGCTTTCAGTATTCCCTATTTGTTCTGTCCATTTAGTGTTTTTACTATGATATGCCATGGGGAATTTCTTTTCTAGTCCTGTCTTTTTGGTGTTCTATGTGCTTCTTGTATTTGTATGGAGATGTCTTTCCTTAATTTTGGGAAATTTTCTTCTACAGTCATGTTTAAGTTCTGGTCAATATTGTTAACCTGAAATTCTTCTCCTTCCTCTGTCTCAGATATGTAGATTTGGTCTTTTCATGGTGTCCCACATCTTCTGCATATTCCATTCCTGGGTTTTAAACTATTTTTCATAATCTTTCCTTGAGCAGTCCAATTCAACTTTATCCTCCAATGTTGACATTCTGTTTTCCATTTCATTCATTCCAGCGGTGAGTCTTTGTCCTGTTGTTTCAAGTTGGCTTATTGAGTTTTTCACTTCCTTCTTCATTTCAGCCTGCGTTTTCTTCAATGTTTCTATCTCCTTTGTGAATTCAGTGAGAAGTGTATCCCTATCTTCTTTTAGTTCTTTGATTGGATTGTTTGTGTGTTCTTTAAATTCATTGAATTCCTTGATCAGGTTTATGATTGTTATTTTAAATTCTGTGTCCTGGGTTATATTTTAAATTCTGTGTCCTGGGTTATCTCTGGGCCATTCTCCTTGTAGAATTCTTCTACAGAACTGGTGGAGTTTGTTGGGAACATGCAGCTTTGGTCTTCCCTGTTATTATTTTTTCATTGCAATTTTGACATGTGGATTTCTTTTGTTGTTTGTGATTCTGGTATGAAACTCAAGCCTTCGTTTGTTGAGTTGAAGTCTGCTTCTGTTTGTATTATTGATGTGCCTTGGTTTTCTTATTGGGTATATAAAGCTGGTTGGTCTAGGTTTCAGGTTCTCTCATTTTATTTTGGAGGGAACTGATGGCTTCAGATCAGCTACTTATGAGCTTCCACAGAGGCCCAAGTCAGGCTCCAGTCGGGTACACTCAGGCTTCCTTCTAATGTTTGGATCCCTAGTAGTGGGTACTCAGAGCACAATTTGGGAAGCTCACTATGGGAGGTCTGATTTTGGCACTCTCAGGCTGTCTGCTGAGTTCTCAGTCCCTCCACCAGTGGGAGGCCAGATCAGGCTTTTCTGGGCTGTCTGTTGAGTTCTCAGTCCCTACACCAGGCGGAGGCCAGACCTGAAAGTATATTTAATTGGTTTCTTGTTTGATAGTTTTTCAACATTTTGATAATGTTATCTCATTGTTTTCTTGCCTATATAGCTTTCTTTTTGGTTTTTGTTGTTGTTGTTGTTGTTTTTATTATTTTTGAAACAGGGTCTCACTATGTAGCCCAGTCTGTCACTGAACTTGAAATATCCCTGCCTCAGCTGCTCAACTCTTTTTTAATATTAGTCATAATCAGAAATATTAATAAAAAAAGTGATTTTATATGTATATATGGTCTTTTTGAGACAGCATCTCCCTGTAGCTCCAGCTGGCCTCAGACTCACTATGTAGACCAGGCTGACCTTGATTCTGTATTTTTTAACTTTGTTGAAAGTCTTGGCATTCCATACCATATCAATTTACTTTTTCTATACAGGGTTTTCCCCATTATATAAAAAAGTACTTTTGACTATACTGCTGAGACTATTTCCATTTTTAACCTTCTGTGATGATATTTTCTACATAGTTTGAACCCATGAACTTATGCTTGTACTTGCTACACAAGCACTATACTACTGAAGTACTCCCCAAGCCCTTGAGTCTTCTTTATTCTTTGAGAATTTTATACATGCATGCAATGTATTTCTATTATATTCATGTGTACTCTCCCCACCTCCTTCCAGATCCATTTACATCCCCCTTCCAACTTCATATCCTCTTTTTGAAAAAATAATTTATTGAGTCCAGTTAGTGCTACCTATGTACACATGGGTATGGGACCATCCACTGGATTTTGGTCAACCTACCAAGGACCACACCCCTAAAGAAAACTGATTCTCTCTCCCCTAGAAGCCACCAACTGCCAGTAGCCCCTCAGCTAGGGTGATGAGGGTTTATATGCCCCTCCCTTATCCATGCTGGAGTGTTGACTTGCTTGATGCAGGTAACCACAGCAGCTGCTGTGAGTTCACAATTGCAATGATATTGTCATGTCCAGAAGACAGTTTTGCCCCAATTCTCCCTGACCTCTGGCCCTCTTCTGGGGAGGGGAGGTAATTATATAGCTGTCCCATTTATGGGCAAGCACTCCACAAACACGTATTTTCTGCACTTTAACCTTTTGTGAGTCTCTATATTAACCATCTTCAGCAGAAAGAAACTTTTCTGATGAAGACTCAGAACTGCACTAATCAGTGGGTATAAAGATATGTATGTTAAAGGTACTTTAATACTAAGTCCATTTTTCAAAATAAGAGTAGTAGGTTTACCCCTGGGGCCTATGAGATCCCTAGCCATGGTTTCATGACCAAGTTACAATATCAGGCATGAGTTTCCTTCTGTGGAGTATGCCTTAAATCCAATCATAAAGTGATTGGTTACCTCCATAACATTCATATCACTACTGCACCCATGATCACATCTTACCAGGCCAGTAGTTATTATAAAGTTTTCAGGAATCAGAGATTCTAAGATGGGAATTGATGTCTCTTGTTCCTCAGCAACCTGCAAAGCACCTTGCAGTATTATCAAAGCTAGCAAGCAAGGAGGAAGCTTCCTGGTCAGTACCAGCTTGATTTCTTCAAGTCCTGTAACCAAACTGTATGGTGTCTTTAGCAATAGGGACTTACTATCAAGTTCTGATGGACAACCAAGAGCAATGGCAGTATCCTGTGTTGATTTCTGGGCTCTGGCACCCCTATAACCAGCAACTTGAGGAGATGTATCCCACATCTGGTACTGGGCTTTTTTTTGTTTGGCAGCCTATGAATTCTGTGAGGAGCATAATCCTACATGTAAGGTAACTCCATTTAAACTCGCGCGTGCGTGTGTGTGTGTGTACATTTATAAGATAGTAGTTTCTTTACGGATTGTTTTCAAGCATCCTTAATATTAGTTATCACTCCTTCCACCCCTTCCCATCCCTCTCCTCTTATAAACCTCCCCCCTTTTTCTCCTTTCCCTTTTCTTATCAGTGTTTTACCATCCTTCCTCCCTTATTATCTTTCTTCCTTTCAATGGTATCTTTTTTATTTCCTGGCTTTTACAGGTACCTGTGAGTCTTTTGTTGTTGTTGTGTTTGTTTGTTTGTTTTTAGACAGGGGCTCCTGTAGCCTCATCTGGCCTGAAACTCACTATGTAGAGCAGGCTGGACTACAGAGATCCACTTGCCTCTGCCTCTCAAGTGCTGGGATTAAAGCTGTGGGCCACCACTCCCGGCCCTGGGAGTCTTTTCTAAGCCTTCCAAATATCTATCCAAGGAAGCTGATAAAAAGTTTATACTAATTTTTGAGATCCTGTTTTTTATTATTATTATTACTATTACTACTACTACTACTACTACTACTATTATTATTATTATTATTATTATTATTATTCCTGTAGTAACCATTGAATTTGATGTCCAAACTATAAGAAACTTTGAATCACGGGCTATTTGGAGATTACACCAGAGTAACAGCTTTAAATTAGAACAGTCTCAGGTCAACTAGAATGTATGTTCACCCTTATCTATATTGTGTATGTAGTTCTATTAATTATACTGTTCAAAGAAGAGTTATCTTGGGCCAGGAAAATAGTTCATCAGGTAAAGGCATTTGCCCCAAACCTGATGACATGAGTTTGATTCCTAGAGCCCAAACAGTGGAAGAAGAGAACTGACTTCTGCAGGTTGTCCTATGACCTCCACACAGACTAGTTTTCCAATTATTAGTGGTAATTCCTTTATGTGGTTTCCTTGTTTTTTTTTTTTCTTCTTCTTCTTCTTACAGATTCACTGTGTGTAGGGAGTAATACAGCCTCATGCCAGCAATCACCAGCCAGTAAAAAAGGGATGTTCACAGATGACTTACACAAGCTGGTGGATGACTGGACAAAGGAAACAGTAGGAAATTTTCCTAGTAAGCCAAGTTTAAACCAACTTAAACAGAGTCAACAAAAATTAGAGACAGAAAACTGGAACAAGGTATGCGAAGTAAGTTGCTTATCTTCAACCCTCTCTACAAAAACTAAAACCATAAAAATTGACTTAGCTCCATATTTATAATTACTGTACAGAATTGGTGTGACATAACATTGAGACTTTGATCCTTATCTAGGTTTATCATGTCTTTGAGCAAATTATCTTTAGACCAAGAATTGCCAAATTTTCACAAAGGGACCAGTTAGTAAATACTTTAGGCTTTCTAAGCCACAGTCACATACAATTAATAAATTTGTTGTAATTCAAAGCAGTCTTAGGAAATATGTAAGCAAATGGTTGTGGCTTTGTTCCATTAAAAGCATAATGTATCCGATATTCCTCTTGGGAGTTCTTTCTCACTTTTCCTTAATAAACCTATGTTAGCTGTACTTTAAAAAAAAGCCAAACATGGGGCTGAAGAGATGACTCAGCGGTTAGAAGCACTGACCAGGGTTCCATTCCTAGCACCCACTTGGTGGCTAACAATTGTTTGTAACTCCATGGGCATTGCACAACACAGATGCACTTACATACATGCAGGCAAAGCACTCATACACATAAAATAATAAATATATATTTTTAAAACCAAACAAGATTTATAAAGAGATGGTGGGGCATAATTTGCTGATTCTTGTTTTACATTATTTGCTCTCTAAAAAAATAAAATATTCAAAAATAAATCATCTGGAGGGAGGGTTAATCTGATGGAAAAGGAAGAGTTTAGATGTTAAGGAAAAGATATTCTATGTTGCACATCAGTATCCTTAAAGCCAATAAGTTATCTGAACTATCTTTGTTTAATATGAAAAGGTTTTTTAAATTGTTTTAAAGGAAAATATGAGGTCTTTTGAGTTTATGGAAGAAATGTCCAGTTATGATGGCCTTACAAGATAAGGTACATACAATTAAAATGTAAGAAGATGTCCACAATGTATTTTAGAATGGGAAGAAGATAGGCTTATACAACAGAACATATATAATAATATAACTTAGGCAAGATTATATGTTAGATACATGTTTATGAATACAGAAATATGGAAAGCCATGAACAATATGGTGGATGGTGGAATTTGGACATTAACTTGTACTTTTTTGTGTTCAAATTTTTTAAGTAAGTAGTATTTTTTCAAAATAAGTAAACTTGAGGCTAGAGAGATGACTCTGTGGTTAAGAGCACTTGCTGTTCTTACAGAGAATCTGGGTTCAGTTCCCAGCACCCATGTAGCAGCTAACAATCTGTAGCTCCAGTTACAGGGGATGCCCTCTTCTGGCCTCTGTGTGTATTGCACACACAGGTGTACATACATACATGCAGCAAAATGCTCATACATATAAAATAAGCTTAATAAATTTTCCAAAACTTTGAAAAAACAAAATAAGTATATACTTGTTAGGTTTTTGAGGCTAAGAACTTGAACCCTCATAATTGGGTGTGTATTATTCTTGTATTCATGCTTGATAATAGATGTAGTTATCGAATCTAGTTTAGAAAGAATGTATAAAAATGGAGGCAGAGGCAGGCAGAGGCCAGCCTGGTCTACATAGTGAGTTCCAGGACAGCTGGGTCTACAGGGAGTCACTGTCTCAAAAAGACAAAAAAAATACTTTTAATGAGATAAGGTTGTAGCTTAGTGTTAGATCACTTGCCTAGAAAATACAATGTCCTAGGTTCAATTCTAAGCATTGTTATATAAATAGAAGAAAGAAATGACCAGCCTGTTTTAAACAGGACATGGTAATGCACACCTGTTTTCCTAGCACTCAGGAGGCTGAGGCAGGAGTATGTTTAGTTGGTCACCAGTATGGGCTACATAGCAAGATGTTTACTCAAAAGATACATCTATTGTTAATATTGAATAAAAATATTCAAAACCTAGATTTCTTAAACTAGTAAACAATATATCTGCTTGGAAGCTCTGTGTGTTTGTCTTATTTCTGGCTCCAGTTGGCATATAGGTAGTAGCACCACTGTAAAATATGAGATTTTTAAAGAGGTGTTTTAAGGACAAATGCATTTGTTGTACCAGAGAGTGACTGTGAATATAGCATGAAAGAAAGAAGGTTTTTGTTGACTAGTTGGATGGTAGTTTATTGCAGCATAAGGGAAGCCATTTGCAAGAGGGTAGGAAGAAAACTGAATAAAAATAGTAAAAATCTTTTAACATACTTGGGTTCCTAGCTCAGCTAGTCATTTACTAGTTATGAGACTTCATCTCTTTTTGCCTCAGTGTTTGTGTCTTTCAAACGGGGATAATATATACCTTGCAGGATTGCTGTAAGGCTTAAATACAATAGTGCCTTTAAAGCTATGCCACTATAAGTGTTGCTTATATGTGGTAACTGTTTTTTGTACTTTAGATTTATTTAGTTATGCCACTACAAGTGTTGCTTATATGTGATAACTGTTTTTTGTACTTTAGATTTAGTTGGTTATATTTTTGTGCAGAGTCAATCTAAGTAATGCTCTTACATGGTATTGTTCTGTAGACCTACTTAGACATTTTTGTTTGCACAATGATCTGTCAAGCCCTTTATTGTGTACCAAGTACTGTGCTAGACATGGGGTTAGAGAGTAAAATCAAGTAAGGTTCCTGTCCTTATGGAACTTATACTCTGGTGGAACAGAGTATAGTCAGGCATGAACAGATTTCCATAAATAATTATAAAATCACAATTATAATACGAATGACAAAAGAAAGGTATATGATACCATACAGTAAGGGAAATATTGTCTAGTAAAAAGTGGTCAAGGAAAGTTTCCCTCAGAAAGTGGTGATTGAACTGAGTTCTGAAGGAGTAGGAGTTAACTAGTTGTTATTAGTTCCTACCTAAGCGGAAAGAATAGCATATGCAAAAGCCCTGTGTGGGGAAGGAAACATGAAAGAATGGAAAGTAGGTCAGTTTAGCTGAATTGTGAAGAGAGCAAGGAGTAGATAGGGTCTCACATGTAATAGTTGGTAATAAGGAATTTTGTATTTATTTAAGAGAGATAGATAGCTATGAAGCCCTAAATGGATTAGTAGGATTACATTTGGGGTTTTGTTTGATTGGTTTTGTTCCGTATCTTGAGAAGAATCAGGAAGACAGAATTTGGGGGTATCAGGGTAGATGTTTGCTGATCAGTCAAGAGTCAGTCATGAAGTGAACAGATTCCAAGAAATGTTTAAGAAATTGAATAGATAAGATTTGGAAATTGAATGGTGTATGTTGGGGGCTTTATCAAGGTTATATTCTGCCTTGTATCATTGGATACCATTCCTGGGTACTGGTCATGAGATGGTACACATGAGCAAATCACGGATTTTGGTAGGGGAAGACTGCATGTTTGGGCATTTAGAATCAGAGATTTCTTAGGACTATTTAAGAGTAGAATTATAACATCTCTAAATTATTCTTTTAAAAAAATAAACATGCTATAGTTTTTAAAAATAACAATAATTATTATAGAATTTAATCAATGCAGAAAAGTACAAATTTTATAATACTTTCATATCCTACCACACAGAAATGGTTGTCATAAACTTTAGGTAAATATTAGATCTCATTCTATGTGTATATATGGGTGCATAGAAATAACTGTATTCAAATGTGATTGCACTATACTGTTGTTTTGAATCAATAATTGCTGAACTTTAAATAAAAGTTTTTGTAACTCAGTGAATATTATTATTCATTTTTGAGCCAAACTAAAAACATTTATCCTAACTTAAATTGAAAACTTCTAACAAAAGTTTAATTGTAAGTTTAGTTTTAGCTTGACAATTCAGTTTAGAAGAACTAAGGATTTGAGATTGCTAAGAGAATTATTTACATCCATGGAAAGTATTATTCATATATATCCATAATCTCCATACATATCATTAATTACAATATAATATGATAAGTGTAGCCAGGGAATAAGATATTGCCCAAAACATAATTGTCTTGTGGTCTTCAATTTAAATTTATTTATTTTTAATTTTTTGGTTTTATTGAGACAGGGTCTCCCTGTAGCCCCACCTGGCCTGGAATTTGCTATGTAGACCAGGCTGGCCTTGAATCAATTTAAATTTATAATAGAAGATAGCTTACTCAGTAAAGTACTTGCTACAAATGTATGAGAACCTAAGTTCAATCCTTAGAACCCATCTGAAAAAGGCAGGCGTGGTGGTGCATGCTTGTAATCTCAGCACTGGGGAGGCAGAGACAGGTGGATCACCAGGGCTTGCTTGCCAACCAGCCTATCCTACTTGGTGAGCTCCAGACCAGTGAGAGACCCATTGTCTCAAAAAATAAGATGGATGGCACCTGAGGAACCACACCAGAAATGAACTTCTTGCCTCTACATGCACGCACACACACACACACACACACACATGCACGCACGCACACTCATGCACATAAGCCCACAGGCACAAAAATAAAAATTAGTTGATAAGAATATAGCAGAAGTGGGGCTGGAGAGATGGCTCAGTGGTTAAGAACACTGGTTGTTCTTGCAGAAGACCCAGGTTCGAATCCCAGAACCCACATGGCAGCTAACAACTGTCCGTAACTCCAGTTCCAAGGGATCCGACAGTCTCTTCTGACCTCCTCGGGCATTGCACAACACGGGTGCACTTACCTACATGCAGGCAATACATGCATACATATAAAATAAAAATAATAAATAAAATATGAAAAAAAATTTGAAAAAAGAATATGCAGAAGTGTCAGGCTTATGACAGAAGTGAGGACTACTATGATAGTGAGGAAAAAGGGGCAGGAAAGTGATATTTATTTAGCATTTGCTGTATGTTACATTAAATCATGACCCTCTGTCTCCAGAGAATTATGGAAGTAAGATGGGTTATTTCATCTATAGTTACTGCATGAAAGCAGGCAAAAAGAAAAACAAAACAATAGTGCTAGCATGAGTAGAATAGGATCAAGGAGTTGTGATCGATCAAGGAGTTGGCGTGGGCCTTCGAGTTAGCTGGAATGATGTTGAAGTTCCTGCCTCACTGTTAACTGGCTTGGTGATAATTGAGTTATTTACCAATTTTGAGTTTCCATTTCCTGCTCTGAAAATGCTTATACTACAAAGCAAGGGTGTTAGAAAGGTAGATGAACCAATGTGAGGTATGTTACCTATGTACATCACACAGAAAGGTGCTCCACTCATTGGAATAATGGGAGTGGTGAGCCAAAAAGAATAGGAATATAGACTGATAAAAGCATATGCCAAATAAACTGACCCTTTGTTTTTATGTTTTTGTTTTTATTAGACGACTCCATCTACTATGGGCTACACATCAACATGGATTTCTTCTCTCTCCCAAATCCGTGGAGCTGTCCCAACTTCCTTGCCACAAGGACTCCCGCTCCCTTCATTTCCTGGGCCATTATCATCATATGGAATGCCCCACGTTTGCCAGTATAATGCTGTAGGGGGCACAGGGTATCCGGTACAGTGGGTAGGAATTTCAGGAACAACACAGCAGTCGGTAGTGATTCCTACTCAATCTGGGGGACTGTTCCAGCCTGGGATGAATTTGCAGGCATTTCCAGCTTCACCAGTGCAGAATCCAGCTGCAATCCCTCCTGGTCCTAAATAAATCAAAATGGATAATGAAATAAGGGGGAGATTATTTTCAGAGCACCTAAGATACTAAACTTTTCTTCTTGGGTTCTGCCATATTTTCCCTCATTTAAGTCTACTTTCAGCTGTACTTTCTGTGTTCCAATGTGGTATTTGATACAGCTCATCATTCTGTAGAATTGTGCAGTTTGCATATAGAACACTGCACATAGAAATGTTTTTTCACTTCAAAACCTATCCTCTTTGATACTTGATTTTTTAAAAATACTGTTCAGAATGCTTTAATAAGCTCGGCTTGAGCATTACCATTTCCAGGACACTTTCCATGTGTTGCTGAGAAGTGCCCCCCCACCTTAGTGCTGCTACTAGCAGTTGCATACTTTCCTTTGAAGTGTGTAAAAATTAGATTGATTTTCCCCAAATGTGGATGAAGTGAGACCCTCCTAATAGCCAGAGTCTTGTGGGATTCTTCACGTTTATCCTGCGTTTACTTTTCACAGAAGGTGGTAGGTAATTTGCTGCAGGAAATGTTTTGGTGTATAAAATTAGTATAATTTTGTCAATGAGTGCAGACCATGAGTCCTTTTTAATGTGATTTTTCTTCCCGTCATCACAGAAGTAGGAGTGAAGTTTTGTTTTGAGTGAGGCGGAGGGAAAGGAAAAAATAAAAAAACAGAACTGTAACAGTTCCTTGAATCTACAGATACTATAGCTGTTTTAGGGTTTCGGTTAATAATCCAAAGCAGCTACCTTTTCTTAATGTGCACACTGCATTGGTTTTGAGAATCTGAGAGCCATTGATTTGGCTTGTATTCTTTTGCAAGGATATATTGCCGCTGATATAATCTCATTTAAAATAATCCTTGTAATCCTATCCAAGAGGATTGAGATTAGCATGTTGGTCCATTCTTCTAAAATGAAAAGTACTTGACATACTAGGTTTTTGTAGGTTTTTAAGACTTTTACATGAAACACTGGCTTTACAGGGTTCTAAGAAGTGTGGGATATACACTGTCCTGCAGTGAGATGGTAGACCCTAGAAGGATATTATTTAAATTGCCTTTAGACTTTTTTGATGACAATTTTGGTTGTTATAATTTCTTATTAGTATCTATAGACTCTTAGACAATTTTAGATCTTAGATAAGTTTGACAGCCTCTTGAGAATTTCAGAGAGTTCACTGTCAAGTTGCACTTTACTGGGTTTTATCCAGTTTTAGGAGGAAATGTCAAAATGTACACCTTTGGTTTTTAGGAAGGTTACCTATAATAACTTTGAAGGCTAGTCACAGGGTTACCTAATGCTCAGTCTGTGAAACTCAAATAGAAATTTTTAAATGGTATACATCAGCTTCTACGTATACATGTTCCAATAACTTACCATTCACGGAAGCTTTCAGGGGCATTTCTGGTACATAGTTTCCTAATGAGGTATTCTATTGGTAAGCATTCCAAATTGTGCTCAACATTTGTGTTAGTAAATTTTCTTCTATATTCCTCTAAAAACTGTATCCCTGTGGGCTTGCTGGGAAATGAGGAAAACATAATGGGAGTACTTTTTTTCTTTGCACAGTATACTTTTTGGAAAATGTGTCTTAAATTGCTTACCTAAAGATGACAACCACCATTTCAGATTTGACACTATTACTTGGGGGCATTAAGGGTAGCTTTTTGTGAATTGCTATTGGGAAGAGCCAGTTTCTTTTCATAAAACATCCTGTTTTGGATGGATCCAGATCTTATGAACAGATTGCTCAAATTTCTTCGATGGTATTGGTTTGCAAGGTGAAGTGGTTTTTAGGATGTTAGTGTAATGCAGATGCTTGCATTGCAGTGTTTTTCACATGTGCAAACACAATCCTCCTAAAACCCATAGTTCTTTAAAACTGTTCCTGATTCATTTTGAGTTGGTTTTGTGTAATTATATTGGGATTTACAACCTATAAAGTAAAAATCCTACAAGTTTTAAGACTATATTTTCTCTAGTTACAATCATTTTAAACAGTGTACCCCAGGATCAAAAGCTCCATGGATGACATGTACAATTCCATTTGTTAATGGCTGCACTATATAATATGTCCTGTGTTTTGTTACCATCTCAGTTTTAGAAATAATTCATCATTCTTGTTTGCCTGCAGATTTTTGCAGTGCCTTGTAATATTTAGAATCTTTTCAGGTTTTGCTGGAAAGAAAAATAGTCTTCTAAAGTTTGAAGATGGTGAATAGTGTACTGCTGTCTCCATGCTGACTGCAGTAGCTGGATTAACATATGTTATATATACATTATGTATATGTAATGTGTGTAAGTTAAAGCGTACAGAAAAAAATGAGTGTGCAGAAAGAAAACGATGTTATTTGTTTTACTGTGGAGTTTTCTTTACTTTTCCTCATTACTTAAATGTTTGATCCAGACTATAGTCGCTTTGGCTGTAAATATTGGTTAGTTTTCTATCTGGGGGTTTTGTATTTCATAATTTTACTAAGTCCTAGAATAGTGCTGTTTTCATCCTTACCTGACGTACTTTTCCTCCCCATAAATACTTACTTAACAAAGAGCGTAGTGTATAAAATGGGCTTTCTGTTCATTTCCAAAAATCACAGAAACCTATCATTTTCATTTTCTTTCTTGTGCTCACAAAGTTTACTTGAAAGATAGTCTCTATGTCCAGCCACTCTGTTTACTTCTCACAGTGCAAGTCTCACAAGCAGTGCTGTATCTTCGTATGGCACAATGTAAGCATTTTGCCATGAAGTCCCTACTGCTTTGTCTGTGAAGGTGGCTATAACACCCTGACACTATGAAATCAAAACTAGTCTAAATCCAGTAAAAATAACCCTATATAGATTTGGAGGGTCTTTAATCTCTATTTAATTTGCTGTAATATGACAAATATCCTTTCTGTTTTTCATCTCTTCCTGATATCAAGTGTGAATTTAATATTTTAACAGGAAAACTGTGAAAGTTTAAAAGGCATTTCCTCTGTGATTTTTGGAATGACTGTAGAGTGTTTTCTTCAATACAATGTGATGTTATCATCTAAAAACCCAAGATTTAATTCCAGTCCAGTTGCTTTTGTTTATCTACCTCGTTTTCAGTGCTGTTTTAGATGCACAAGTAAGCATTGCCTTGTGAAACTTGCTTTTTTGCCTTGATTCTCTGCATTCTTTTAGATTATCAGTCAGGCTTACCTTTTTTGTCCTGGCACTAACCATGCATTTGGGATGAGAATAACCATTATTATGCCACCAATTTGTGTTGATGAGAGCCATGTGCCTATGTGTAATAAATAACCTTACAGGATTTGGGGATGGAGAGCTGAGAAATAAATCAAATTGATGGCAATATAAAACTTAGTTGTAGGAGTTAGTTTTAAAGTAAGAAAATGGTTAACTTAAGTGACTGTCCCAGTGCCTGCAGCTTTGCCTTTATTACTGGAGATGGATTTCTCATCTCTGCCTAAAGGGCTATGGGTTGAAATTGCTTTAACTACCACAGCAAAATAGTTAACCTCCTATAGCAGCGACCTGCCATTCAAAATATTAGCATACTGCTAGGTATTTGCAGTCACATTATCCTAAAATGGCAGAATGCGTTTCATTTGAACTGTAGTTGGTGGTAAGGATTTAGATAATTGTTTATTCAATCTCTGTAGTTTATGGAGGCTTTGACTCTCTTTGTTGTATTTTCTAAGCAGTAAAAATGATGCATTTCTTTTTCCCCCAAAAAAAAATTCAGCAAATTTTTATGACTGGATGTTCCTTGTTTCACATGTACTGTCATCAGTTTTCATTTATAAGTACATTCCTGAGGTATATTTGCCATCAATTTGGAATTCAGTTACCTCATGTTCTGTTTGATTAAGAAAAACGTGAGCCTTCTGAGGTGGTATGCAAGCTATTTTCTAAAACACATTCTTCATTTTTTATATCTGTAGTTTATCGGACACTTATTTTCCCTCCCTTTATTTAGGAGACATACTAGAAAAGGTTTGCAGATATAGAAAAGGCTTTTGGTTCCGCAAATAAAATTCTAGGGTTAAAATTTAAAATTCTAGTCCAGGTTATAAAATGAAAACATTCAAACATGCTAAAAATCCTTTGAAGTAAATTTAGTATGCAATTTTTATTGAGCCATGCTTTCAGGTCACCCTGGGAAGTAGTCTCTTTTTTTGTGATGGAGGAACACCGATCAGGGACCTTAACAGGCAACATGTGAATAAGCCCAAAGTAGTAAGCAGGTTAAAGTTCTTTTCAGCTGAGATAGCTGAAAGACTGTATAGCTCAACAGCTCCAATTCTGGAAGGTTTTCTGTTAAAAGAACACAGACTATTTAAAAACTAAAAGTCAGGCAAGAAGGAAAGAGAGAAACTAAGCCCTGAGGGGAAAAAGTGCTAAAATGTGTGCATGTGGTCCTTCTAGTTTTTTTTTAAGTTGTATTACTTTTTCAATATAATTTAAGATTTAAGGTTGAATTTGTAGTCCAGAACCCTCAGAAGATCCAGTGACTAATCAGAAGGTGCAGTTGAAGGTCTGTCATGCTCAATCACTTCAAGCTGTAATTTGTTTAATATGAATATTAAGCATGTAGACCTAGTGCAGCATGGGAGCCACTCAGGAAGTTTATGCAATTAATAAACTTTCATGCATAATTTACCATAAAGTATGCAGAATTTCAGCCACTTCTCAATACTTAATGTTTAGTTGTATATGTGAACTTTTCTTTCTTAATTGGGGAATGTAGCATTATATAGAATGTTGTTAAACAATTTGAATCCTTTTTGACATTAACGTTTTTTCTTTTTCTTTTGTAAACCAAGTGGTCTATCTTTTGGCAGTTGTCTGGTTTTGATTCTTCTTTGAAACTGTGATTTTTATTTCATTAGTACCCAACTGTTGTTAAGTATTTTGTTTCCTGAAAATTTTGTTTTAAAACAAAAAAAAATAAAGGCTGTGTTAAATGAGTATGTCATCTTATTAAAATGCTGTCATAGTTACTGCAGTCATCTGATTTAAAATGGTTCTTTAGAAAATTTAGTCTGGAGGCTGGAGAGATGGCTCAGCGGTTAAGAGCACTGGCTGCTCTTGCAGAGAACCCGGGTTCAATTCCCAGCATCCACATGGCAGCTAACAACTGTCTGTCATTCCAGTTCCAGGGAAACCAGTGTCCTCTTCTGTCCTCCGCAGGCATTGCACAACAAGGATGCACTTACACACACACAGGCAATACACTCAAACACAAATAAATAAAAGTATATTTTTGAAAAAAGAAAGAAAATTTAGTCTGGCAGATTCTGCTGGCCTTGAGGAAAAAAAAAAAAACCTGACCAAGCCACGTGTTTCTTGTTGATTTATATACAGTTCGAACACGTTTCCAGTTGAACCTTTTTTCCACATTTGCAAAAGAGCCATAGATGTAACCTACTGTATTAGCTAGAATTTCAACTGCAAATTTTTAATTCACATACCAGTCCTAAGATAGGTTAACTATCTCCATTTTACAGGGAAAATTTGGGAATCAGGGAGATGAAGAGTTTTCTAAGGGTCATGTGGTAAAGCCTAGATCCAAATTCAGATCTGTCTGACTTCATAGCTCATGGAGAAAATTCCCAGGCTATACTGACTCTCGCATATATAGTAATTCAAGTATAATTGCATGATAATATGCATAATGATCCAAGTATATTTAGCATACATTTAGTGTAATTGTTTGGATTCATATACACACTCTTGACATGTCTATCATGAAACTGTGTCTAGTGCTTGTGTCATAATGACTCAGTGCACAAACTTACTAGAGAGAACTTTCTTATTGGCAGTGGTTATGGTCCACCTTTAGAAAAATACATTTGGAAACCTCCCTCTAACTACTGTTCATTCACCAGTGTAAAATGAATTGAGAAACTGTTAAACTCTTGTTTGGAAAACTTGTTTATTTGGTTATTTACCTAGAAATATTCATATGCATATGCAGAGTCCTGTAGAAAGAATTAAAAGGCCTATCAGAAATCTTAATGATGTGAGACATCATTGTAGTCTCAGGTACTTTGGAGGCTGGGGCGGATTGATTGCTGGATCCCTGGAGTTATAGGCCAGCTTGAGCAAGACAGCAAAAGCCCATCACAGAAAAATAAAGGAAGGGAGGGGAGGGAGAGAGGAGAAAGAAAGAGAACAGAGAAAATGAAATGAATTAAGATGAGTCTTCTGCTTGTTTTTAAAATATATTAGGGCCTGGCAAGATGGCTCAGTGGCTAAGAGCACTGGCTGCTCTTGCAGAAGACCCAGGTTTGATTCCCAGCACCCACATGTTGGCTAACAACCTTCTATAATTCCAGTTCCAGGGGATCCGATGCCCTCTTCTGACCTCTGCGGGCATTGCATGACATGGGTGCACTTAGATACATGCAGGCAATACACTCATACACGTAAAATAAAAATAAATGAAGTAATTTTAAAAATATTATCTTAAGCCAGGCGTGGTGATGCATGCCTTTAATCCCAGCACTTGGGAAGCAGAGGCATGCGGATCTTTGTGAGTTCAAAGCCAGCCTAGTCTACATAGTGAGTTCCAGGACAGCTGGGGCTACAAGGAGACCCTGTCTCAAAAAGACTAAAAAATAAATAAAAAATAAAAAATATCTTAGAGCCAGGTGTGGTGGTAATTAATCACATCCTTTAATCCTAGCACTCAGAAGGCAAAGACAGGCAGATCTCTGTGACATCAAGGCAAGACATAGCGAGTTCCAGGCCAGCTGGGACTACAGGGAAACCTTGTCTCAGTAAACCAAAAAATAAAATACATATCTTATCCAGTTGTGCATACCTATAATCTCAGAATTCAGGAAGCAGGATAATGGTGACTTCAAAGCCAGTCCTGGACTATGTAGTGAGATCTTTAATAGATAGATGATAGAGGACAGATGATAGATAGATGATAGATGATAGATAGATAGATAGATAGATAGATAGATAGATAGATGATAGATAGAGCCTTATCTTGATTTATTGACCCAGCAACTGAGAGGCATTATGTCTTACATGATCCCTAGTAGGAAGCAGCAAGATACGTAGTGAAACAAGCTTTGTTGAGTGGATTTTGTAAGAGATGGTTATATTATATGACATGTGAAGGCAGTTATCCTGCATCCTGATTTGCTAAATATGCTAACTAAGATATTGTTAATGGCTTGACACTCAACTTGTACTTGAGAAAACAAACTGTTTGGAAATAGCCCTGATTCTTATTACAGTTAATACAGATACCATTTTGAGTCCAGCAGATATAATTTTGTATTTTAGATTATGAACCTGGAGAACTGCTAAACTTTACGGCTTCAGGATTGTTTTCAGGATGAATAAATAAGCATATAAATGGTTTAGCATTGTGCCTACTACATAGGTTTGCTCAACTAATAGTAGCTGTACTACTCAAGGGATCTCACAGATTGCAATTTTAAAAGAAAATATGACAAAACAGAACCCACTTGTATTCATCCCTTTTGTATTGCTATTACACGCAACTATCACTGAATAGTCTGTAAACAAAACAGGTATGTTTAGATAATAGTTTGGGGGGTTCAAAGTCTAATATCCATTCAACCTTGTAAGAAGCACCCTCTCCCTCTGCACACACATCTCTCTGCAGTGCAGCATGTCAGGGAAGTAGAAAGGGAAATGGCTGGGTGAAGAATGGACCAAGTGTGTGTGGTGGCCTTGTTCCACAAGCATAAGAATAGCCACCCACAAAAATAATCCTTTCATGAGAGCAGTGCCCCCATCACCTAATTCCAGTGAGGTCCCACCACTTCCCAACTCTCTACACCAGGAAAAAGCTTCCAGTAAGGGAACCTTTAGGGAATCCAGGCATGGTAGCCAGTAATCCCAGCACTCAGGAGGTAGAGACAGGAAGATCACTCCAAGCTCAAGGCCAACCTGGGCTACATAGTGAAATATTTTCCCAAAACAAGAAAAGAGTTTCTTCTCAAAAGAAACTCTGAGAAATACAAACCATATCTTAAACCATCACAGTTCTATTCCTGGACCCCAAGATTTATGTCTGGTACAGTGCAAAATACTTCCAACATTTTAACTCATTTTTACACAAAAACTCCAAGGTCTCATTTGAGACTCAAAGCAAATTCCTGGCTGTGAGCCTGTAAAACCAAAAGAAAGTTGGACTTGGGATATAGTTCAGTGGTAGAATCCCTGCTATGCTCAAGACACAAGGTTCAATTCCCCCTACTAGGGAAAAAACCCACATATATGAAATCTTCCAAGATACAATGGAAAAACAAGGATAGGATAAACATTCCCATTCCAAAAGGAAAAAGTACGGAAGTAGGAAAGAGTACTGAGCCAAAACAAGACTGAAGCCCAAAAGGATAGACATTAAATGTTAAAGTTCCACATCTTGCATCCCAAATATGCTGCTGCAAGAGATGGTCCCTGGGCTTTGCTGGTTGAGACCCATGTGGCTGCTGCACAGCTGTTTACGGCTTTTCTGCACTGGCCTTGCATGCTGCCAGATACTACCTCTCTGGGGTCTTACGTGGTAGTCCCATAGCTCTACTGTATTCTAGTGGAGGCTATCTACAGTGACTACCCTTGCAGTGACCCCCCCCCCGCTAGGCTTTCCTTTGTAATCTTGGTAGACTAACTCTGCTTCTGCCATAATTATGTGCCTCTCACTGGGCTGCTTACTGTGTTTGGAACAATGGCACAGGTTGTACTTTGGGCCCACTTGAAGCGTGGATGGAGGAGCCATGGAGCACTTCATTAATAAGCAGGAAGAGGAATACAAAGGAAGCCCTGAGTAACAAGACTTTAGAACCTCTTAACCTAAACAAAAGCATTCTGCCCTTCTAGGCCTCTAGGCCTGTGATGGCAAGGGTAGTCTCAGGGTTTCTGGGATGTCCTCCAGCCTTTTCCCCATTTTCTTGAAGACTAGCACCCAGCTTCTTTTTATCTGTACTCATCCATCTTTATTTTTTTGTGTTTTTTTGTTGTTGTTGTTGTTTTTTTTGACTCAGGGTCTCACTCTTAAGACCAGGCTGGCTTCAAACTTATGGTGATCCTCTTCATTCTTAGCCTCTCAAGTACTACAATTACATGTGTGTCCAGTTCTTTATTTTTGACACAGGCTAGTGTTAAGGGTGACCTTAAACTCCCAATCCTCCTGCCTCCATCTCCTCAGTGCTAGGATTACAGACATGCACCATCAAACTCAGCCTGTTTGTTTTCCAGTATTCATGTGTATAGGTGTGATGAATGCATTTTTGCATGCATGTGGGCACACATACATGTGTGCACATGTGTGTGGAGGCTCAAGGTTGATGTCATCCTCATTCCCTCTTCTACCTTATTCATTGAGGCAAAGTCTCTAAATGAAACCCAAAGCTTGCTGATATGACTAATCTGACTACCCAGCTCTGGGATCCCCTGTCTCTGCCTTCCAAGGCATCCACCATGCCAACCAGACATTTACATAAGTTCTGGGTATTTCAATTCCAGGCCATTTGCAGGGGGGTGGGGAGGCAGGGGGGACAGGGTCTCCCACTTTAACCCAGCCTGGCCAAGAACTGGAGACAATCTTCCTGCTTCCCCTCCTGAAAAATTACTGAGATCACAGACATCAGCCCACTGTGCCCATCAAGGTGTAGCCGTGCCACCATGGCAGGCTGTACTAATCTTTAGCAAGCAGTTGTCCAGCTGCACCTTTATTTTCCCCCCAAACACATTTCTTACACCAGACTATGAATGTTTTTAGGAGTCTCGCCAAGAATAACTGTGCAGCAGCCTGTATACTGAATTGTTCAACTATCTCTTCTGTCAAAGATTCAATTTCATTGTTCCTAGATTCAGCCTTGTACAGAGCCTAAGACATGGGCACACTTCAGGTGTTGGCAGCAGTTGGCAAGGATGGCTCCCCCCGATACAACCACACACACCAATTTCCAGTAGAATATTCCTCATTTCTATTGGCATTCTGGTCATGGCCACTTATCCAACCTCTAAAATGTGTTAGCCTCCTCCCTAGTCTCATCTTCTGAGCTCTTCCAGAACCACCCAGAATGCTGTGTTCACAGATTTTTCTAGTAAATTACTCTGAACTCTTTCAACCTATGGCTATTGCTCGATTCCAAAGCTGCTTCTACATTTCCAGGTATTTTAGCAACTCCCTCACTCCTTGATACCAATTTTCTGAATTAATTCTGTTTTGTGTTGCTATGACAAGGTATCTGACATCGGACATGTTGGAAAAAAGAAGGCTCAGTGGGGTAAAAAACAGAGGACATGAAGTTGGGAGGGGGCTGTGGTGGAGTTCTGGGAAGAGTTGGATAGGGGAGCAGGGAAGGATATGATCAAAATACATTATGTGTGTGAAATTTTCAAAGAATAAAAATATGTTCTTTGGGGGCTAGAGAGATGATTCAGTGGTTAAGAGCACTTGCTGTTCTCACAGAGGACCCTGGTTCAGTTCCCAGCACCCACATGGCACCTAACAATTGTCTGTAACTCCGGTTTCAGAGAATTCAACGCCCTCTTCTGGCCTCTGCAGGCACTGCATGCACATGGTGCACTTAAATACATGCAGGCAAAACACTTATATACATAAAATTTTTTAAAATAAAAATATATGTGCATATTATTTTAAAAAGGATAGGTGGAAAACCTTCTAAATCAATGAGGTGTACTGTAATCTTCTGAAACATACATTTTCTCTTACCCCCATTTCTACCAATGACAGAGAAAGCCTGATTTGCTTTCAAAATAAGTTTAGACTCATTAAATTTGTCTTGATTATTTATATAAATCCAACAGGAACTGTGGTTGTCCTCATAGGTTTTCTTTAAGTTTGATTTGCTGAAACTTTTTATAAGAAATTTCAGATTATCTAGGTTTAGTGGTAGGCAACTTTAATCCTAGCATACAGGAGATGGTAGCAGGTGGATCTCTGTATTCTAAGCCAGCCTAGTCTACATAGAAGTTCCAGACTCAGAAAGAAGGGAGGGGGGATGGAGGGAAAAAAGGAAGGAAAGAAGGAAGGAGAGAGAGAGAGAGAGAGCACTCAGATTAGACTTTAAGCCTTATTTATTTATTTTGAGATAGGGATATTGAGACAGAGTCGCCCTAGCCTAGGCTAACTTGACACTTTCAGTCTTCCTGCCTCTGCCTCCTGAATACTGGGACTACATCTGTGTGTCACCAGACCCTGCAACTTACAAAGTTTCCTGAGGTTAGGAAACCAAGCCAAATACTTATCATAAAATAACCCTTGTAGTACCTATAGATTGGAGTGAAATCCTACTTCTCAAGGTCTCCAAAACATTTTGAGGTTCCTGGACCTGCCAAGAAGTGATAGTCTTTACACACCTGTAAATAAAGTAAGGCACCCTTTAATTTTCTAAGTGGTGCCTTATTGTCTCAGTTCCACAAAACTGTCTGGTCATATCTGACAGATTGTAATTGACATACTGAAAATAACCACAATGCCACAAAAGTAGGAGTTCTAACAGTTTCTGAATTCTGGAGGGTAGGGAGAAAAAATAAATGTTTATGGTTTTGTTCCCAAAAGTATACTCTACCCTTCTATCCTCTTTAAAGTATAGAAACATTAAGAGAAAACATTTTCTTAATGTGGAAAGATAAACAAAGAAAACAAGAAGCCATTAAAAATTCTGCTCTTCAGTTCATGTATGAATTCTTGTTCTGCTTGACTGGTTAGTGCCGTGCCATCAGTTTCTTCCTTACAGTTCTGGCAGTTCTGTAATCCAATGGCATGAACTTCAAGTTAGCAGGAATGTGAGCTTGTTAACAGTCTTTTCAGTGAATCTCCTGAAAGAAATAATTTTGAACCAGAGCTGATTGTCAGTGTTTTTAGAGAAGAATGAAAACAATATTGGAGAGCTCACTACAAGCAGTGATTGGAAAGGAAGTTTGGTTGTTTCCAAGACATGCAACATTTTAGCAGAGTAACCAAAGTTATGATTAATAGCATGTATTTCTAGAAATACAGTTTGGGGGACTTTCTTGTCAATAGCCTCCCCATAAATATAACTTTAAAAGGCTTAACATCACTTATTATTTGGCATTTTGTGTAATGATTTAACATTAAATAAGTCAAATTAGCTTAATATATTTCTTTTACAAGGTGAAAGACATGCCTGTACTAGAGATGTAGCTCAGTTGTTAGAATGCATGAGGCCTAGCATACATGAGGCCCTAGGTTAGATACCCAGCATTGCATAAACTGGTTGGAGTGCACACCTGTAATCCCAACATTTGAAAGGCAGAGGCAGGAAGCTCAGAAGTTCAAGGTCATCAGCTATTTAATGAACTTGAAGTCAGTTTTCGATACATGAAACTGTCTCAAAATATTTTATCGTACTTTCTCTTCCCCACAATTTAAAGGCAAATACAAAAATGTTAGATAGTTGTAAACAAAAATGTGTCTTTTTTAATATTGAGAAGATTCACTCCTGTAATCAAAGACCCGATAAATGACACCAAACATAAGAAATTACCTTCATAAAATGCAAAAGCTTTGTTTCCTAGGCCAATTACTTCAAGGGAAAATAAACTTCACATTCTTAGACCAATAAAATGTTGAGGAAAAACACAACTCTCACCTCAAAGTAATAAGAGATAGTTTATTCTGAGCCAAATATGAGTGAACATGGCCTGGGAATATGGATTCACGATGCTCCAAATGAAATGTTCCACCATGGAATCATTAATGTATTTACCAAACACATTGGTGGGGACAAATGGAATGTACTTCCAGCAAAACATAGAAGGCTCTGCCATAGGTTTTTAGTACCCTCCTGCTTCAGCCCCTTGAGTATAGGGACTATAGAGTGTGGAAACTAGCAGTCTGCTAGGAATATATCACGATGGTTTTACCTGATAGTAAAGGGATGTTAGGCCAGACAAGGTGGTAGGCAGTGAATGACTATTTTCCAGACTAAAGATAATTTGGCTCTGGAACTGCAACATTCCAATTCCGCACAATCAGGAAGTTCTAATCAGTTGATCAGTCTTGTGAATCTCCAGCACTGGTGTTACTCTTTGGGTAGAACTTGGGATTACAACTCCAAATAAGCTTTATCAGTTTAAGAAATAACGAACCTGGGGCTGGAGAGATGGCTCAGTGATTAAGAACACTTGCTGTTCTTCCAGAGAACCATGGTTCGATTCGCAGCACCCTCATGGCAGCTAACAACTGTCCGTAACTCTAGTTTCAGGGGATCTGAAACCTTCTGGCCTCTGTGGCGCATTGCATGCATGTGGTGCATTTAAATACATGCAGGCAAAACACTCATAAAATAAAAATAATAAATAAAATATTTGTAAAAAATGAAATAACTGGAGCCGGAGAGACGGCGCATTGAGTAAAAGCCTGCCTGTCTCAATTTGCCAGTTACCACTTATCAAACAAGCTCATTTTGCACCAGTCAGAGACTATTACCAAGTACAACTGGTCACACATGGACATTGTCTATGAATTGCCCAGGCCTAAGTGCCACATCTACAGTGCAACCTCTAAGCTAAGGCTCATGGAACATAGAACAGGGATAATGAAGAGGACACTAATGAATCTCCCATTATCAATAATGAAGCTCCCTCATGCAGCAGAGGGCCAGGAACACAAAAGGTCACAAATGGCCAAAGTGTAGAGATCAAGAGTCTGCTGAATTCTGGTCCTTGAACAGGACCCCTTTATTAAACTTCTCCCACCCAAGGCCCAGGGACCATCTGGGAAGAGGGAGTGGAAAAATTGTAAGAGCCAGGGAGGAGGTTCATGACTATAGGGAAGCAGAGTCCTACAAGCTCCTGGGAACTTGCTCATATGATTCTATGGCAGTGGTGTCAGCATATACAAGTCCCATGCAAACTCAGGCAATGACTCAGCATAAAAATGGGATAATGAACAGCAGACCCAATCTTATCTGAGGGTATGTTGGCAACTGATTGCTGTTAGATGAAGAAGAGCTGATCTTCCTAAAACAAGGGGCTCTACATAGGCTGACTAGACTTAGTGGACGGACTTGCACTGGGGAATGGCTGGGGACACTGACAATCCAGTGGGCCTTAAAAAGGACGACAGAGCCGGGTGTGGTGGCACGCACCTTTAATCCCTGCACTTGGGAGGCAGAGGCAGGTGGATGTCTATGGGTAAGGCCAGCCTGGTCTATATAGTGACTCCCAGGACAGCTGGGGCTACAGGGAGACCCTGTCTCAAAACCAAAACAAAACAAAACAAAACAAAACAAACAAACCAAAAGGACGACAGGGGCTGGAGAGATTGCTCAGTGGTTAAGAACACTGACTGTTCTTGCAGAAGACCCGGTTCGAATCCCAGCACCTACATAGCAGCTAACAACTGTTTGTAATTCCAGTTCCAGGAGATCCGACAGCCTCTTCTGTCTTCCGCAGGCATTGCACAACACGGGTGGACCTACTTACCTATGTGTAGGCAATACATGCATAAATATAAAATAAAATTTAATAAAAGGACAACAGAGCATATGGGCTCCAGTTGGAGGTGGGGGTGGGGGGCTATGGGAGGGTGCCAGTGGTGACGGGGTCATAAAGATGATTAAGATGGTTTGAGATGTTCTGAAATACACAAAAAATTCAATTAAAATTTGTTTTTAAGTCTACTTGTCTTAAATAAGGAGGAAAAGTGAAAACCCACACCTGACCATCATACTCTGACCTTCTGACTCCCAAATGGACACAGTGGCATGTGTGCACTGACATCCTCACACAAGACAATTCAAACACATACACATATATGCACACACACACACACACACACACACACACTAGACTACTTTTTAATCTGTGTACTGTTACTACTAAAGCTAATATTTTTCAAAAGTTAATTTTAATAAAACCTTATAAACATTCCCACACATATACACTCGCATGCACGCACACTAAACTACTTTTTGTATGTGTATTGTAAATACTAAAACTAATATTTTTCAAAAGTTAATTTTAATAAAACCTTACAAACAAATCCATGTCCTCTCAGCCATCTTTGATCACACAATATAAGCCTTTTGAAAGTATCCCCAGGCCAGGCATGGTGGCACACACCTTTAATCCCAGCACTAGAATGGCAGAGGCAGGTGGATCTCTGTGAGATCCAGGCCAGCCTAGTCTAAGTAGCAAGTTCCAGGCCAGCGGCGACTACAGGGAGGCCCTATCTCAAAACACCACCACCAACAAAAAACAACAAAAACCTCAGCTTTTCTATTTCTTTGTAACAAAAACACAAACTTTGTACCTTTCTTTATGAAACATATCCTACTGTCCTTGCATAGAGCTGTTTCCTTTATAATTCCTAGTAGTTTTATATGTTAATTATAGTTTTCGACCCTGAGTAACCTTAGTTTCTAATGAAAACTAGCAAATATTGAGAACTGTCTTACATCAGCATTTGCCATTTCATAATTTCTAGAAATGAATTCTCATATTTATGAACATGCCTACATGTTCAGCTTCACTATGCTGTGGAAAAAAGGATGCCAAAGTGTATAAATGTAAACTCAGGTGTAATAATTATTTCAGTATTTTAACTTATGCGTGCATTTAATATGTTTTACCTTGTAATTTCTCTTTAAACTTTCCAAATTAAAATTATCAAAAAGATTTTTGAAACTGTGCTTAAGTAGGTATGTATTATAAAACATAAATATTGAAAAGTTTGAACTCTGCTGGGCATGATGGCACACACCTTTAATCCCAGCACTCCAGAGGTAGAGGCAGGTGGATCTCTGTGAGATCAAGGCCAGCCTAGTCTACATATCAAGTTCTAGGCCAGCTGGGGCTACAGGGAGGCCCTGTCTGAAAACAAAAAAAAAACAACAACAAAATGTGTACCTATAAGTATTACCACATTTCTATTTCAGTTTCCTTTTTAATCCTTAAATTTGATTTATTTTTATTTTATGAGTATGAGTGTTTTGCCTGCATGTATGTAAGTATACCACATGTGTACAATATCTTACAGAGGCCAGAAAAGGGCATCAGATCTCAAACTGGGATTATGGACAGTTGTTAGCCACTATGTGGGTTCTGGAAACTTAGCCTGGGTCCTCTGAGAGAGCAGCCAGTGCTCTTAACCACTGAGCCATCTCTCCAGCCCCATAAATTTTATTTTCTTTCTTTCCTTTTTTTTAGATTCAGGGCCTCATGTACCTCAGACTAGCCTTGAACTCACTACATCACTGAGAATGACCTTGAATGTCTGATCCTTTTGCCTTCACCTCCCAAGGGTAGAGATTATAAACATGTACCACCACCCCAAGTTTATGAGGTTTGGGGGATGAAACCTAGGGGTTCATGTATGTTAGGCAATCATTTTACCAACTGAGCTACATCCCTAACCCCACAGTTTTCATAATTATACTTGAATTGTTCATGAAAATTTTGAGACTAGCTAGCTACTAATTCTTTGTTATTGCTGGCAAGTCAGACAAGTATCAAAAAATATCAGAAACAAGCCAAAATTTTTCAATAAAAGCTTTATAAAAGCAAATAACTGCCAGGTGTGGCGGCACATACCTTTAATACCAGCACTTGGGAGGCAGAGACAGGCTTGAGCTCTGTGAGTTTAAGGCCAGCCTGATCTGCATATACATAGTGAGTTCCAGGCCAGCTGGGGCTACAGAGAGATGGTGTCTCAAAAAGACAAAAAAAAAAAAAAAAAAAAAAAAAACCCAAACAAACAAACAAACAAAGACTATGTATGGGAAACCCAAGGCCTGCTTAGATTTTTTTTAACTTCTCTGTGTAGCCTCCCTTACTCTGGAACACAGGGCAGGATCCTCAGCTTGAGGAAGAGGAGTTCTGTTTTCTACAGCTCATTTCTGGGGAGAAAAGAAAACAGAAGGGAGGGTCAAGCTCACAAGCATACTTTGCTTCTAAGGCTGCTTCTATTACCCTTTAGTTCAAAGTGTGCAGAATGCTAAAGTCTCATGATTTGGAGTATCATTTTCTGAGCGCCAACAGGTGTCAGATGCAAAAGTAGTTGACTTGGTAGATAAGATAACATATAACCCATTTGAAATGGACCATCATTAATGAGCACCACTAGGTAAGCTAATAAGATGACAGAATTATATCTGAGACGGAAAAGTTGGAAGCTGAAGTAGTTTAAGGGAAAGAAGATGGTCCTTGATAGGACCTTAATCAGAGATGAAGGAGTATAACCTGGATGATAGGAGCAGGGCCTTGGGATTGATAGAGGGAAGGCTAGTATAAAATTTTAGAATTGGAAAGGATGAGCATACATGTTACATGTTTCAAATAGGAAATATGCTCCAGAAGTTAATCATTATCTACAAACCTTTTTCCATTCTAGCTCATTGAATCTCAGCCCTAACAATGGTTACGTTGGGTGTGGTGCCTCACCGTGTAATCCCAACATTTGGGACGCTAAGGCGGGAGGACTGACCTGAGTTTGATGCCAGCCTCAGCTGCATCATGAATTCTAGTTCAGGCTGGGCTACAGTGTGAGGCCCTGTCTCAAAAATCCAAAATAAAGAAGATAAGTTTTATGTGTATCTTACACAATTAAAATCAAATGACTTCCTTTCTATCAACCATTTGCTGATTCAAGAAACACAGCTATGGCAGCCTAATTAGAACTTGTGAGGAATTGTTTCCTATAACCATGGGAGTTTACAGCTTCTTAAATAGGCCCAGGGATTTGGGCAATTACAAAGCTAAGTGAGCCCTTTTCAGAAACGGAACATCTAGTTACTAGTTAGGTGGAAGATGACAGAAGACCAAATTTGATCTAAGCCTCCCACTTAACCTCTGCACTGCTGCCTGCCCCAGGGTGGGTGGTCACAGTCATCATCGGCATGTGGGTGGCCCCATGGACATGGGGCTACTGCCTGCCCACTTCTGCCACTACCTCTGTACCTTGGACCATTGTTCATGCATGGTGCCCCTGTTCAGTCCCTCCTACCTGACCACGTGGGCCCTGTCCAGCCTGGTCATCTTCCTGCTCGTGATAGCTGTCTACACCCACATTGCCTTCTACCTTCATAGGCAGCTGCAGCTCATGGCCAAGCATGTCAGCTGCCACCCCCACTAAGGAGAGACCACGCTCAGACTGATCAAGACTGTTGTTATCATCCTGGGGGCAAGAATGGTGTGCTGGAATGCCTGGCCAGCTGGTGCTGCACCTGGACGCGGCTATGGAGAAGTATTTCTGGCTCCTGAGCAAGGCCAAATCTCTGGTCAATGCTGTGGTATACTCCTGCTGAGTTGTTGAGAAGTGTGGTACCTTCTAAGTTTCCTTTGCTGTGTGTGCCTCAGTCCACCGGCATTTCTGCCCACTATGCACTGGCTGCCAGGATGGCCACCAACACTCCTGTCATGCATTCCACCAATGGACCTCGCTCTTTAGCCACCTTGGACTGTAAGCAGGAAGCAACAGGAACTGTGACACTAGCCCCTGACTTGTGGAGGCCCTGGCTCAAGCCAAACAGCTGGGCAGATGCAAAAGACAGACACCTCTGGCATTGTCCCTCAACACTTCTCAGACCCACGCTTCTGGCTACTCCAGGAAACAAAGGTTTGGGATCAACTCCAGGTGCCTGGGCTAGCACTGGACAGGGTGTGGGAATGTAGCTTTTCATTCATCTCAAGTTTTTAGAGTTTTTTGTTGTTTTGTCTTTTGTTTGTTTTTCAGATAGGGTCTCCCTGTAGCCCCAGCTAACCTGGAACTCCCTATGTAACCTGGGCTGGTCTTAGTCTCACAGAGATCTGTCTGCCTCTGCCTCCCAAGTGCTGGGATTAAAGGCATTCACCACCATACCTTGCTTTTATTGGTGTTTTTAAATAAACATTTTTACTTTTACTGTATACCTCTGGTATATCCTGTGAACTGTTTCCTCCTAAATGGTGCTGTGGGTGCTCAGGGTGGAAGAGATGAGAGTCATCCCATGCCGCACACCCCAGTGTGACAAGATAGCAAGGATGGACCATGGGTGCACTATCTTCTTTTTTAATTTCTAAAAAAATTTTTTGAGATAGTCTCCCTGTACCCCAGCTGGCCTGGAACTCACTATGTAGACCAGGCTGGCCTTGAACTCACAGAGATCCACCTGCCTCTGCCTCCCAAGTGCTGTGATTAAAGGCATGAACCACCACACCCAGCTTTAATTTTTAATTTTAATTTTATTTTATGTCTATGAGTGTTTTGCCTGCATATCTGTAAGTGCCTCATGTTGTGCAGCGCCCATGGAGTCCTGAAGAGGGAGTCGGATCCACCGGAGCTGGAGTTAACAGACAGTTGTTAAATGCCATGTGGGTGCTGAGAACTGAACCCAGGTCCTCTGCAAGAACAGCCAGTGCTCTTAACCACTGAGCTATCTCTCCAGCCCCTGTGCTGTCTTGCACTGGCAGTTCTTACAAAGACCCAGGTTCGAATCCCAGCACCCATATGGTGGCTAACAGCTGTCCATCACTCCAGTTCCAGGGGATCCGACACCCTCTTCTGACCTCTGTGGGCATTGTGCAACATTGATGCACTTGGATACATGTATGTAATACACTCATACACATAAAACAAAAATAAAGCAAAAAAAATTTTTAATTTTATTTGTATTATTTTTAAATTATGTGTGTGTCTGTCTGTGTCTATGTGTCTATGTGTCTATGTGGGGGTCTGTGCACATGGGTGCATTTGTCTGTGGAGCCCAGAAATATCAGATTCCCCTGGAACTAGAGTTATAGGCAGCTGGGAGCCACCTGATGTGGGTGCTAGGAACTGAACTCTGGTCTTCTGCAAAAACAACAAACACTCTTAACTGCTAAGCCATCTCTCCAGTCTCACCTTTTTAGTTTTTTGAGACAGGTTGTATACCTGACTGTCTTAGAACTCACTGTGTAGCCCAGGCTAGCTCAAACTCTCAGCCATATTCCTGCCTCAGCTTCCTGAGTACTAGGATGACAGGCCTGAACCATCACACAACAGCTTTGAAAGGGCTCAAATGTGCTTGGAAGAACTAAAAGACCCCTGGGGAAGGGTTTTGGAGTTGCATAAAGTCTGGAAATTAGTCAGAAACTCATCTGGACTTACTCTTTCTCAGACCCCCCAAGTCCTTAGATGTGCCATGCCCATGATGAGCCCCCTCTATACCCAGAGAAGCCCCCTGGTAGGCAGTTTGGGCCATGAACTGGGTTCTTTTTTTAAACATTTATTTGTGTATGTGTTCACATCCTTGTTGGTATGCATACCACATTGCATGTGTGGATGTCAGAGGATAACTTTCAGGGGTCAGTTCTTTCCTTCCAGCATCTGGGTTCCTGGGGTCCTCAGACTTGGTGACAAATGTCTTTAGCGACTGAGTCAGCTCACCAGCCCCTTAAAGGCCAAATTCTTAAGCCATTAAAGCATCCATTTCTATAGAACTAAAAACACCTAGGTCCTTTTACAGTAAATGTTCTTGCTTTTGTATTGCTGAGGATTAAATCCTGGGCCTTGCATATGCTTAGGCAAGCGCCCTATCACTGAGCTCCATTCCTAGCCTACTTTCTACATTAAATGGATCTAGGATTCCCAAAGGAAAAACTCCTGCCCCCTCTGTGAGGAAGCAAATCTGAAGTGAGATGCTGGGAAGTTCTCAAGGCTCAAGTATGGAATATGGCTTCTAGAGTCCAAGTTGCCAGAGGTAACATACCCATGAAAGATGTCCCCACCTTCATGGAGCACCAGGCTTGTCGTGTTGCAGGATTTCTCCAGAACGAAGACAAGACCTTTGAGTTCACAAGAAAACAGCTTTATTAACCAGCTGAGACCCAGTTGGAGTTATTTCCAAAAAAACCCACTTGGGCTTGGCGCTAAAGTGTCACATACTATTTTATAATTTTAAAAAAGCAAGTATCAGCAGTTAGCTACTCAACTGTATATGATTGGTTAATTCTATCTCTGGGAGAAGGATGAAAGGATTTTTTTAAAGAAAGGAAAACAGACAAAAATGTTTACAGGAATGGTGTGGTCAACTTCACCTCAAACTGTGTTTACATCTGGTGCCATCAGGTCATATACAGTTGATGATTTTTCTTATTTTTGTAAGTTTTAGTTTATAACCTTGAGTGAGTGTATCGAGGGAAGAGTGAAGGGATACACTTCTGGTAGGAAAGGCAGCAGTTGCTAAGCTGTATAGCTTACTTAGGATATTGTGTACCAGTAGAACACATGTCATTCTGGGCATTGAGGCAGCCAACCAAATCCTGAGTTGAGGACCCCCTAATGTCCTGTAAAAGTCAACTGTGTTTCACCTGCTCTAACAGCTGCTCTATATCAGCATCATCTGCTGTGCTTTGGGATCTGTTTTATCAACTTTTCCATCTTGCTGGTCTGGATTTTTGTTTTGTTTCTTTTGATTTGTCTTCTGCTGGGTGACATCAAGTTTTTGCCTCTGCTGGCCCAGGAAGCTTTAAGTAACCCCTCCCCACCCCCATGTTCGGTGCTACAGCGTTGACTGACCTCTTGTACAGGGCACTGCTCACTGTAGCTTTCATGTGTTTTATTCCTGTTATTGGAGCTAAGTTCCAAGTTTCCTTCAGCAGAGGGCTTTCCCTATTGATAGTACACAGGCCTAATGTCACTCATTTCCATTTCTTGATTCCATCTCTGCAATCTAGCCACAGTATGTAGTGTTTTTCATGTCCAGAAGAAACATGAGAAGATGTACTTGCTAGACAGGCTGTGGAGCCTTAACTAGGCCTTCATCTGAGTCTGTCTCAGAGCAAACAGATTGTGAGAGGTTCCATGACTTTGGAGAAGGGATTCATGGCCAGTCTGTTCCTTTTCTCTCAATTGAGGATCTTGTTGTAATGACATAAGTCCTAAACATGTAAGGATGCTTTCTGACTTTGGGAACACCCAAAGGCACTCAGGGAACACTATTTTGTAGCCATGTGCTAGCATTTTCTAGGCCTGGGATATTGTAAAAGAAGAGAATGAGCAAACAGACAAGGTCAGTCTTAAGCTAGATCTTGAAAAAAAGAGTAGAATTTATTTATCTAGTGGAGAAAAGCACACAGTTCTGACCTCCCTGTCATCAGCACATGCCTATGCCTAACCACCAAATGAAAGGGGTATGCAAAGCTCCAAGGGAAGAGAGCTCCTGGTGAACCACCTGAAGGGGTTGCGGCTGAGGAATGCAATAGTGAACTCCTCAGGAGTCAGGGGCGCAAAGCTTCTGGAAGTGAATCCGGAACAGCTGCATGGCTGTTCCTTCCTGATTGGACATGATCACTGACATCTTGAATCAGAGAAGTTCTGATTGGGCTATTAAAATTCCCTCATAATAAGGTGAGTCGAATGAGGCTGCTCTCTTCGTGGAAGATTATACGCCCGTTAACAGTGCCTATGAGGAGGGAGACCTTTCAGTGATATAGCTGTCTGTGAGTCTCCATAAGTAAATCAGCATAAATTCATTGGCTCAACAATAACAATGACAAAAAAACACCTGCTTTCTTCCAGTATCTAGATTTATTCTTGGCATATAGTGGGTATTAAACTTACTAAATAAATTAATGAGTTACCTATTTCATAGATACAGTTAGAGCTCAAGCGGTTATACAGTTTGTTAGAGTTACATCACTAATAAGGAATTGAACTGGTTTTGGAACCAATATCTTGGTTCCAAGCATACCTTCTGCTTTCAGGACTTTGACCTCTGCCTCTCTGCCTTCTCTATGGCCTATATCTACTGTAGTTTCTCCTAGATTGCATAAGAAAGCTTGAACTCTTGTATCTAAGTAGACAGCCAATCTGAGTAAGCTTTAGCAAGAAGAGAATTTTACAAAAGATGGAAGGCCTCACAAAACTCAGGGATAATGCAAATAGGCCTTAGGAACAAAAGAACCAGGTGCTTTAATGCAGATAAGGTTTCCATTGCTCCTCTTCTAACTCAGTCTCAAGTTCTCTGGGAAAGTACAAGAAAGATGGTTCTTGTGAAGCTATAATCACACAGTAAAGGAGGTGGTGGTAGAAAAGAGGTTCAAAAGCCGAGCATGGCGGCACATGCCTTTAATCCCAGCACTTGGGAGGCAAAGGCAGGCAGAAAACAAAGAAAAAGAAAAAGGAAACAGATTCAGAGAGACAATGCAACAGGCGTTTACCTGCTATGCTCCTCTTGGCTGCTCCATAAACACCTATGCCATTTTCCCTATATCTGCAGTTCAAGAAGACCCCACTTCAACACAATCCATGGATAACTTCACATCTTAAGCAACTACTGACCCAGCTATAATGGCATAAAATCGATACAACCCCTTCTTCCTCTAGGTCACTTACAGTCAATATTGATTGATTGATTGATTGATTGATTGATTGATTGATTGATTTTGGTATTTTTGAGAAAGGGTCTCTCTGTAGCCCCAGGTGTCCTGGAGCTCACTATGTAGACCAGGCTGGCTTTGAACTCTCAGAGATCCGCCTGCCTCTGCCTCCCGAGTGCTGGGATTAAAGGCATGCACCACCATGCCAGGCCTACAGTCAATAAATAAACTGAACTACTATGAATAGATTAATATGCAACAGTAGAGAAATAAACACAACCAAAACTTCATTTTAGAAAAGAAGTCACACATTCATCATTCACCAGATCTGAGGACATACCTTTTCACCTGGATAGGAATAATGGAGATAGTAAAACTCATGGGAGTCAGTTTCTAATTTTTTCTTGTTTAACCAGTCTGTATTTAGGCCAAAGTTATGCTCAGAACAGTGGTTCTTAGACTTAGAAACGTATTTGAATCACATAGAGGGCCAGGGAGATTTGTAAAAACTACAAGTATATTCCTTTCAAACCCTTGCACTAAGAGATTTGACCAAATTAATCTGACTTCTAGCAACCTAAGGGCAAATTACTAGAACACAGAGTGCCCCTCAGGAAAATCATAGTGTTAGCAAAATAATTTAATTTGTTGTACCCCATAACTGATCATAGGACTCAAGCTCCCTCGTCTCTTGTAAAGCATTTACTAAAAGGGGTTTATAATCATCAGTCTTTCTTATTCTGTCCCTTAGAGACATGTATGGCTCTTCTACAACTCAGGAGTGTCTTTCTAAAGGACCTGTGAACCATTCCTTTAAAACCTAATCATCAGGAACAGGGCCTCTGTCTCCCAGTCTCTATAGCAGGATAGAAATCTAACATCTGGCCTAACCATACTTACAATGGCTAGTCCTCTGCGGGGGTTTTTTGTTTCTTTGTTTTTTTCAGTTTCCTGATGCTGTTCTACCCCCACCCCATTTCCTCTCTTCCTCTTTTCTTCCACTCATCCCTGGGCAAATGGAAACAAAGCTCAGCCTTTTCCTCCTACTGTCAGTAACGAATAAACTCTGCTACAACACTTTGCTTGAACTTATGTTTGACTTTGTCTTTGACACCACTTAAACCACAGCTTTCTGCTTCTCCCCCAGTATTTCTACTGTTGCAAATCTAGGTGAGGTGAGAAAACAATATTTGGAACAGAGTTCACAGGTGTTGCTGATGTGCTGACCCAGAATCACTACTCTGGCTGGTCATTTATAATCTCAGTTCACTAGATTTTATTTTCTACTGACAAAATTTCTCTAAAACTTTGACAGCCTGTTAGTTTCATTTGGGGGGAACTCCTAATTGCAAATGTTAATAACAATGGCTAATAATCTTAGGGGAGTCTCCTTTTTTTCAGTTTTGGGGACAGAACCCAGCACCTTGAACATGCTAAGTAAGTACTCCACCATTGTTGCAGCTTCTCTTTCTTAGCACTCTACCTAAGGATTTGGTTCATTCTCCTCAAGGTCCTCTGGACCTGAGATCCACTAGGAAATAGGCTGAATTCAGTACTGTGAAACCTTTCTTTTCTGATCTGCCATGGGGATGTTTGCTTGACGCTTACTGTATTCCAGTTGAAGGCATTTACAAGAGGTTGATCACATTTGGGGGAGTTTGTAAACATGGAGTACTTAAAGGGCATGTACAGATGACTTTACCGATACCAGATACCTAATCAGTGAAATCTTCAAAGTGGGACTGAGCTTTGTGCTACAAGTCAACAGAGGCCAAGGATATTTAGCCGGCAGCAACTGAAGATCTCTTCATAATAATCAGAAGTGCTGCTTTTGTTGGTTTTTGTTTGTGGTACTGGGAAATGGAAGCTAGGCAAGAATTCTACATGGAGCTGCGTGCCAGGCTCCAGGGATGATCTCTTCTGAGTCCGGGGAGCAATAAGTAACTGCTTCACTGTCATATAATAGAATTGCCAACTCCCTTCTTTCTCATCAGCAGATTCTAGAGGATTACCGTCTTTGTTAGCTCTACATATTCAGGGCTTATAATTTGCCACACCTCATTCCTGGATTAGTTATTCTTTTGGGGACCAAATGTGCTGAGTTCACATTTTGGTGAGTACAAAGACAAAAGAAACATAGCTAAGACATTAAAGAGTGGAGAAATATTTATTATTTGCAGCAGATTAAGGAGGAGACCTTAGGAATTAATTCTAAAACAATGCCCTCTGAACAAAGGAAGCATGGGGATTTAGGGACTCTATAAATAGGCATATAGGAAAGCACTTTACAGTGGGCAACGTTTGTGAGCATGTTCAGTAGTGGAGCACATTCCCAAGTACGTTCAGTTTAAGGTCATAATTTAAGAGGGAAAGAGACACGCTTTAGGCATGCTTAGCTCAAGGCCATGGAGCACATATTTAAAAGGTTAAAATGGGGACTGCAGAGATAGCTCAGTGATTAAGAGCACTGGCTGCCCTTGCAGAGGACCCAGGTTTAGTTACCAGCACCCACATGGTGACTAACAACCATCTGTAACTCTAGTTCCAGGGGATCTGATGTCCTCTTCTGTCCTCTACAGGCATTGCATGCAGAGGGAGCACTCACATACATCCACAAAAACCACTCATACACATAAAACAAAAATAAATAAATAATTTACAGGTTAAAGTGATGGAGAGGACTGCCTCTTAGCTTACATCTATAAAGCTTTAGATAAAACAAAGGAAATGACACTTTACGTGTGCTCCTGTGTGTATAGGTGCACATGTAACATGAGGGTGTGTGTACCTCTGGGAGAGGCCAGAGGACAACCTCAGAGATTGTCCTTAGTAGTCATCCACCTTTGTTTTTGAGACAGGGTCTCTTATTGGCATGGAATGTACTAATTATGCTAGGCTGGTTGGCCAACAAGTTCCAGTAATGCACCTCTCTCCACCTCCCCAGCACTGGAATTACAAGTGCACAGCACTGAGCCCAGCTCTTCAGAAATTTACTTATTTATTTTGTGTGTTTGAATGTTTTGACTGCATGTATGTAAGTGTACCACATGCATGAAGTACCTGCAGAGGCTAGGGGAGGGCTTCAGATCCCCTAGAACTGGAGTTACAGATGGTTGTGAGCCACCATGTGGGTGCTGGGGACTGAACCTGGTTCCTCTGCAAGAGCAGCAAGTACTCTTAACCACTGAGCCATCCCTCCTGCCTGAGCCCAGCTTTTTGATGTGGTCTCTCAGGATTGAACTAATGTCCTAGTGTTTGCAAGGTAGCACTTTAACCACTGAGCAATCTCCCTGGCCAAGAAAGGATACCTTAAAAATACATTAATACAGATGCTTGCAAAGAAAAGTGTCTCACTTAGTGCCCACCAATTTTCATAAGTGGTTTCTAACCCAACTCTTAATTTGCTGGGGTATAGTTTGTTTTGCTTTTTTCTTTTTTCTTTATTTGAGACATTGTATTACTCTTAGCCCAGGAAGACCTGGAAATCACTATGTAGCCAAGGATAGCTTCAAACTTGGGCAATCCTCCTGCCTCAGCCTTCCAAGTGCTAGAGCTACAGGCTGAAGTCACCACACCCACTTCCTAACGCTATCTTAAGCAAAAACAGTAATAGCAACAATATGGGATTGTGGGGCTGAAGAGATGGCTCAGCAATTAAGAGCACTTGCTGGTCTTCCAGGGGATCCAGGTTCAATTCCCAGCAACCACATAATGGCTAACAATCATACGTAACTCCAGTTCCAAGGGATACTATGCCCTCTTCTGGCCTCTGAAGGCATTGCATGCATGTGGTGCACTTAACAAGCATGCAGGCAGAACACTCACACATTAACAAGATAAAATACGGGCTGGAGAGATGGCTCAGAGGTTAAGAACACTCGTTTTCTTGCAGAAGACCCGGGTTCAAATCACAGCACCCACATGGCAGCTAGCAGCTGTCTGTAACTCCAGTTTCAGGGGATCCCACAGACTCCTCTGTCCTCCACGGGTGTTGCATGACATGGGTGCGCTTACTTTCATGCAGGCATAACACTCATACACATAAAGCAGAAAATAATAAAATAATTTTTAAAAAACTTAAAATATGGGATTGCTTCAGAGAAACCAAGGATAGGAATGTCTTAAGAATGATTTGGGGGCTAGAGAGATAACTCAGCAGTTAAGAGCACTGGCTGCTCTTGCAGACGACCTGGGTTCAATTCCCAGCATGCACATGGCAGCTAACAACTATTGGTAAATCCAGTTCCAGGGAATCCAACACCCTCTTGTGACCTCCTCAGGCATTGCACGATGGGGTGAACTTAAATACATGCAGGCAATGCACTCATACACATAAAATAAAAATAATAAATAAATGTATAATTAAAAAATGATAAATAAAATACATATTTTAAATGATTTGAAGTCAGGAGTGGTGGAGCACACCTATAGTACCTGCACTTGGAAGGCTAAAGTCAGTCAATCCAGAGAGGTTAAGGCCAGCCTGGGCTACATAGTGAGTTCAAGCCACCTGAGTTGCCTAGCAAGAGAATGTCTCAAAACAAAAGAACAACAACAAAAAGAATTAGCTAGATGCTGGAACTTCAACACCATGAAGATTTTCTACCTCTCATCTCTGATCTCAGAGTTTACATTTTCTTTTTCTTCATGCCAAAGTTTTGCTTCTGTTCTGCTGATGGGAAAATTGAATGCTGAGTTCCCAAGTTTTACACTTGGAGAAAAGATGGTATCGCTAATGTAATTTCACATTTCTAGGGAATAACATTCTGATTGACCCAGGTTGGATTAGGTGTCCACCTCTGAACCAGTCAGCTTTGGAGATGGCAATATGACAGTATTTGTTTGCTGGCTTTCTTGTTTCCTGGAAATCACCACATAGCCCAAGCTGGCCTCAAACTTAAGGTGATCTTCCTGCCTTAACCTCCTGAGTGCTGGAATTACAAGCATGCTTGGCTAACATGACAGTTTTTTTTTTTTTTTTTTTTTTTTTTTTTAAAAAAAAAAAAAAAAAAAGGGAAGGGGTCAATTCCAGGAAAATGGATGCTGGGCAGATAATCCATTGTGTGCATTTTACCACAAAACATCTATTCCTTCATCCTTTATTCCTCCCATCCTTCATCTCTTCAAACCATTGCCCTTTCCTTTCCTTTTAACTGCTTGTTTTAAGTGTTACCTATATGTACTGCCTCTTTGCCACTCTGGCTTGTTCCGCATCAGCTAATCTTATGATAAATTCCTTTATGGAATTTGCAGCTCTTTTTTTTGCATTTCCATCCTAACAAATTATTCCAGCATCATTCATTTTGATTACTCCTAGGTTCTGCACTTTTGTGCTCTGCCATTACTTACCGCCTTGCTTTCTTCTGTATTCCTGCTGAAGGAATGGGCCCTAACATCTAGGCAGAAGACAGGTGCTACATGGGCAGTACCTGAAGCATGCTGAAAACACTTTTCAAAAGATCGTGAGGAAATTAGAGCCCTTGCAGCTATTTTGAAGTGTTCCCACACAAACGGATTCATTAAGTTTGAAAACAAATGCCCTAACCTTAAGCCATGGCCCAGTGAGTACCCAAAAGGTCCAGCTTGTAGTTTAATTTGTGTGTTTATCTCCCTGACCAGAGATCCTGGGGGAAGTGATAATTCAGTTTCATTTTGACGATACATTGTCTTAGGTAAATGTTTCACCATTCCTAGTGTGGACAACAATGCTTCAAAGAATTACAGTGGCTAAAAGTAAGTGGATTGATACACAAACAGCAGTGATTGTTATATTTAATATGCGTTCTTTCCCATTCATTAAGAGCTATGCATATTATCTTTTCCATGGAAGGGAAAATTCTCCCTCTCAGGGAACTTTAGCTCACTTTAGCCAAATTCAATCAATCCACTATACTTCTTTTCCAGTGTTGTACCCCACCCCCATTCCCTTTTCTGGGAATAGCTGTATAACACCCTGAGGCAACCTGGCAGGGTGAAAGGAGTTCGCGCCCCTAAATCTTAAACACACATTTTCATGCCCCGCCTCTTCTGACCCTGTGATTATCAGGCCTGACAAGGGCCTAGTTCCTTGACTGCATCTCCAGGCCTTACGGGAAAAGACTACGACTCCCAGGATGCCCATCTCTCCGCCTCGATTCCCTTCCCCCTGCTAGAAAGCTTGTATCACGGAGAAGACGAGGCAACATGGCTCCCGGTGGTGGAAGGCAGAAGCTTCACCCCCTTTGAAACGGTGAAGAATAGCGGCGGGAGAGGAGCAAAAAAGAGAAGTGACTACGAGCCTTCATCACTTTTATCTTCCCAGCCTCGCTTGAGTCTGGTCAGCCTCACCTCTGCTCTCCACCCTTAACCCAGCCTGTGGTCTCCTCCCCTCCCCACCCTCGCTTCCTCGCCCCTCCCGTAGGGAACCCTTTGCCCGCCCCCCTCACCCCCTGCGGAGTGCGCACGCGCCCGCCTCCGGCTTCGCGCCGGGATCGCGTACTGGTCGGCCTGCGCAGCCGCCGTCTCGTCTGCCCGCCGAGAAAGCATGGGCGTCCAGGGCTTCCAAGAGTTCTTGGAGAAGCGCTGTCCTGGCGCCGTGGTGCCGGTGGACCTCCTCAAACTCGCGCGCACCGTCTCGCGCCAGCAGCAGCAGCACCTACACCGCCAGCTGCCACCAGCAGCCCTAGCGCCGGGGGCTCCACGCGTCATCAGGGGTTCTGCTCCTCTGCAGCCGCCGCTCCCGCCCGCTGCCTTTGGTGCCTATTCCGGGGGCGCGGGGCCGACTCGGCATCATCACCCTGCTCACCATTTCCACCACCATGGCCAGGCGCAGCCGGGGCTGCACCCGCCGCCGCCGCCCCCTCCGCTGCCCGGGGCCCGGGTGCTGGTAGACGCGGGCTCGGCGCTGCCGCGCCTCTATGGCGGCTACCAGACGGATTGGGTTTGTGGCGGCCAGTGGAATGCCATGCTGGGCTACTTGTCAGCGCTGTGCCAGGCTTGTGCCTATCCCGGCGGCGACGGCCTGGAGCTGGTGGTCATGTTCCCCGGGGGCCTGGGCAAGGACCGACTGGCCGAATGGGGCCGTCGGTGTCAGGCGGAACGGCAGACTGCGCAACTGATCGTGGGACACGTGGGCAACAAGGGCACCCCTCCACCGCGGGCCTGGTTCCTGCCACCTGCCTGCCTGAGCCACTGCGTGAGGCTAGCACTCATCCGCTTCCGGGTCAAGGTGAGGGAGGGGTCAGATTTTCAATAAAATGCCCCACATCTGTTCCCTCCAGACTAAACACCTAACCATTCACCGACCTCCTTGCCTCCTGTCCACTCACTCACCCAACCTACTTGGCTAACTACTTGACCATTTTATCCACTTCATCCCTTCATACAGCCTCCTAACAGTTCACACACCTAGACCCTATCTCTACCCACGTCATCCTTAGTAGCTCCCTTTACCTTCCTTTATCCAGTTGGCCTACCTGTTGCTTTTGGCAGAATGTACTCAAAATTTCTTTGGGGCCTCATGTTTCTCCTGCTGTCTTCTCCCTCAAACTGTAATGCATTTTTTCATTTTTTCCAGTTGATATCCCTCCCCTATTTCTCTTTTCAGCCTCACAGCAAGTCAATTAAACAGGTGTTAATCGAACACTTTTCTTCTACATTTCCCTCCATTTTGAACCAGTGCTGCCTTTTCACTGATCCATGCAGTCTTTTTCATTTCAACAGGCTTCTATCTTGGCATATCTTAGCCTAAACAGACAACTCACTGATTCAGCAAGTATGAGCACACTGTGTGTAGGGGTTTCAGACACATTTGAGACACCATTCCTGCCTTTAGAAAATCAAGTGTATACACATATGATATTTATTTAATGGTGTAAATGCACGCTGTTTTATGGTACGGATAGTAAGTACAGAACCTGTTTGCGTGGGATGGGGTGGTATTTGTGAACTACAATGGTCTGGGAGACTTCCTGAAGACAGACCTCACCTGAATAGGCTGGCTACGAATGGATCACAGGTTTTGGAGGCGGTTGTTTTAAGTGGTGGAAGAAGTTGAGCAGAAGCAAAAAAAAAAGAAAACCAAATGTGTGAGGCCCCATGGGCAGTTAAGTCCAGTCTGCATGAAGTTGGGTCACTGCATATGGGTCTCAGGGAAAAGCTTGGCAGCATCCCCAGGTCTTGGCACCACTGCTCTTCCTCTGTTACTTTCCCATACTTCTAGGATTCAAGTTCCTACGTGGGGAGAATAGCAAGGCTTGAGAAGTAAGGAGGTGGGTATGAAGAAGGAAAAGTAGTACAGGGTTTGAAACTGCAAATTCCCCAGCCAGGCTTTTGGGGGATGTCCTCCTAGGACAGGGGATTTAGGGATTCCAGAACTAAACAGGTGATAGCAAATGGAGTAAATGAGAATATTTCAGGCGTGAGACTGTAAGGTCTACTACATAGAGAAGTTTACAGTGGTCATAGAGTGTGACTAGTTCTGTTATGTTAGATGCCTAGTGCCCAGCATCAAATCTGTGCCTCAGCTGGGTATATTATAGCTGTTTTAATTTGAAAAGCCAGCAGTGGGTTAGGGACATAGCACATTGCTAGAGTGTCCTTACCGACCAGGAGGTCTTGGGTTCAGTCCCCTAATGCCATGCATGCAAAAATGCAATCAGGGGCTAGCTTAAATATAAATGTATCAAAAAAAAAAAACCCTACTTGCATGTTCTCCTGACTGGACATTTTATTTTATTATTTATGTGTATATGTTGGGGCAGGGGTGTAGGGGAGGTGGCATTTGCCTTCAGATGCCAGAAGAGAGGGGAGATGGAGTTACAGGTATTTGTAAGTTGCCTGATTTGGGTGCTGAGAATTGAACTCGGGTCCTCTGGAAGAAGTGCTCTTAACGGCTGAACCATCGCTCCAGCCTCCTGACTGAACATTTTAAAACAGATTCTTCATCTACAGCCATTTCCCTCTACTTTGTTTTCATGGATACCATTCAGGCTTTAAGGATTTTTTTTTTTTTTGCTCCACTAATTTTTACCATGTTATTATTGGCAACTTGACTGTGGCCACTAGTGATGACTATGTTGTTGGGGCAGTTTTTTAATTTTTAATTAATTATTTTATTTATCTATTTATTTATTTATTTGTGATGCCAAGGAAAATGCTCTACTGTTGAATGACATCATAGCTTTTAAATGCTTTTTGTAAAATTACTGTCTCATTGGGTCATTACAAAAATTCATGAACCAGCATTACCCTGTTTTCCAAATGGGGAAGGTTGCCCGGAGATAACCTAGTAATAAGGGACAGAGCTGGGATTCTGGGATTCATGTACATGCAGTGTGGCTCCAGAGCTCTCTTTACAACAGTGCTCTAAGATGAAACTTTCTAAAGTGCTGTCGGTTAGATAATTTCCTACTGGACTAAATACTTCATTGACTCCTGGATAAAAGACAGGTTCGGTTAATTCATTTGTGTTATTCCATTCATTATTGAGTGCTTTCTGTAGGGTAAGTGCTATGCTCGTTGTTGGGGATTCCTGCCATCAAGGAGGTCAGGGTTTAGTAAAAGACTGAAAACAAAATTGCATGTACTCTGTGCTAATGGCAAGTGATGAAAAATGTAGCCCATTTAAATGGAGCATGGTGAGCTTGCAGTTAGTGAGTGAGTGAAATTTGGGAGAGCCTTTGTAGATTGGTGCTATGAAGAGGGTTAAGGATAGCACAGGTAGTTGACAAGGGTGTGAAGACCTAAAGCAGCCTGTATGTGAGCTCTGAATAGGTTTTGATCGGTGATTGGTAGGAGAGATGAACACTGGGTTTCCAAACTTTTTTATTCATACTCTCTGTCAGAATTTTTGAGAAACAACTGTAAGTGTATTTTGTCATACTTCACACAGTTTTAAAAATATTTTATATGTGTATGAGTGTATTGCCTGCATGTATGAGTACCCCCATGTTGTGCAGTGCCGCAGAGATCAGAAGAGAGCTTCAGAGTCCCCTGGAACTGGAGTTAAGGATGGTTCGTAGCCGCCATGTGGGTGCTTGGAATCGAACCCGGGTCCTCTGCAAGAGCAGTCAGTGATCTTAACTGCTGAGCCATCTCTCCAGCCCTACAGTTTCTTTTTTGAGACAGGTTCTCATGTAGTTCAGGCTGCCCTTGAATTCATTGTGTAGCCAAGGCTGACCTTGAACTCTCGATCTTCCTACCTCCACCTCTCAATTGCTATGATTACAAGAGTGCACCACCACACTTGCTGCAGTCTCATTTTTTAAAATTCCAGCAGTTGGGGGCTGGAGAGATGGCTCAGCGGTTAAGAACACTGACTGTTCTTGCAGAAGACCCAGGTTTGAATCCCAGCACCCACATGGAAGCTAACAACTGTCTGTAACTCCAGTTCCAGGGGATCCGACAGCCTCTTCTGTCCTCTGCAAGCATTGCACGACACGGGTGCGCTTACCTACATGCAGGCATAACATTCATATACATAAAATAAAATTAATAAATAAAACTTTTTAAAAAAAAATTCCAGCAGTGGTGTGTGCCTCTATAGTCCCAGCTACTCAGGAGACTGAGGAGGATGGCTTGAGCCTTGGAGTTTGAGGCTCAAGTCTTGTGATACAGTGAGACACTGTAAATGAATATCCCAGCAGTACATAAAAAAAAAATAAGATGGCATGGAGAGATGGGCGGATCAAGTATAATTAAAAAAAAAAAAGTCTCAGTAATGAATATTCCAATGTTCTCTGTAAAATTCTTTTGACTCTGCTGTGTGTTTGAAGATATCATGACAACATGCAGGGGGTGGGGGAGATTCCCAACAGTTCTTTAGTCCCGAGAACCACAGTTTAGGGAATGTGTAAATCTTATTTGCCTATGCTAGATTAGAAACAATCTGGTCTTTTAATATTCTTTCTAATGTACTTTGGGTGTAGGATTCTCTTTTCCTTAATAAGTCAGTGATCCTAAGAGAATGGGTTGTAAGAGTGACATTTTAAAAGTGTTTAGTGTGCTCGGTATGGTGGCACACATCTGTAATCTCAGTACTCAGGTTACTGAGGCAGAAAGATCGTGAGTTCTGGGCTACATAAGGGAGACGTCTCAAAAACCAAAGTATTGGGGCTGGAGAGATGGCTCATCAGTTAAGAACACTGGTTGTTCTTGCAGAAGACCTGGGTTCGAATCCCAGCACCCACATGGCAGCTAACAACTGTCCATAACTCCAGTTCCAGGGGATCCGACGGCCTCTTCTGTCCTGCACAGGCATTGCACGACATGGGTGCACTTTCCTACATGCAAGCAATACACTCATACACATAAAAATAAAAATCTAAAAAACCAAAGTGTAAATTGTGACTTTTAGTAGATTTAAGACTGAGTCCAGAATTGCATAAGCAGTACCATTCTCACTGAGTGAAGTGCTCTTGGTTGTGATGGGTGACGTTTTTGTTGTTGGAGTGATGAAGAATGTCTTGGATCGTGGTGCAGATTCAAGGTGTGTTAGTAAGTGCTTTGCCTTTTCAGAGGCCTGTTCTCTTTTAAAAGGTAGCAAGTTTTCACATGGGTGATGTGCATGGAGCATGTACATTTGTGTATTAGTGCCTCAGTGCAAAAACCCACTCCCTAAATTCCCTCCATGCCTTGGTTTTGTTCTTTGGAAGGAAAATGAGTCTTTATTTCAAGTCTCATTTTCATTTGTAGTAGAGAATTTGGAGATTGGGTTGTCTAGCTTTAGATGAGTTAGGACTTTCCAGGAAAAAACAATTGGTGTATATTGTTGAGATGATTTAGGGGAGCGGGAGCAGGGGTATTTTTTTTTCCTTGAGATAGGGTTTCACGATACAACTGTGGCTGGCCTGGAACTTGCTATGTAGACCAGGCTGGCTTCAAAATCACAGAACTCCACCTGCCTCTGCCTCCTGACTGCTGAAATTAAAGGCATGCACCACTATGCCCAGCCTGTTGAGATGGTTGTCATTTTGTTTGTTATAGTTATATGCTCAGTATACCTTTGTAAGCGAAAATAGCCAGTAGCAAGAAAATTCAGTAACCCCCCCCCAAGTTTCTGGCCCATTCGCTTCCAAAGGATCTCAGAAGCAGAGCAACTTAAAACAGTTTTAGACTGTGATTCAAAAGATGATGTGGTGTGATGCCAGAAGTGAAAGCTTTATTTAATGCTTTGTGTACATGAACAAAAATATAACTAGCATGTAAAACCCATCATTTTACAGCTGTAACTTTTAGAAGGAGGTTAAAGGAAAATGAGTTGCTTTAAAGAAAAAAAGTTACTATGATATTTGTTTGTGTCGGAAACCATATTGGTAGTACATGAATAACCACATTTTGAGAGGTCTGACCAGGACTGATGCCATTTGTGTTTTCCTTTTTCGGAGTTTAATAAAACAATGTCTGACGTGCTTCCTGATGGTTAATGAATCGTAGGTGACTCTTCAGATGGAAGATGATCGTAATAGTAATCAGTGCTACTTCTTGAGCACCGAGTTGGATATAAAATGCTTTTTTTAATTTTATTTATTATTTTTATTTTATGTGTATGCATGTATTGCCTGCATGTAGGTAAGTGCACCTGTGTCATGCAATGCCCGTGGAGGTGAGAAGAGGCTGTCGGATCCCCTGGGACTGGAGCCACGGACAGTTGTTAGCTGCCATGTGGGTGCTCGGATTCGAACACATGTCTTGCAAGAACAACCAATGTTCTTAACCGCTGAGCCATCTCTCCAGCTCCAGATATAAAATGTTTTTGTTTTTTTTCTTTCGGTCTTTTTGAGATAGGGTCTCCCTGTAGCCCCAGCTGTCCTGGAACTCACTATGTACACCAGGCTGGCCTTGAATTCACAGAGATCCGCCTGTCTCTGCCTCCTGAGTACTGGGATTAAAGGCATGTGCCACCACCTCCGGCATAAAATGTTTTAAAAATATAGTATTTTGTTTAATCTGCACAAGTTTACAAGATACATGATATCCTCCCCATTTTACAAGTGAATGACTGAGTGCAAAGAGGTAAAATGGGGGCTGAGGCTTGAGCAAGACCCTGGGTTTAGTCCCTGGAATCAAAACTAAACCAAACCAAAAAAAAAAAAAAAAAACCCAAGAAGTAATTAAAAAAAAATATTTTGGTCCTGGAGATGAAACCCAGGGACTCCTGCATGGTAAGTACTGTACCACTGTGCTAAAACCCAGACCTCCAATTTTTTTTGGGGGGGGGGTCAGACTGGTAAGTGTGATAAAAATCCTTACTTTAGATCTATATTGTTCAGTCTTTCTGCAGAATCCCATGACACTTCCTTCTTTTTGAACCTTCTTGTGTATGATTGTATACTTTTATTGACTAAGTACATAGATAAATGAAGAAAGTAAGTAGATTTGTTGAGCACTGCATTTGTGCCAGCGATGCTGAAATGCACAGTACTGCCAATGCCAGGCAAATGTGTTAGCTAATTGCCAAGTGACTCACGCTGGGATGTTTAGGAATACAAATCCCTTTTTTAAAAAAATATTATTTTTATTTTATGTTTATAAGTGTATTGCCTGCATGTAAGTGCACCCATGTTGTGCAGTGCCCACAAAGGTCAGAAGAAGGCATTGAATTCCCCTGGAACCGGAGTTATGGATGGTCGTTAGCTACCATGTGGGTGCTAGGAACCAAACTTGGGTCCTTTGCAAGAGCAGCCAGTGCTCTTAACTTCTGAGCCATTTCTCCAGGCCCATGATCCCTTTCTATGCACAGATTTCCTCTCCCCCCTCTTCCCCCTCCTCCCCTGCAAGCACACTCTTGAGCTGCATTTCTGGCCTCATGTATCAATAAACTTTGAAAGATTAAAATAGTCTCACTTTATAATTTCCTTAACCTATTATCTCTGTCTCCTTTCCCCTTTCTAACAAAATTTTTGAAAAAGACAATTCTCATTCCCTAATCTATTGTCACTTAAAAATTTTTATCTATTTAGTGTATGTGAATGCATGTGTGTGGGTACATGCATGCTGCTATTCCAATGTGGACGTCAGAGGACAAGTCAGTTCTTCTACCATGTGGGTCCTGGGGATCCAACTCAGGTCTTCAGGCTTGGTCACAAGAGCATTAACTTGCTGAGTCATCTTGCTGGCTCTGTGTTGCCATTTAAAATTTAAATTTACATTTATTTATTGTGTGTGTGTGTGTGTGTGTGTGTGTGTGTGCACGCGCGCGTACGCCATGGTGTTACCTTCTTTTGTTTCCCTTTTTTCCCCATTAGATCCCTTCTTGCCATCAAACAGTCCCCTTTCTATTTTCTTGTCCTATATTATATATAGAATATAAAATCTAGGGGCTGAAGAGATGGCTCAGCGGTTAAGAATACTGGCTGTTCTTGCAGAAGACCCGGGTTCGAATCCCAGCACCCACATGGCAGCTAAAAACTGTCATAACTCCAGTTTCGGGGGATCCGACAGCCTCTTCTGACCTCCACGAGCATTTCACTTACCTACATGCAGGCAATAAAAATAATAAATAAGGCTGGGTATGGTGGTACACACCTGTAATCCCAGCACTTGAGAGGCAGAGGCAGGCAGATCTTTGTGAGTTCAAGGCCAGCCTGGTCTACATAGTGAGTTCCAGGACAGCTGTGGCTACAGGGAGACCCTGTCTCAAAAAGACCAATAAATAAATAAATAAATAAAAATAATAATAAATATTTTTTTAAAAGAATATAAAATCTAGATTCACATGTGATAGAAAACATTTGTCTTTATGAGTCTGGCTTATTTCACTTAACATGGTCTCCAGTTGCACCCAGTTTCTTGCGAATAACACAATTTTATTCTTTTTTTTGAATAAAACCAGTGTGTATATGTACCACATTTTCTTCATCCATTCATTTATTGATGAACATATAGGATCATATCATGGCTCTTTGAATATTGCTGCATGGGTGTGCAAGTATCTCTGGTATGTTGACTTAGATTCCTTAGAGGTATATACCCAAAAGCGACTGCAAAGATTATCTTCTTTTCTGTAGGCTGTTTTTTTTTTTTTTCACTCTGTCATTTCTTTTCCTGTCCAGAAGTTCTTAAATTTCGTACAATTTCTTGTGTCAGTTCTTGCTACTATTTCATAAATTCTTAGAACCTTTTTCAGAAAGTCCTTGTGTATGCCTATATCTTGAAGTGTCTTCCTATATTTTTCTGTAGCAGTTTCAGTGTCAGGTCTTAAGTTCTTTGAGCATTTTGAGCTGACTTGTGTGCAGGGTCAGAGATACAGATCTAGTTTTGTTCTACCTTTGGTATCCAGCTTTTAAAACACCATTTGTTGAAGTCTTTTGTCCAATGTATCTTTTTGGCACCTTTGTCAAAAGTCAAGAATCTGTAGCTCTGTAGGTTTTATTTCAATGTCCTATTCTATTCCACTGGTCTGTGAATCTGTTTTTGTGCCAATACTGTGCTGAATTTGTTACTGTGTGGATGCCATTGGAATTTTTTTTTTCGGTCTTCTTGAGACAGGGTTTCCCTGAAGCCCCAGCTGTCCTGGAACTCACTATGTAGACCAGGCTGGCCTGGAACTCACAGAGATCCTCCTGCCTCTGCCTCCCGAATGCTGGGATTAAAGGCGTGCGCCACCACGCCTGGCGCTATTGGAATCAGATATGTAGGTTGCATTCAGAAATAGGCCATTTTCAGAGTATTTTAATTTTTTTTTACATTTATTTATATGGTGTGTGTGTGTGCACGCGCATGCCCCATGGCATGTGTGTAGACATCAGAAAACAACTTATGGGAGGTGGTTTTCTCCTTCCACCATATGGGTCCTGAGAATCAAGCTTAGATTGTGAGGCTTGGTGACAGGTGCCTTTATTTGCTGAGCCATCTTGCTGGCCGTATTTTTTTTTAAATTTTGTACATTTATTTTGTGTATGAATGTGCACATGCATATGCCAATGTGTGGATGTAAAGGTCAGAGATTTAGAACTGCCTTTGCTGTATCCCAAAGGGTATATTAAGTTGTGATTGCATTTTCAATTGATTCTGGGATTTAAAATTTTTTCCCCATGATTTCTTCCATGATCCACTTACTGATCAAGAGTATATTGTTAAGGCAGTCATCATGCCACATGTCTGTAATCCTAGCACTTGAGAGGTTTTGGTTGGACAGTTGCTCTGAGTTTAAGGCCAGCCTGGGCTATATAGCAAGTACCAGGCTAGCCAGTGCTACATAACAAGACTTCCTCAAAAACCAAACTTGGACTGTCAAGATGGTTCAGTGGGGTAAAGGTTCTTGGCACCAACCCTGACAACCTGAGTTCATTCCCTGGGACCCACATAGTACAAGGAGAGAACCAACTCATGAAAGTTGTCTTCTGACATCCACACAGTCACTGTGATGCATGCCTGCCTTCCCTCCCCAATAAATGTAAGTTTTTTAAAAAAACTAGAAAACTGTATTGCTCAATTTTTATGTGTTTGCATCATTGCCATTATGATCTCATAAGATACAATAATCTTTATTCTTAAAATACATTCTATTTTAGAGAAAACTCCATGGGCTACTGAGAAGAATGTGTATTCTACAATTACTAGATATACTATTCTGTAGATGTTTGCTAAGTATATTTGATCTATGGTGCAGTTTAACTCAAGTTTTTTTGTTGAGTTTTTTTGTCCATTTGGTCTGTCAATGAGGGTAGGGTATTTAAGTCACCCACTATTATTATTTCTGGACTTATTTGTTCCTTCATATCCAGCACTGCTTGTTTTTTTTTTCCATAATGTATTGTTTATTCTCCAGTATAACAGAATATGCTCTACTATTACAAACAGGTTTACCAAAAAGGTGTCATATATACCAATCAGATGCACTTTTCAGACAATATTACTCAGAGTACCTTTTGTGGAAAGCTGTCTAGATGTTGAATTACTAGTGAAACATTTATGTTTTAGTCATACATGCATATAGTGTGTTTTGATAAAATCCACTTCCTGTTCCCTCTCCTCCCATTCCTCCCCTCACTGCTTTCCCCTCCCAACTTCATGTACTCTCTCTCTTTTAAAAATCACTGAGTCCACTTAGTGCTGCATATATATGTGCATGGATGTAGGACATTCAGGATTCTGAGTGGGGTAACCTAGACCCAGAATGACAAATGCTTGTATTCTTTCTCATACATGGATGCTATATTAGAAACTTTGGATATGTGCATTTAAACTGGAGTACCCATAGAAATCAGAAAACTAGTAAGGGGCCATGGAGGGTGGATACAAAATAGGTGGTAGTCATTTTCTTTCTTCAATTTGCTTTTCTTAATAAGATTTCTCTTTCCTCTGAATTCGTTTTGCTCTTTAGCTTTTTAAAAGTCTTTCCAGACTTCCAATTTTTAATTGCTTTTCTCTGTTCATAATGTGTTTCCCCCTCTCTTCAGTATTCGTCCTACTCTTGGTGCCTATTTCTGATTTTCCTGCTTTCCTGTACCTTTTGCTTTTGTCTTCTGCTCTTATGTTTTCAAAATTGATTTCTCTCATTCTCTGTATTTTCTCTTTGTCATCACCTGACACAGAGTCTCCCACATGACTGCTTTTTTATACAAGGTAAACACAGTACTGTCATTCCTGAACTTGGCTTTGCTGTTCACATTGTCAAAGGGAACATTAAGAAATGCCTCAAGGCTGGTGTGGTGGCACATGCCTTTAATCCCAGCACTTTGGAGGCAGTCAGGCAGATCTCTGTGAGTTCAAGGCCAGCCTGGTCTACATAGTGAGTTCCAGGACAGCTGGGGTACAGGGAGACCCTGTCTCAAAAAGACCAAAAACAAGGTGGAAGAAGGTTGACTTTCAGATTACTTTGCCCACAGAACACATTGATGTGTCAGATGGAGATGCATCATGTGGGCAAAGAGAAGATTACACACTTTGTTTCCTGCCAGCTATAATTGCTGACCTATATACCCTAGTAGGGCTTGTTTTATTAAATTGGGTGCACCATGTTCAATGCATATATATTTATAATGGTTGCATCTCATTGGTGGGATGTTTTTTATTAGTATCTAGTGGTCGTTATTTCTCTGATTTTTGTTTGAAGTCTGTCAGATGTCAGAATAGCTGTGTCAATTTATTTTTAAACTTCCATTTGCTTGAAGAATTTACTTCCATCTTTTCACCTTCAGTCTGTGTCTTTGCCAGTGAGATATGTTTCTTAGAGTCAATAGATCATTGAATCTTATTTTTTAAATCCTATCAGCTAGTTTTCATCTTTTAATTGGGAGAATTAAGACCATTTTCATTTTCATATAGACTTATTGATTGTTCATTCATGTAATTTTATTGTCTTTTTTTTAGGTTGGCTAGATTATTTCTTTTCTCTCTCCCCTGTTTGTTCTTTAAAAATATTTTGTTGCTGGGCATGGTGGTGCACGCCTTTAGTCCTAGCACTTGGGAAGCAGAGGCAGGTGGATCTTTGTGAGTTCAAGGCCAGCTTGGTCTACATAGTGAGTTCAGGTCAGCTGGGACTACAGGGAGACCCTGTCCCAAAAAGACAAAAAAAGGTTTTTTTTATTATTTTTTAAAAAAATTGTGTGTGAAGTGTATTGCCTGCCTCTATGTAAGTGTGCTGCTGTGTCATACAATGCCCATAGAGGTCAGAAGAGGGTGATGGATTCCCCTAGAATTTATGGACAGTTGTTAGCCACCATGTGGATGCTGGGACTCAAACCTGGGTCCTCTGCAAGAGCAGCTGGTGCTCTTAAATGCTGAGCCATCTCTTCAGCCCTTTCTCCCCTATTTGTATTAGAGATGTTTTTCTTAGTTATCCTTTGTTCATGTATTCTTTTCATGAAATTCTTTCCTTTTGTCATATTACTTTACCTGGCAAGAAATGAGCAAATGTCTATTCACTCCAGATAGGGCACCAACAACAGACCAGTGAAAAAATTCGACCAAAGTTAAGCTCAATGAGCTAGTGAGTTTTGGGGTTACTTACAGGAGCATGGATGATTCAAAGGCAATTGCATCACCAAAAGACCCTTTCCATCATGGATGATAACTTGTGAATGCTATACCCCTGGAGCTACCTCTACTATTTGGGAAGGAACCTTGTGAATCTTGTAAGTTTCAGGAGTTTCCTGGTACTTTTGAGGTTTTTTTTTTTTTTTAACTCCCTAATCCTTGTACATTTCTTTTACTTTCTCAGTCTTGACTCCTTCCCAACCCTCTGGGAGGCAATATTTAAATTTAGAAGAAATGACCATGCAACACCTATGTTCCCATGATTGAGACTGTCTTTTATGTGTGATGCCTGTCATCAGCACTGCTAAATTTGTGGTCATGAATTGCTTTAGTGTGTGTTTGTCTTGGAAGGCCTTTATTTTTCTATTAATTTTAAAAGATACTTTGCTGGATATAATGATCTTTTTTGGCAGTTGTTTACTTTCAGGGCTTGGAAACATACAAACTACATACTTACCTAACTTTCAGGATTTCTACTGAGATCTGATGTTATTTAAAATGAAAGGGAGATTTTTTTTTTTTTTTTTTTGTTTTTTTGAGACAGGATCTCCCAGTAGCCCTAGCAGTCCTGGAACTCACTATATAGACCAGGCTGGCCTTGAACTCACAGAGATCCGCCTGCCTCTGCTGGGATTAAAGGCATGCGCCACCACGATCTTTTTTAAAGGTTAAAAACTCATTCAATCGTATGTCTTACAGGGTTTATTCTGATGTGAGTTTTAAGTGAGTTAGTGTTTATCGCTTATAGCTTTTGTTTCTAAAAATATTTTACTTTAATATTTTATTTATTTTTAATGTATGAGTGTTTTGCCTGCATGTATGTACATGCACACATGTTGTGCAATGCCCTCAGAGGTCAAAAGAGGCGATCAGATCCCATGGAACTGGAGTTAAGGACAGTTAGCTGCCATGTGGGTGCTGGGAACTGAACCTGGGTCTTCTGCAAGAGCAGCCAGTGCTCTTAAACACTGAGCCATCTCTCCAGCCCCCTTTGTTTTGTTTTTTGACATCTTGAGTGTATGTGTTTTGACGAAGTCTGTTTATATTTATTTGGGGTTCTGAATGACTGGCATAAGAACATATTCCTAGGTGATCTGGAGCTCACAGATATCTGCCTATCTCTCCCTCTCCAGTGCTGGGATTAAAGCTGTAGGCCACCACACCTGTCCTCTCAGGGTTTTATTTAGGGGTCTTCTTAGGAAGCAGTTTTCCCTTTCTTCAGTACCATTTAGAAAGAAAAAAGCTGTTCTAACAGCAACAATATCAAACAAAACCAGATTTAAAAATTCACTTAAGAGCCAGTGAGCCTGACAATCTGAGCTTGATTCCCAGAACCCACATAGTGGAAAGAGAGAACTGACTCCCACAAGTTGTCCTCTGACCTCCACAAGCACACCATAGCAAGCACATGCACACACACACACAGACACGGATGCACCCACAAAATAATAAATGCAAGAAAAGTTAAAATACATTTAAAATCAATTAAAGCCAGCTTCTGTACCAGCAATGACCATAAAACAGGAAACTACGAAAGTAATGTAGAGTTTGGTATGAGGTTAAATATTAATGAAGTCAAAGCAAAAATAGTGAGAGACTGGAAAGATGGCTCACTGGCTAAGAACACTGGATGCTCTTGCATCAGACCCAGGTTTGATTCCCAGCACCCACATGGCAGCTAACAACCACCTAAAAAATTGAAAATAAAAATCATTTTTAAAGATGAAAATGTATTGGAGTGGCTTCTTTCTGGGTATACTAATATTGGAATCTGCCAGTTGGACGGCACGGTCAGTTTAAGTTGGAATCTCTTATCTTTTTTACCATTCAGGCTGATGGTGATTCCAGACGGGTCAAGGTTCTCATATACAACAGGGCAGCCTTCTGGAGCCTCTGCTGGCCTCGCTTAGCTTTACAGACTGTGGGACAGACAGGGTCTCTAGAGACTCCCCAGTTTCTATACTCTGGACCAGCCAATGTCTAAGCCAAGAGTTGTCGCAGGAGTGCTAAGACCTGTAGTGGATTCAGTGCTTTTATATCTAGCCCAGCAAGTGAATGCTCTGCAGAGGGAGGAGGCTGTGACTATCAAATGCCCTGCTGGACCTGAGCTTCAGAGTTCTCAGTCTTCCCCAGCAGTAAACCAGGAAGCAGAGTTGTCTCCAGAGCCCACTGATGAGAGGTACGGGGTTGTGGGTCTGCAGTTCTCAGTTGATTAGGTTTGTGTATTTCCATGGAAAACAGGGCCAACTCCCACTGTGCTTTTTGCAGCCCGAGCCTCCTGCCACCAAAACCAGTCTCTCCCCTTCCCCATGGCTGTCAAAAGGGGAAGTAGCCTGCCGTGGAGCTGTGATTTTTCTGACTTGTGATTATTCTTTTATGTTCAGGCTCCTAGAGTAGCTTAGTTTTAAACAGCATGTCACCTTTCAAGATGGCGCTGACTGTAGCCTTTCCACAGACTGACAAAATGGATTTTTATCTCCAGTGGTGACCTGTCTCACAGAAGTCACCATCACACCAAATCCTCCAACCAGAGTTAGCCTTATGATAACTGTGGGGTTGTCCTGTGATACGACTGTCAGTCTCTTTTCTCCTGGGCCCCCTTGGCTTACCTTTGCATAAGGCTTCTGCTTCCCCTCTCTTGGTGCTGGTGGTGGAGCTAGAGCCATGTACTGCTTATCATTGAGTAGCATATTTTTCTGTGTTTTTCATAGGTAATCCTCCTTGTGTCATTTCTGATGGTCTTCCAGTCTATCTTTGGAGTCGTCTATCTATTTTGTTAACCTGACTCTCCTCAATCAGTGTGACATGGAAGCAGTTTCTAATCAGCAATTTTATCCCAGAATTCATTTTTTTTTTAAAAAAACAGTGACTTACTAGGTACCAGGTTGGTCTCAAGTTTATGATTTCTGTCTCAGCATCCTGATTGCTGAGATTATAGGTATGTGCCTCAATGCCCGGCCTCAGCACTGTACATTTCTGTGTTCCCCTAACCATAGCATAGAAAACTCCTTATTCTTGGTCAAATGTTGACAGTGTGACATCTCTCAGTTAGCTAAGGTGAATGACGCTTTCCCTTTTTCTAACATAACGTACTTTTTCTTACCTCTTGTTTTTTTTTTTTCTCTTGCATTTCTTTAGTATTTTCACATCAGATTATAACTCTCTTTTAATTTTTTGTTTTTTGAGACAGGGTCCTCCTGTAGCCCCAGCTGGCCTGGAATTTCCTATGTAGACCAGGCTGGCCTCTATCAGACAGAGATCCATGTGCCTCTGCCTCCTGCATGCTGGGATCAAAGGCCTGTGCTACTGTGCCCAGCCTATAATTTTCTTTTTAAAAATATTTTTTATTTCTATTTTAAGAGTAAGAGTGTATTGCTTGCATGTGTGTAAGTGCACCTGTGTAGTGCAAGGCCCACAGAGGTCAGAAGAGGGTATCGGATCCCCTGGAACTGGAGTTACAAATAGTTAGCTGCCATGTGGGGTGCTGGGAATTGAGCCTGGGTTCTCTGGAAGAGCTCCAGTGCTTTTACCACTGAGTCATCTCTCCAGCCCCCTATAATTCTTTTTTAAATGAGATCCAAGGGAGTAGGGATTTGTTCTAGAATGTAATATACAATGTAAAAGAATTTAGTGTTCTGTGTTAATTCTAGGTTAATCAACTCAGCTTACAAACTGAATTATCAAACTCTTGTGACACTGAAGTTTTGTCAGCTACTTATAGCAATGTGTTTATTTCCCATTTGGTGAAAATAATAGCAACCACATGGACATGGTACCATACATGTAGATAATTTCAATTTTCAGCATTTCTATTTTTGTAGCTAAAATAAAAATAGTCTCAGTATAGTTATTAGCCCAATTGTACTGCTATAACATGGATGGACCAAGATTTGAACCTTACAATTGACATCAAAATTCTTCTTTAATGTGTATCTAAAGAATGTGCTTATATTTTATGGCTACATTTTACTTTCTCCAGAACCCCCTTTCTTAGTTTATGTAAAATAATTCCTAACAGCATTGATTTTGGACCAGACAAGTTGGCTTTTTAAAAATCTCTGTTCTTTTTATCTACTAGTTATGTAAACTCAGGCAAGTTAAATTCTCTGTGCTTAATTTCCTCATCTAGAAGATGAGAATAGCAATAAAAACTACATCACAGACTTTGTTGTGAGTGTTAAATTATTTAAGTGCTAGAACATTATATGGCACATATAAATCCTGTGTACTGTTACTTCAACCAAAGTAACTGTGTGCCAAGTCAGTTGGACATAGGTCACCTCACTGTTGGATATTATTACGATGATGTATTTTTTACTTTCTGTTGTGATACAATGCCATGACCAAGGCAACTTACAGAAGGAATGGTTTCTTTGGCTTATAGTACCAGAAGGCTAAGAGTCCATCATGGTGGCAGAGGTGGCCGGAGCAGAAAGCTAAGTGCTGACATCTTCAGACAAACACAGGAAGCAGAGAGAAACTGAAATCCAGCAAGGCTTAAGAATTCTCAAAGCCCACCCCCAGTGATTTACCTCCTCCAGCATGGCCATACTTCCTAATGGTTCCATGATCCTCCCCAAACAGCACCACGAACTGGGGACCAAGTGTCCAAATACTTGGAGCCTATTGTGGACCCTCATTCAAACCACCACATTCCACTTCTGGCCACCATAGGCTCGAGACCATATCATAATACAAAATGCATTTACTCCAACCTTAAACGTCCCCATAGTCTTTAAAGAGCCTCAACACTATTCAAAAACTCCAGAGTCCAAAGTCTCTCCTGAGACTTAAAGCATTCGCTTAACTGTAAGTGTCCTGCAAAAATCAAATTATATACTTCCAACATACAATGGAAGCAAATCTACACTCCCCTTCTAACAGGGAGGAATGGTGGCATAGTGAGGAAATAACGGACCAAATTAGCGCTGAAACTGCAGCTCCGTGTCTGATGACTTGGACTTTACTTCTAAATGACTTAGATGGCTCTGCACCTCCAGCTTTGCTACATGCAACATATCTTTCTTGGGCTGGTTCTGCTCCTTATATGCAGCTCCCCATGGCAGATATCTCATGGCTCTGGCATCTTCAACACCTTGAGGTCTCCATTGAAAACCATGGTTGACCTTTACAGCTTCACACAATGGCCTCTCAGGGCCTCTTGACCTGTCAGGACCTTCTTTATGCAGGGATGCCCCCTGCTGCCCACTGCCTGGCCTCTAAGGCTTTGAAAACTGCACTAGAAGAACCAGTGACCCCTTCATTCTTGCATCTTTCATGCCTCCCAAGTTCCACTGCCAGCTTGTGATGGACCTCTACCTGCTTCATCCACATTAGCAGCAGCTTCTATATGTTGCCATTTTTTTCTAGGAGAAAAGCCCTTAGGCTATTTGCTTTCAGAAGGAAGGTTAGCTGGGTGGGGGTCTTACCCTGAGGGTACTCTTTCCATTGTCCAAGTACAAAACTGTAGGCCTGTCAATGGTTCTAATCTCCTTAACAGAGCCTTTCCTTTAGCACGTCTTGACTCCAACATTAAACTTCCTTGTGTTTACTTTTTCAATCCAAACTGTACATTCTGTATTTCTGCCCCACTTGTTCTTTTTCATTGTAAATCTCCATAATCTTCACTATTAATAACCAAGCCAGGCTGTCTTGAAATTTCCTCCACCAAAGAAATTAGTCTATTACTTTTCAGCTTACCTCAGGCAAGCCTTTAGACTGGGGGCTGATGGCAACCAGACTCTGCCATCTGAGTCTGCCATATCCCAGTTGCTACTTAAGTCCTTATTGCCCTTAGAACTGCCTTGCTCTTGGCACTACTTTCTTCCAGGTTTCTACTAAGACAGTCCATTAAGCTCTACTTTACAGCATTCTACTGCTTTTCTAGTCCAAACTCCCAGTCCTGTACATTCCTCCAAAACCCCACATGGTCATGTTTTTCACAGCAACAGGATACCAACTTCTATATTAGTTACTTTTCTGTAGCTGTGTTAAAACACCATGACCAAGGCAACTTACAGAAGGAAGAGTTTATTTGGTTTACAGTTCCAGAGCATTAAGAGTTCATCATGGCAGGGAGGCATGATGGCAAAGGTGACCAGAGCAGAAAGCTGAATATTCTCATCTTTAAGCAGCACAGGAAGCAGAGCAAAGATGGGAATCCAGCAAGGCTTAAGAACTCTCAAAGCCCAGTGTGGCCTCCAGCATGGCCACACCTAAAGGTTCCATGTTCCTCCCCAAACAGCACCAGGAACTGGGGACCAAGTGTCTATGGGGGACACTCACTCAAACCAACACAGGTGATTATTATTCATCATTATTGTGTATCAGTGTGAGCATGTATATGTGATGGCACATGTCTGGAGGTCAGAAGACAACTTTTGGGAATTGATCTCTTTTCATCATGAGATCCAGGATCAAACTCAGATCATCAGGTTTTCCATCTCACGAGAATGATCACCTCTCTCTTAGGCTTTAAACTTAGTATGACTTGGTATATAGGACTTGCATGATGTGTCTACTATTCTCTAGCTTCATATCACGCCATTTTTTATCAAGATTATAATTGTTTTCAGTTTAATATTTTGAACACCTACTTTGTACCTGACAGTTTGTGCTAAGTACAGTAGAATTCATTAATTCAACCAATATTCACAGTGTTCCTACTTTGTGTCAGGCATAGTTTAGGATTATGAAGATAAACTGGGTATGGTGACTCATACTTGTGATCCCAGCACTCTACAGGCTGAGGCAGGAGGATTGCTATGAATTTGAGGCCAGCCAGGGCTACATAGTGACACCCTGTCCAAAACAAAACAAAAAAGCAAAATAATGTTTAGTTTGTATTGGAAAAAAATAAAATAATCAAGAATAATAGAGAAATTGATAATTTTGGTCAAATAGTAATAAGCACTGTGGAGAAGTTTTGAGGGAAGTGAAATAAGAGTATTGAAGTCAGGGATACAAAGTCTGCTGCTCTGCTGGTCTAGTAGTGCGTAGTCCAGTAATATAGTAAGAAAATACAATATGAGACCCTAGGATAATTGTTTTCTGGCTCTTGTCATAAGCCCAAGGCCATGACCAACAGAAGTGATGAAACCAGGATTTGCATAACAGGCGTCAAAACCCCTAACTCTTATCCACATAGGAAATTACAAAGGTTAACGAAGAGTTCGCAGACTGGTAACCCATAGGTTATATATGACCTGTGCGTATAGTTTCCATTGTCCATACTTTTGTTTTTGGTGGGGGGAATGAGCAAATGAACATTATTTTCTTTCATTGATAGTGTTCCCTAGAATCCGAAGTCAAATAATAATGTTTTTGGAGTAAATATTAAGGCATCTAGTTGAATGATTTTCATTTCATGCTGTCATGTATATGAACATATTTTTTTGTAAATTAGAATTTGTTGTCAACTTTATTTATTTTTGGTCTTTTTTAGACAGGGTCTCCCTGTATCCCCAGCTGGTCTGGAACTCGCTATGTAGACCAGGCTGGCCTTGAACTCACAGAGATCCACCCGCCTCACCACGCCTGGCCTTATTATTTTTACTTTATGTGTATGAGTGTATTGCCTGCATGTAGGTATGTGCACCCGTGTCATGCAATGCCCACAGAGGTAAGAAGAAGGCATCGGATCCCCTGGAACTGGAGTTACAGACAGTTTGTTAGCTGCTATGTGGGTGCTGGGAATTGAACCTGGGTCCACTACAAGAGCATCCACTGCTTTTAACCACTGAACCATCTCTCCAGCCCCTTGTTGTTAACTTTAAAACAATGGAAATGTTTAAAAAAAGTCAGACTTCCCAACTATTCTTGGCATATCAGATCTCTCAAAATACTGGCCATCCCCTTTTGGTGAGCCATTTATTTACTGGCATTTCGATCACTCCATGGTTTCTCCCTGACACAGTGACAAAGTGCCTCTCATCATTAATAATGAAATTTTCTACAATGGCTCCTTATGATTACCAACCTTTTGATAATCATAGCTTTATGCAGTCTGTTTCCACCTCGTGTGGGGTAACAACAAAAGCAATAAAAATCATTTCCAAGAGAAAAGATTTGATTATAAAATACTACAACTCCCATCTTGCTTGTTCTCTCCAGCTTTCCCTCCCTCTCTTTCCCTCTCTCTCTCCCTTTCTCCACCCCCCCAACCACTCATTGTTTGATCATTGATGAAGCAAGCTGATTCACATGACAAGAAACTGGGGGCATTCTCCATCCAACACCAAGTCAGGAACAGCAACCTTCAATCCAACTATCTGCAAAAAACTGAATCCTGCCAACAGCCAGGGATGTGATCTTAGAAGTGGATATTTTGCTTCAAACCTTGATGACTTGATTGTAGCCTGTGAGAGACCCTGAAAGCAAATGGCGCAGTTCAGCCAGATGGCCCAGCTAAGCCATGCTCACAGATACTATTGAAATAATAAATGTTATTTTAAGCTGGGTGTGGTGGCATATGCCTTTAATCCCAGCACTTGGGAGGCATAGGAATGTGAAGGCCAGCCTGGTCTACATAGCTCCAGGCCACCTGAAGCTACAGGGAGACCCTGTCTCAAAGAAAACAACAGCAACAACAAATCAATAAAAATTATTTTAAGCCTCTGAAGTTTTGGGTTAATTTGTTTATGGAAATGGATAACTAGAACATTGTTGTTGTTCTTATACTTTTTAATAATAGTTTTTATGGCCATGGAATTCTTCATATACCTGTATCTACAAAATGAAAAAGATTTTGCAAGAAGAGTCCCGTATTTATGGTCTGGTGATGTATCTTTTATATACTTTACATAACTTTATACTTAATATAACTTAGGCAAGTGGTAGAGCACTTGTTAACTTGTGCAAGGTCTTTGGTTCTATCTCCCACATTGCAAAAATAAATAAAACTGGGCATGGTAGTCCCACCATTTGGGAGACTTAGGCAAGATGATTGCTGTGAGTTCCAGGCCAGCCTGGGTTATGCAGTGAGACTCTGTCTCAGTAAGCAAACAAAAATGTACATGCGAAAATGGTCACATATTTAAAGGAAAAATGGATAGAACATTTTGTGGAGCTGATGGATTTTCCCATGTATCTGAATAAAATGTGGCTGTTGAAAGACTACAATTTAAGATACGAATTTTAAAAAAGCCATTGCTGGGGCTGGAGAGATGGCTCAGTGGTTAAGAGCACTGGTTGTAGCTGGGCATGGTGGCACAGCCTTTAGTCTCAGCACTCGGGAGGCAGTGGTAGGTGGATCTCTGTGAGATGGAGGCCAGCCTGGTCTATATAGCAAGTTCCAGGTCAGCTGAGGTTACAGGGAGACCCTGTCTCAAAAAGACCAAGAAAAAAAAAGCACTGGTTTGCTCTTGCAGAGGACCGGGATTCCCAGTACCTGCATGTGACTAACAACAGTCTGTCACTCCAGTTCCAGGGGGTCCGACACCCTCTTCTGACCTCGTGGGTGCACTTGCATGAATATATGCAGTACACTCATAGACATAAAAATAATAAAATATTTTTAAAATTAAATCATTGTAAGAGGTAATGATCATAATACAGAAACGATGAATGCTGAAATGAAAAAATATCTTAAAAATTGGCTTGGAATTTCAACAGTCTGTTTTAATACAGAATTAAGGGGTTACCATGGAATGCAATGATT
>NW_008352653.1:344957-375609 GCF_000622305.1 Nannospalax galili
ATCCCTCTGACCCAATTAGTATAGATCTCAAGGTATGTCTGTTAAACATCCAAGAAGTTTAGTTCCACCATTCTGGCATTTTTAATTACTGTGTGTCTTGCAGATAAATCTTGGGTAATGACCAGTTGGTCTCAAATAAACCTTATCTAGAGATATTTTTCTTGATCTTTTATGTGTATGAGTGTATTGCCTGCATGTATGTGACTGCACCTGTGCTGTGAAATGCCGCGGAGGTCAGAAGAGGGCTTTGGATTCCCCTGGAACTGGAGTTAAGGACGGTTTGTAGCTGCCATGTGGGTGCAGGGAATCGAACCCGGGTCCTCTGCAAGAGCAGTCAGTGCTCTTAACCACTAAGCCATCTCTCCAGCCCCTGCAATGATTTTTTTTTAATGAAAATATTGTCAGGTCAAAAGCCTTTTGTAGGCAGTATTATTAAAGAATTTCTGTTCAGCATAGCAGAAATTAGATCATAGGCATTTGTAAAGACAAATACTGTTGCTTAGAATGTTAAAGATGATTGAATATTCATGGGACATGTTGGGCCAAGATGTTCAATTATTTATGAAGGTTTACAAAGCAGGAGGTTACAAAAGATAGCAAACACTGCCCACATAGCTGCACACTTAGCTAGTGATTTCCTTTTTAAACATATTCTGGGGCTGGAGAGATGGCTCAGCAGTTAAGAGCACTGGCTATTCTTGGTGAGGACCTGAATTCAGTTCCCAGCACCCATACGGCTGTTAACCATCCATAATTCCAGTTCCAGAGGATCTGACACCTCTTCTGACCTCTGCGCATTGCACAACAGGGGTGCACTTACATGCAGGCAATACACTCATGCACATATAAAATTAATAAAGTATTTTTAAAAATTTATGTGTATGTGTGTGCACCTGCTTCTTTGTAAGTGTAGCACGTACATATCATGCCCTCAGAGGCTAGAAGCAGGTGACTGTTGTCAGCTGCCTGATGTGGGTGCTGGGAACTGAACCCAGGTCCTCTGAAAAAGCAGCAAGTCCTCTCCATTGAGTCATTTCTCCAGGCTCCTAGCTAGTGATTCTTAAAGTGTAGTCCTGACCTGCAACAGTGTATCATCTGAAACCTTGTTACAAAGGCAAATTCTCAGAGTGAGATTGAGGGCAGCTTCTTACCCAACAGCCAGTGAGGAACTAAGGCCCCTGACCCTCCAACCTGCAAGGAACTGAATCTGGTCAACAATCATGGGAGTGAGCTTGGAAGTAGAGTGTTGAGGTGACTGCAGCCTTGACAATTGAGCCAGACCTACTAAATCAGAAACCAAAGGGGAGGCTAATAAGTCCATTTTAACAAGGCATCCAGCTGTTGCAGATGCATACTAAGTTTGAGGACTGTACCTAGATATAGTTAATATGTTAACAATTCTGGGGGCTGGGGAGATGGCTCAGTGGTTAAGAGCACTGAGTGCTCTTGCAGAGGACTGGAGTTCAATTCCCAGCACCCACATGGTGGCTAACAACCATCTGTAACTCCAGTTCCAGGGACTCTGACGCCTTCTTCTGACCTCTGTGGGCATTGCACGACATGGGTGCACTTACATACAACCAGGCATAACACTCTTACACATAAAATAAAAATAATAAAATATTTTTTAAAAGATTTTCAGGGCTGGAGAGTTGGCTCAGCAGTTAAAAGCACTGACGACTCTTGCAGAGGACCTAGGTTTGATTCCTAGCATCCACATGGTGGCTAACAACTCTGAGCTACAGTTCCAGGGGAACCTGATGCCCTCTTCTGACCTACATGGACATTACACGACATGGGTGCATTTACATAAATGCAGGCAATACAGTCATACACATAAAATAAAAATAATTTTAATGTAGGGGCTGGAGAGATGGCTCAGCAGTTAAGAGCACTGGCTCCTCTTGCAGAGGACCTGACTGGGTTTGATTATCAGCACCCACATAGCAGCTAACAACTGTCTGTAACTCTGGTTTCAGGGGATCTGAAAGCCTCTTCTGAGTGTATTTATATGCAAGCAATGCACTTGTGTACATAAAATAAAAATAATAAATTTTTAAAAAAGAATTTTGATATAAAGTCAGATGTGATGGTACATGCCTGTAATACTGCACTGACAGGCTGAGGCAGGAGGATTATTGCAAATTTGAGGCCAGCCTAGGCTACACAATTAGGACTGAGCCATTCAGGGCTACATAGCATGATCTTGTCTAAGGAAAACAAAAAGAGAAAAGAAAACTGCAGCCTGTTACAGTTAAATCTAGAAATAACCTGAAATTTGTGTGTTGCCCAAAGGCTTCAATTTTTAAAATTTTAATCTTTAATTTTATCCTTTGCAGTGCCGCAAATCAAACCCTGAGCCTCCGGCAAGTGTTCTGCTAGTGGGCTATAATTCAGCTAAGTCTTGAAAATTGTCATACCAATTGATAAAAGTTAGCAAACATGACCACAGATACGGCCTCTGTAACAGTATCACTGTGGACTTACGAACTTCTTTTTGAAGCAGAAGCACTTTCCAGCGACCTAAACTTAGAGTTGTATCAGGATACACCTTGTGCTAGAAAATTTAAAACGAACCAGGTCAGAAGCTACTAATTAACACTGTGATTCACACCAGTGTTGAATATGTTGCAGGGTGCATTGTTAGGTCCATGTTATAGAAATCTGTATTATTATTTTATGGAGGTTAATTGGCTTATTTGAGCCACAAGTACTCAAGATACTGGAAAAAAAAGAGACATGTTTGACATCCAGAGGTTATTCAGCATACCTATAAAGTCTGAGATAAAATATTTGACCTGTAGTTGACTTTACAACTCCTCTAAATGCTTTGAATACAAGCCTATTTATTATCAGGGCATGGTAGTGCACACCTTTAATCCGGCACTGGGGAGGCAGAAGCAGGTGGATCTCTGTGAGTTTGAATCTAGCCTAGTCTACATAGACAGTTCAGGCCAGTCAAGGCTACATAATAAGATCATGTCTCAAAAAAAAAAAAAAAACCCCAACAAAAACCACAGCATATTTACATACTTATTAGAAGTACCTTCACAAATATTTGATTGTATTATATTTGCTTGTTCTTAGTAAAATTATGCCTGTGGGAAATTTATTTAGCAAGAGATAAGCTGGGTGACTTCCTTTGCTGAAATTGATTCCAAGAAATCAAAGTGATGGCCTGAATTACATTTCCACAATTGTGGTGGTGTTTGTTAAATTCTAGAAAAAGCTCTCCAGTATGTTTTGTGTGTGTCTGTGCATGTGTGTGTGTGTGTGTGTGTGTGTGCATTCATAAATCCGTGGCCTGCCAATTCAGCTAGTCTAGCTAGCCAGGTTGCCCTGGATATCCCATCTCTTCCTCTTAGTGCTGGGATTACAGGCAATTCATCATGCCAGCCTGTTTTTTATTTGGGATCTGGGGATCTGAACTCGTCTTTATGTTTGCATGGCAAGTGCTTTATCCCCTGTGCTCCCATGCCATTTCATCCCCTTCTGACATGTTTTATTTATTTTTTGGGTCTTTTTGAGATATGGTCTTCTGTAGCCCCAGCTGGCCTGGAACTCACTATGTAGACCGGGGTGGCCTTACACTCACAGAGATCTGCCTATCTCTGCCTCCCAAGTGCTGGGATTAAAGGCATGTGCCACCACACCCAGCATGTTTTATTTTATTAAGATGAATGAATAGTATTCAGTTAAGATTCTCAGTGTTCGTCATATGAAAAAGAGCTACAAAGGAGATAATGAATTGCCATGCTCTGACATTGAGGATGAGGTGTGATGTCATGGAATACCAGAATTCTATAAATACCTAATTATAAAACAGTATGTAAGATGTCTTTATATAGGTTGGAGAGATGGCTTAGTGGTTAAGAGAACTGGATGTTCTTGCAGACGATCTGGTTTGATTCCTAACACTCACATGACAGCTAACAACTGTCTGTAACTCCAGTTCCAGGGGAATCCAACACCCTCTTCTGACCTCCGTGGGCATTGCACAACATGGGTGCACTTACAAACATGCAGACAATACACTCATACACATAAAAATAAATAAAAACAATTTTTAAAAAAGATGTCTTTGGAGATGTCTACATTTCTAAACAATTTTCCATTGTGATGTGGGATCATATCCCTCCCACTGAAAAGATTCAAGACTTAGGTTCTGTATTATAGGGCTGGGAAGATAACTTGGAGGTTAAAGCACTGGATTAATAAGTATAAGGCCCTGGGTTTGATCTTCAGCACCACAAGAAAAAAATGTACCTCACACTGTAGTATAAAAACATTAAGACCTGAAGATCTCTTGACACTTAGGGATATCCAGCCTCCTGTTCTAAGTAGAGTAAGTTTTAAAAAATTTAATGATTGAATTTGTCTGGGTTTTTTTTGGTTGTTTTGATTTATTTTATTTTTGAGACAGGGTCTCACTATGTAGCCCTGATTGGCCTTGAACTCACAGAGAGTTCTCCTTCTGCCTCCTGAGTGCTGGGATTAAAGGCATGTGTTGCCCAGCTTTGCTTTTGGTTCTTAACACGACAGAAAGCTTCACCTGGAAAAAAAAGGGCTGAAGTTGAGCAGTCAGAATAAATTGTGGACACTAAAATTGGATACTCAAAAATTTAAATTAGTATCTTAATAGTGTATACAGAACACTGAATCATTATTCTTATATCTCCTGCTTGGTTACATCATTTCATAGAAAAGGCTCTAATATTTCAATTAGAAATTTCATTCTATAGTTGTGAGGCAAGGCTACTTTATCAATATTGCCTTGAGTTGGCTATGCTTTTCTTATTCCACTGTTTTATAAGTTATTCTTTAGCTTTGTGATTATCAGTTTTGTCTCTTAGTGGTTGTTCACTGAAGTCCACAGAGTATAGTGATAAATACTTGCATGAACATAGTTTCAGACTATCCAATGATTAGACTTCAAGTCACATAGAACTTGAAATTGAATGTAAGTCATCCATATTTCTACTTCAAAGCAGACTCAACTAATTCATCCTCCCCCAATTTTTTTTGTCATCTGATTTCTTTTTGCCTTGAAATTAAGAAACTGGTAAAGAAGGTGGACCACAGAACCCTGCCTGAGTCAGAAGTCACTTTGGTGTAATTAACATGGTACAGGGGCCCAACAGAACATGGGACAGGCTGGAGAAAGCCAAGAATTGCAGAGACCAGAAAGCAGTATTGTCTTTGGTTTGAAATTACTTTAAATAATAAGCATTTATTATGCTGTTTCCATGGTCCAGGCCAAAGATACTGATGGCTGTAACAATTATGCCACTAACGGGCTCACAGCATAGTTATTTTTTTATGACCTAGTGCTTATTATATTTATCTGAGAAAAGTGAATGTCTAGTTTTCCAGGTGACTGTATTTGGGAGACAACATACTTGATGTGGAAGAACATTATTTTAAAATCAGAATACACTGGGTTCAAATTCAAGTACAAGTGTGACTTGGGCCAAGTTAATCAAAATTGTCAAGCTTCAGTTTTCTCTGATTAAGGAAAGGAAGGGGAGAATTCATGATGCAACACTTATTTCAACAGGATTACAAGGCTAAACAAGATGTCTTTTTTGTTTGTTTTTAAGTGAGGGCTCACTATGTAGCCCAGGCTGACCTTGAACTCACTATGTATCCCAGGTCCAGACTACCCTCAAATTTGAGGCAATCCTCCATCCTCAGCCTCCTGGGTGCTGGGCTTACAGATGTGTACTACCATGCTCAGCTAATATATGCTTAAAATTGACTAGCCTAGAGTCTATCTTGAAGTATATCTTTATGACATCAGCTCCATGAGAGTAGGACTTTTAAAAATTGTTTGTTTTTATGTGTATAAGTGTATTGCCTACATGTATGTAAGTGCACCCATGTTGTGCAATGCCCTCAGAGGTCAGAAGAGGGTGTCGGATCCCTTGGTACAGATGGTTGCTAGCTGCCATATGGGTGTTGAGAATCGAACCTGGGTCCTCTGCAAGAGCAGCCAGTGCTCTTAACTGCTGAGCTGTATCTCCAGCCCAAGATCAGGAATTTTAAAATATCTTTTGTTCACTGATGTATCAGTATGCATAGATCATGCCTGATGTATTAAATAATGGTTGAATTGGCTCTTGAAGCTTAAGTATCACAGTGAAATATGCATGTTTCACTTCGTTATCAAAGTATAGAGTAAATAGTGACTTGAGACTATCTTGAGTACAGCAGCTGTGTGGGAAATCCATCGGTTTCCCTGCTTTTCTGTGGTTTGGAGCAGAACTGCAGTAACTTCATGAAATTTCTTTTGGAAACCACATACAAAATCTGTAGTCATCTTTCCGACAGCATTGCTTTTGGATAAGGATCCTGATGGAAAAGTCAAACAAAATTTACTATCTCACTTAGGTTTCATTCTGTTTGATGGTGAAACCCTTCCTACTGTTATGTAAGGCCATTAATCCTGCATGCCAGTGTTTTCAGTCAGTATTTTGAAGTATTTGCGTAATATGTTCCATGATCATTGGCAGAATGAATTTTCTATGAAGTCTATAATCTATCTAATCTAAAACATTTTCATCACCAACTCTATGGCTGTGACAATTATCATCTCACTCATCATTTGCCTAATCTTCATCGATCAGCTATCATTGCTAACATCTGAGGAATGGTATGTAAAACAATATTTCTTTTTTTTTTTAGACAGGTCTCATTGTGCATCCCTGGTTGGCCTTAAACTCACAGAGATCTGCCTGCCTCTGCTGCCCAGTAGTAAGATTAAAGGCACGCACCCCCACACCTGGCCCAGTATGTGTCCTTAACATAGCAGCTGTAGTCTTAGAGAGGGTCTTGTTCACTTCAAGGGCAGGCTAGTGCTGCATAGTTTCTTCACACTTTAGACTTAGCTGTAATGTTGCTTCTAAGTAAGGGTGAAAATTCTTTGAAACACTACTTGCAATCTGGGTGAGTGATTTTAGGAGCAGATCATCTTTCTGGTAGCATGAGTCATTTAAAGCCTATAAATCCAGGTAACAAATCTGCACAATTTTTGAACAGTAATATGTGTTCATTTGCAATCAATGTCCTGATCAATGCATATTCCTGGTCTTTCATACACTAAACTAAGATCCATTTGATGATATCTGAATAGTGCTACTATAAATTCCCCCAAATTCCAGAAAAGTTCCAAAATATGTGAAGCACAGCATCTTACAGGCCTATGGTTTTGAGACCTGACTGAATAAAAAAGGAACTTCAAACCTTCCTAACTCGTTTGTTAAGTTCATGGCTAATTCTGCAGCAATGTCACACTTTTTTTGCCTTTGTGCTAGATTGTTTCCATCTGAATATCTGAACATGTGACAGAAGAGTTGGATAGGCTTTTTCAAATGTATATGGCAAAAGATGTCTTAGGAGGACAGCAGCCATTTGTCTAGCCTGTTCTGCAGCTGTTGTATTTCTGATGGCTCGTAAGAGGGATGAAATCTGATGGGCCTGGGATGTTCTCATAGGCTTCCTCCATCCATTTTGCCACTGAGCAAGTTTCCCAGGAACAGGTAGAACTGTTGCTGCTCTACAGAGGTGACCTCCTTTGTGCTAGACCTGAGAAAGATGGAGGGAGTCTGTCCCTCTCTGTCTCTGTCTCTGTCTCTGTCTCTCTCTCTCTCTCTCTCTCTCTCTCTCTCTCTCTCTCTCTCTCTCTCTCTCTCTCTCTCTCTCTCTCTCTCTCTCTCTCTCTCTCTCTCTCTCTCTCTCTCTCTCTCTCTCTCTCTCTCTCTCTCTCTCTCTCTCTCTCTCTCTCTCTCTCTCTCTCTCTCTCTCTCTCTCTCTCTCTCTCTGTGTGTGTGTGTGTATGCATGTGCCATGGTTTGAGTGTGGAGGTCAGAGGACAGATCTGTGGAGTTGGAGCCATCTTGGTGGCTTTTATTTTATTTGTTATTTTATTATGAGACAGGGTCTCCCTGTAGCCACAGCTGGCCTAGAACTTGTTTTGTAGATCAGTCTGGCTTTGATCTCACAGATATCCACCTGCCTCTGCCTCCCAAGTGCTTGGATTAAAGGTATGCAGCACCATGCCCAGCCTTCGTTTCTTATTTTTAATAGCAAATATTCTTCTAATAAATCTCTGCCCTTCAAATAGATCAGTGGTAGTATGCTTGCCTAGCTTGTGTGAGGCCCTCAAGACAATTCCTAGAAAAAAAAAAACTTCTGAAAGCCAAAACGTAAAAGGTAAAAAGTGAGGAAGATGAGCTCAGATTGAAGTCAAAGTAGCAATGCTGATCCTCTCTGTGTATTTGATCCAATCTCCACCTGTTGAAATCCTGCTTTAAAAATCATTGTTTTAGACTATTTGTGGTTGGAAATAAAACATCAGATTTTTCCTAGAGAGCTGTCTTCCCCTGAGTTTTAGAGGTAGGGGTCATTTCCTAAGAAAGACATTACTCTATAGATCTGTGTTCATAGTACCCTGTGTTCATAATTTCACATTGATTTTGTGCCGTTACCTGTGCAGTCTGCATCCTGACACCTGATGGACTGCAGTTCGTATTCATTGGACTAAACAGTGTACCATCAATTAAAACTATAGACAGTTGTTCAGAATTTCATGTCTCACTTTGTTTAAAACAAATGTGCTGCTTTTCTGATTCATTCTCTGAGTATGTTATAGTTTAATCTCCCATGAATCATTTTTTAATAGAAGTTTGCAAAGCCAGCAACTAAAGTGGACCAGTTTGTGTTAGGCACTGGAAGACCTTGAATTTAGAGGTGGTAACACTGATGATAAATTTTCAAATAGAGCCAGGATGCTATTCTGAGGCTCATTGTGGCCAGAAGTCTATCTCCTCTTATAATGGTCAGGATTTAATGATCACATTCCATTTTAAATTGTCTTTTGCGTGCCTCCCAGCACTTGGAAGGCAGAGGCAGGCAGATCTCTGTAAGTTCAGTGCCAGCCTGGTCTACATAGTGAGTTCCAGGGCAGCTGGGGCTACAGGGAGATCCTGTCTCAAAAACACCAAAAAAATTGCATTTTGCTAGCAGTAAATTGCCATGCTGTGTGACCTGACTAGAAAACAACTTCTTAAATTTGCCACAGCATGAATATCATCTTGGGTTCTTGATAAAAATAGATTTGTAAGCATGGGCCACCATACCCAGCTTGAAAAAAAAATTTTCCCCTGTAGTAGGCAAGTGTCACACCACTAAGCTATATCCCAAGACCTAGTCATAGTTTTCATTTTTGAGGGTCTCAATAAGTTGCCCAGATTAACCTTGAATTTGCTTTGTAGTCCAAGCAGATTTTGAACTTGTGATCCTCCTACCTCAGTCTTCCAAGTAAGTGGTATTAAAGATCTGTACCACTAGGCCAGGAAAAATAATTATTGAAGGGCAGTTTAAAGAGCTTCTTGGGCTTTGTGGACAGAGCTAAATTTGAATCCAAGCTCTACTTTTCAAAAATAGAGATATAATTCACTTACCGTAAATGCACCATTTTAAAGTGTGTGGGTTGGTACATTCACAGTGGGGCAGCTATTTTTACTATTTCAGTTCCAGATCACTTTTATAACCTCTAAAGGAAACCCAGTGCCCATTAACAGTCACTGTCTGTTTTCCCTTTCCCTTAATTCCAAGCAATCATTAGTCTTTTTTTTTCCATCTCAATGGATTTGTCTTTTCTTGACATTGATAGTTAGCTTTGTGTCTGGCCTAGTTCACTTGTATAATGTTTTCTTTTATTCCTGTTTTATTGTTGTTTAGATATTTTATCTCGATACGTAGCCCAGGCTAGCCTCAAACTCATGATCCAGCTACAGCTTCATTTGTGTTGTAGGATTACAGGTGTGCACTGCTGTACTCAGCCTTAGCATGTTTCCATGCTACTTTGTGGCATGTTACTTTGTAGCATGAATCCATACTTTATTTTATGGCCGAATAATACTCCTTTGTATAGATGTACTACATTTTGTTTATTTACTCATCAATTGATGGATATTTGGGCTGTTCCTCCTTCGTGGCTATTCTGAATAAGGTTATTGTGAATATTCATGTACTAGTTTATGGGTACCACATTCATGGAGGAGACTGTAGAGGCTAGAAGAGGACATCAGATACCCTGGAACTGGAGTCACAAGTGGTTGTGAGCTGCCATGTAGGTACTGGGAATGGAACCCAGGTCCTCTGTAAGAGTAGTGAGTGTTCTTATTCTTAACTACTGTGAGCCATCTCTCCAGCCCCGTTTTCAGTTCTTTTGAGTATATCTTGCAATGGAATTAGTAGATTAAGAGATAATTGTTTAGTCATTTGAGGTGGCTGTATCACTTTACATTTCTCTCTCCTCCCTCTCAGGTGCTAGAATTATAGCATGTACCGCCAGACATAGACCAGGCTGGCTTTGAACTCAGGGTTCTCCTGCCCTTGCCTCCTGAATGCTGGTATTATAGGCATGTGCCAGCATGCTTGGCTTGAGCATTCCAGTTTCTCTATATCTTTGCCAGTATTAATTTTCCATTTTTTTCAAATTATAGCCATTCTGTTAACTTGTTTCTCATTATGGTTTTGATTGGCGTGTGTAATGACTAATAATATTGAACCTCTCTTCATATGCTAAATTGGCCAGCTTCTGTTTTTAGCTCTGTGACTTTGGTTAAGTCCTGTAAACTCTGAGGCTCATTAATCCATTATCTATAAAATGGAGATTCATTAATGTCCTCCATATCTGTGGCTTTCTATAGTTTTTACAGTTTCCTGTGATCAATCAAGGTTAAAAAATATTAAATAGAAAATTCTAGTAATAAGTGATTAATAAGTTTTAAAATGCACACAGTTTGAAGTAGCCTGATGAAATTTCATGCCATACGACCCTGGGTGTGAGTCATCCCTTATCCATTCTGTCTGCACTATGTATGACACCTAGTCACTCAGCTGTCCTTTTATCCGGCTGAAACTTTTGGTATTGCAGTGCTTGAGCTCAAGTAAACTTTATTTTACTTACTAATAGCTCTAATGCACAACAGTTATGATTCTACCAATTTAGATATGTTGAAGAGAAGCAGTAAACTGCCTTCCTTAAGTGAAAATGTGAAAGTTCTCAATAAAGAAAGGAAAAAAATAATATGCTAAAGTTGCTGAGCTCTAGTGTCAGATTGAAGCTTCTTTTATTGTTGCTGTTTGTTTGAGACAGGGTTTCATGTAGTCTAGGCTGGCCTTGAACTCCTGACCCTCCAGCCCACTCCTAAGCACTTAGATTCTAGGCATGCTCTACTGTGCCTAGTGAGAATTACTCTTCTAGCTATGAAATTGTTTACAAGGAAAAAGAAAATTTAGCTTATTTTACTGTTGCGTCTCAAAGCAGGATAAGTGCTTATTTAAGATGGAAAGGCATTAAGGTATGAGAGTGTATGTGTGTGTGTTTATGTGTGTGTGTGTGTGTGTGTGTGTGTGTGTGTGTGTGTGTGTGTGTGTGTGTGTGTGTTTAGGAAAAAAAGCATATAGATGCCAAGTTTGGAACCATTAACCATTTTGCTTTTATTAAAGCCTCATAATGTTATTGTGTTATTATATATGTATAATAGTGTTATTATTGCCTCATAATGTTATTTCAAGGTTAGTAGATGTGAGGTGGGTTTTAACAGTGCCTGATACATAGTAGGTACTTAATTAATGACTATTATTACTTTACTGCCTGAGATGTGGTTAACCTGCAACCCAGACAGAGGCCATTCACCTATCATACATGAAGCCTCAGGTTCAATCCCTAAAAAAAACAAAGAACACAAAAAAATCATTAGTCTTTCCCCTGGCATGGTGGCATGAAATTATAGTCCAAGCTATTCAGGAGACAGAGGCAGGAGGATCACTTGAACCAGGGAGTTTGAAGTCAGCCTGGGCAAAGTAGCAATATTCGGTGTGTCTTCCCCTCCCCTGCCAAGAAAAATCTTTCTGGAGTGGAAATCACTTGGATTGTGGGGCAGTCGGCTTCAGACTAACTAAAGGTTATGTGTCATAGAAAGAACATGGATACAGTCTGATCCAGGTTGCTGTCTTCCAGGTCTGTGGCTCTGAGCACATACTTCCAATTCTCAATTTCCTCAACTATAAAATAGAACTTAGAATGCCTGATGATTGAGTTGTGGGGATGCAAGAGTCTAGATCATACTTGGCACTGTCCTGATACAAGGTAGATAGATGCTGAACCAGAAAGTTGTATGATAGGTGTGCTGGAAACTATCATCATGGGACTGCATAAGATAGTTCTATTCTGACACATCTGGAGTTAATCATACCTGTAGGTATAAATATGTTATAATATTTTCTGGTTCCTTTGCCTGAATATAAAAGTAATACTAACTTTCTTTTACTTTTTTGCTTATTAGTGTTTCTGCCTTTATGTGACTTAGTATGTGATATGACTGCCAATAGTGACTAAACTCTTTGTAGCAAAAGTTTAATGTATTAAAACCTCTGTTAGACTCCAGAAAACTGTTACTTTGCAAGTTAAGTGAAAAATTGGTTAGTTGACTTCAACATTATCAAGATCATAGGCTGCAGAACCAAAGTCTGTGCTTTTCTTTTTCTAGCTATATGACCTTGAAGAGAAAGTAAATGGTCCCATAAAGTTTTGTAAGTATTTTTTTTTTGTCTTTTTGAGACAGGGTCTCCCTGTAGCCCCAGCTGTCCTGGAACTTGCTATGTAGACCAGGCTGGCCTCAAACTCATAAAGATCCACCTGCCTCTGCCTCCCAGGTGCTGGGATTTAAGGCAAGGTTTTGTAAGTATTAAACAAGTTAATGTATATACAGTACTTGGAACTTTGCTTTACATAGCATACAGTCATCATCTGTTAGTTATTGTTATAAATATTTCTTTGTACCAGGACTTATGTGGGAGCCACAGGGATAAAGTCTCTGTGCTCAAAGAACTTAGTCTGATGGAGCAAGTATACAAATGACTTTGATACGCTTTAAGTGCACTGAAAATAGAGCATTGTGTAGGAAGTGTAACTAAGAACCAGTCTCTTTAAAAAACAATAGCTCTGTTTATGAATGTACCTGGTACCAATGGCTTTGGGTATTCTGGAGTCCATTTAGCCTGAGTGAATCTTGCCTAGCACTCACTAACTATACAGCTTCGGGGGAAGTCAACCTTTTTATTTATTTATTTTTATTTTTTGTGTATGAGTGTTATGCCTGCATGCGTGTAAGTGTACCCATATCGTGCAATGCCCAAGGAGGACAGAAGAGGATGTTGGTTCCTCTGGAACTGGAGTTATAGATGGTTGTTAGCCGCCATGTAGGTGCTGGGATTTGAACTTCTGCAAGAACAGCCAGTGATCTTAACTGCTGAGCCATCTCCCCAGGCCACACGTCAACATTTTGCAGCCTCAGTTTCTCAGTTTTTCTTGAGACAGAATCTCACTATGTAGAGTAGGCTGGCCTCAGACTCACAGTGCTTCACCTGCCTCTGCCTCCTGAGGATTTAGGGTGGGATTAAAGGTGTGTGCCATCACACTGTTCTGTTTCCCAGTTTTAAAATAGGGTAAAGGTTCTGATCTCTGTCTATTGGAAGTAACCTGTCTGGGTTCCCTGTTAGAAACTTTCTTTTTGGAAATACCATGTTGTTTAGTAAGGTGCTTCTAATTTAAAAAGTAAGAATTTAGAGAGAAGGGGCTGGGGAAGAAGAGCTGGACCTAGGTTTGGTTTCCAGCACCCATATCAGGTGGCTCACAACTGCCTGTAACTCCAGTTTGGTGAAATCTGACACCCCATTCTGGCCTCAGCTGGCATCTGCACTCATGTCTACATGCCCATACACAGACACACACATACAATAAATTAACTAATCTTTAGAAAAATAGATGAACTAAGATTTTTTTTGTCTGTTTCCATTTGTATATACCTTGCCATTGTTGTTGTCATAATAAAATTACAGAGATTGAATTTGCACAGCACGTAGATGTTTAGCAGTAAATGTTAGCTTGGCAGGAAGTAATAGTTTTAGCATTTTTTCTACAAAGAGCTCTGCTGTTATGGTTTCAAGTAAAAACAAATAATATGCCAAGCATGGTGGCACATGCCTTTAACCAGCACTCAGGAGGCAGAGGCAGGCAGACCTCTGAGTTGAAAGCCAGCGTGGTCTACATAGTGAGTTCCAGGTCAGCTGGGGCTATAGGGAGACCCTGTCTCAAAAAGACAAAAAAAAAAAAAAAAAAAAAAAAAAAAAAAACCCAAAACACAAATATGTAGTGTTGACTACTGAAAGACTTTGCATTGAGTGAACAAGTATGTACAGTGTTGCTTTACTTACAGGCATAATCAAGTTCTAAGCTAATAGAGGGTTTTTGCTTGTTTTGTTAACAATATTCTGTTCCATCACATATAATCTTAAATTTCATCCTTATAAACTAAGTACTAACCTTCCTGACCTCTAACAAAACCTAGATCAGTTTCTGTGGCATAACATGTTCTTTTTTCTTCTTTCCTAGGTCTTTCAAAGCCTTGAAGACCACCATTTGGAAGTGGTGGCTTTTTTCAGGGAAAATGGCTTCCATGGTCTTCTTGCTCATGACTCCGAGTATGCGCTCTACAATATCCCCTCTTACTACAGTTCCCATGCTCTAAAGCTGAGCTGGAATGGGAAGAACCTCACTACCAATCAGTTCCTGATGCAGGAAGTGGCCAAGCAGCTGGGCTTGAAGCGAATGAATTTTCCCATATTTGCTGCACTGCTAGGTAGGTACTTCGAAGCAGGTGGTCCAGGGATTGGTCAAGTTTCTTCCTGCGTTGTTGAGATATGAGGACTAGAGTGATTTAGGCTATCATTATTGGTTTTTCCTTTTTACAGTCCTCATGCCTAGATGGGGGATGTAGTTCAGCTGGTAGAGTGCTTGCCTAGCATGCACTCAGTCCCAGATTCAATCCCAGCACCACATAAATGGGGTATGGTGGTACAGGCCTTTAAGCCTAGCACTTAGGAGGTAGAAGCAGGAAGATAAGAAATTCGAGGCTATCCTTGGGTATACATAGTCAAGGCCAGTCTGGGCTGCATGAGAAAGACCCTGTCTCAAAACAAAAATAAAGCATGAAGTTCTTAGAGCAAGTGCTGCTGCGGAAAAGTGAGTAGGCAGTTGAGGATCTTAGCAAGTCATCCTAAAAATTCATATGCTCCGAACTTACTGACTTATTATAAGAATGGAAACATAAAAACAGAAGTTATGAGCATAAGACCATCTTGGGAACTGCTGCAGGATATTTCAGAACATAGTTTTAATTCACCTAAAACTTTTGGTACATTCTATAAATTCTACGAAGAGCACTGTCTTCAGCCTAATGTTTTACTGGTCCTAGACCATTTTGCTTCCCCACCCAGATTATTAGCATTTTCCCAAATCATTTAGATCAGGAACACAAATTGTTGAGTATGTGTTTGTTTCTTTTGGACTATTTTATTATGAAGGTTTCCAAAAAAACATTCAGCAAAATTGAATTTGCAGTGAAAACTCTATATCCAGCACTTGTATTCTTCCATTAACATTTCCATCAATATATTTATTTTCTGGTGGGTTTTTTTGGTCTTTTTGAGACAGGGTCTTCCTGTCCCTGTAACTCCAGCTAGCCTCAAACTCACAGAGATTGACCTGCCTCTGCCTCCCAAGTGCTGGGATTAAAGGCGTGAGCCACCATGCCCGGCTTCTTTTAATTTTCTTTTTGATACAGGGTTTCACTGTATAGCCTAGACTGGTTTTACTCACAAGATCCTCCTGCCTTAGCCTTCTGAGTTCTGAGATTCCAGGCCTGTGTCATCACACCTAGCTTTCAGTCTTTATTTTAAAGATGTATTTCAAAGTAAAGTGCAGAGTTGATGCTGTTTTGAATTGGTTTGCCAAGTACTGGCAGGACGAAGATTGAAAGGCTATCTCAAGTGTGACCTCTGCTCTATAAGAACAAAGACTATGAGTTTGGATAACCTAATTGAATTGGTACCAGTTTTGGAATTAGGTTTTGTGCAAATTACTGAAGTCATGCTTTACTTCCCTGGTTCAGTTTCCTCATCTGAAAAATGAAAATAATAATGTCCCATGGTGTTATTAATGAGATTAAGTGAGATGAGATATGTAAATTGCTCCGTACTTGACAAGCAGCCAGTAATTTGATGTTAGAAAAGGCAGCATGACTAGGTAATAGGTAATTACCTATTATAATGAGTAAAAGCATGGCCTTTGGAGTTAGACAGTCCTAACTTTTCCCCCTGATGTAGGCCTACCTTGGGCCAAGCCACCAAATGTCTGAATCTCAGTTTCCTTGTCTGTAAAATTGAGATAAAACTATGTGCAGGATCATTATAAATATGATTCATGTACTATACATGGTACAAAGTACGTTATCAGCATTTAGATAGCTGCTGTGATTAAGAATATAGGCCTGTCCAGGCATGGTGGTGCATACCTTTAATCCTAGCACTTGGGAGGCAGAGGTAGGCAGATCTGTGAATTCAAGGTCAGCCTGGTCCTACATAGTGAGTTCCAGGTGAGCTGGAGCTATGTAATGAAACAAAGAATATGGGCTTGTGTGACGTGCTCAGTTATTTTCCCTACCAGGATTCTTTTTATGGCCTAAGGATTTACAAAAACATTTGTATAGTGAATAAATGACATATATACTTTATAGGTAACCACATTCTACCAGATGAGGACCTGGCTGCCTTTCACTGGAGCCTTCTGGGACCAGAACATCCACTTGCATCACTTAAGGTAATATGTCCCATTTTGTCATTGTACAGATTAGAGAACATCAGATTTTGACTGAACTTGGATGGAGTGGAATAATTTATTACATTTGAAATATTTTACATATAACTAAAAATTTGTTTTGATGATACCTTAAGAATTCATATAAACTTGTGAAGAAAATACTAATACCTCAGTAATAAAAAAGTGAATGAAAGAATCAGAAAATTCACAAAGGAGGAAATAGAGTGGCTAATAATCTGACTAGATGTTTGACCTCATTAATGATCAGACATGTACATTAAATGAACAGTGTGGTAATTTTTGCTAAAAGTTTAATATTGAAAAATCAATATTACCTTGTGCCTTCTTAACACTCTGGTAATAGTGTAAATTTGTAATCATACTTCATTTTTTTCAAAGGCAACCATCCATAACTCCAGTTCCAGGGGCTCCAAGGCCCTCTTCTGACCTCGCAGGCAATGCACAACATGGGTGCACTTACATACACCCAGGCAATACAGTTATACATATAAATTAAAAATTTTTTAATTTATGTAATATACAGAGGACCTTTATATCCTGATCTGAACTAACCACAAAAAGGCCTTTTTGAAACCATCAGGGAAGTTGTAAAGTGGGTTAGCTATTAAGATATAACAGGCCAGGGTGAGGGCACTTGGCACCAAGCCTGATGATCAGAGTTGGATCTTTGGAACATACGTGGTGGAAGGAGAGAACCAACTATGCAAGTTGCTCTCTGGCCTCCACACAAGCACTGTGCCACGTGCATACACAGACACACAGACACACAGACACACACACACACACACACACACACACACACACACACACAATCAGTCAATCAATGTAAACTTATTTTTCCAGGAAAAAAAAGATGATACCAAGAAATTAGCTTTAATTTTGTTAGGAGTGACAATGTCAGTATACATATGTTAGGAAATACTGAGCATTTTAGAGATGTGCACAAAGAGTGTGGGAATGAAATAACTTGGTTTGGCATTTGTTTAAAATCATATTGGTAATAAAAGCAAGAATGGAAAAATCTTGATTAGATCTGAATAATATAAGAAAACGGTACATAATTGTATCATTACATTGTTTTTCCTGTGTTTGTAATGTTCGAAATATTTAAAAGAGAAAGTTTTTGATGCTGTTTGGAAACATGGATTTTTGTTGTCTCTTTTACAATTTTATAGTATAAGCTTCTTCACACTGACTGTAATTATTGAGCCAAATGGTATATATTTTCTAAAAGTTTTTGATAGAAGTCATTTTGCGAAAATGTTGTATCATTTACTTCTTAAAAAAACAGTTACTACATACTAGGTGCCAGGCACTGTCCTAAGGCACCAGGGACACAGCAGTGAACACCAAAGACAAAAACTCTGCCTTTCATGGCAGTGCCTATCTAGGATAAGTGTATTGGGATACGGTGATAAAAGCTCTGGGGAAAACCTAAATATAGGAGGCACTAGAGAATGCAAGCACATTTGTGTGTGCATGTGTGGACATATGCACATACAATTTTAAGTAGTGGGATCAGGAAAGGCCTCATTGAGAAAATGACATTTGACAAAACCTCTAGGAGTGAGTAAATGGCCATGTGAGGGGAAAAGGCATTCCAAGTAAAGAGAATAAAGGTTCTAAGGGGTAAGGAAGTATAGGGGTTTTCAGGCTGTGGGAAGGAGTGAATGAGTGATATTTTGAATGAGAGATTTTAAAAAATTTTATTTTACATGTATGAGTGTATTGCCTGCATGTATATGAGTGTGCCCGTGTGATGCCTCGGACGTCAGAAGAGGGCTTTGGATTCTCCTGGAACTGGAGTTAAGGACAGTTCGTAGCTGCCATGTGGGTACTGGGAATTGAACCCAGGTCCTCTGCAAGAGCAGTCAGTGCTCTGAACTGCTGAGCCATCTCTCCAGCCCCATATTGTATAATTTTTTAAAAACAGGATCTCAGTATGTAGTCCTGGCTAGCCTGAAACTATGTAGACCAGGCTAGCTTGAACTCATAGCCTGCCTGTCTCTTTAGTGCTGGGCTTAAAGACATGCACTGTTACCCCTATCATTATTTAAGATTTTATTTTTACTTTTTTTTTTTTTTGGTCTTTTTGAGACAGGGTCTCCCTGTAACCCCAGCTGTCCTGGAACTCACTATGTAGACCAGGCTGGCCTTGAACTCATAAAGATCCACCTGCCTCTGCTTCCTGAGTGCTGGGATTAAAGGCGTGCGCCACCACGCCCGGCCCTATTTTTACTTTTTTAAAGTTGTATTTGTGTGGGTGTATGTGCACATGAGCGCTATGCCCAAGGAAGCAGGCCAATTACAGGAGGTTGTGAACCGCCAGATATGGGTACTAGAAACCGAACTCAGGCCCTCGGGAAGAGCATTAAGTGCTCTTAACTGCTGAGTCATCTGTCCAGCTTCCCCCCTTCCTATCATTTTTATAATCTTTTTGAGACAGAGTTTCCCTGTAGCCTCAGCTGCCCTGGAACTCACTATGTGGACAAGGGTGGCCTTGAACTCAGAGATCTGCCTGCCTCTACCTCCCAGTGCTGGGACTAAAGGTCTGCGCTGCCTTACCCGGCCCATCATTATTTTTAATTAAAAATTTTTTGTTTGGGGCTGGAGAGATGTCTCAGTGGTTAAGAGTACTGGCTGGTCTTGCAGAGGACCCAGGTTGTATTCCCAGCACCTGCATGGCGGCTAACAACTGTCTGGAACTCCAGTTCCAGGGAATCCGACACCCTCTTCTGACCTCTGTGGGCATTTCATGACACAGGTACACTTATATACATGCAGGCAGTATACTCATACACATAAAATAGAAATAAATAAATAAAATATTTCAAAATATTGTATGTGTGAGTATTTGTGTGGTATATTCACATGTGTGTGCAGGTGCACTCCTAGAGGCCAGAGGAGGATATCAGGTGTCCTGCTCTATAACTGTCCACTGTATTCCTTTAATACAGAGTCTCTTACTAAATCTGGAGTTAAGTTGGCAACCATTAAGCCGTAGCAATCCTCCTGTCTACACCATCCCACAACTCTGGGATTACAGGTGTGTGTGACCATGCCCAACTTTTTATGTGGGTGTGAGGATTCAAACTCAGGTCCTCATGCTTGTGTAACAGTCACTGTTACCCACTGAGCCATCTCCCCAGCCCCCATAATTATTTAAAGAGGCAGAGCTATGCAAATATTAGAAGAAAACGTAGTAACTTTTGTGAACTTGGATTAGGTTAATGGTCTTGTATAGGAATCCCAAAATGCAAAAGCCAAAAAGCCAGAAGAATTACTCTTCCTTAAAGTGAAAGTGGGTTTTTTTGTTTTTGTTTGTTTTTGGTTTTGTTTCTGTTTTTTGTCATTTGAAACGGGGTCTCCTTGTAGCTCCAGCTGGCCTAGAACTCACTATGTAGACCAGGCTGGCCTTGGACTCACAGAGATCCGTCTGCCTCTGCCTCAAAAGTGCTGGGATTAAAGGTGTGTGTCACCATGCCCAGCTGTGAAAGTGTTTTTGAAAATTCAAAGGCAGGCCTTCAAATTGTAAAGCAGAATATAGAAACTGGTACTTTTGGAAAATTCTTTTTAATTTTAAATTTATTATCGACTTGATACATAACATAAAATTCTACATATCACTGGAGTACCATCTGATTTTTTTGTTTTTTTTTTTTAAATTAGCTTTTTAAATTCTTTGACAGTTTAATACTTGCATATTTAATCATTTGCATTTCCTGTTATCCCTTTCTCTGCTGCTGAAATCCTTCTTTCCCTCCAACAAGTCCCCCTTTTGCTACATGTCTTTTTTTGGTGACCCACTAAGTTTAGTTAGGGTTGCTTCCATGAGCATGGGTAAAGCTTTTTAAAGGCTTATTATTTTTACTTTATGAAAATGCATGAGTGCCTGCTAATGTGTATGTTCACCATGTGCATGGATACTGCCCATGGGTTGTAAAGAGGATGTTAGCTCTCTTGAAACTAGACTTACAGGCCATTGTGAGCCATGGTGTAGGTGCTGGAAACTGAACTGCAGGTTCTCTGCAAAGGCAGCAGTGCTTCTACCCACTGAGCCATCTCTCTACCCTGTATAGTGGATTTTTTTACCCTTTTTCTTTGAGGTAGGGCCTCCCTGTAGCCCCAGATAGCCTGGAACACCATATGTAAACCAGACTGGCCTTGAACTCTGCCTGCCTCTGCCTCCTGAGTGCTAGAATTAAAGGTGTGTACCACCATACCCGGCAGGATAGGGGATTTTTTTATGTGAGCAAGGACAACTTATCTGTGGCTACACCACTGAAGAAACTAATTTGTGTCCTAGTTTGCTTTCTGTTGTTTTGATAAAAATACCAATACCAATGTGGAGAGGAAAGGGTTTATTGTATCTTACTCTTCCAAGTGACAGTCTATCACTGAGGGAAGCCAAGGCAGGAGGAACTTAAGCAGGGCAGGAACCTAGAGGCAGGAGCTGAAGCAGGGACCACAGAGGAGCACTGATTACTGGCTTGCTTCCCTGGCTTGTGCTCAGTCTGCTTTGTTTTTTTTTTCCTTTCTTTTTTTTTTCTTCTACTTTCTATTTTTATTTATTTTTTTAGTTTTATTGAAATTTTGTGTATTCTGTACAGAAGATCATCTTAATACCCCTTTTCCCCTTCCCCTTTGGCACCCACCCATAGCTGTCACCCCCACTGGAGTTCATACATTCTGTCATTTGTGTTAAGGCCTATTATGTAAAGTTAGTGTTCCCAGATGTCCCTCAGGGCACGTCCATCCACCAGGGTTTAGTCAGCCTATTTAGCGTCTCTTCCTAAAAGAAGATCAGTTCTTCCTCACCCAGCTTTAATCAGCTGCCAATAATTCTTCGACTAAGATTGGGGCTTGCTGTTCATTTCCACAGTTCTGTGCTGTGTTTTGGTCTGCCTAAGTTTGCATGGGTCTTGTGCATGCTGACACCATTGCTGTAGGTTTGTATGAGAAGGGTCCCAGGTGCCCGTAGGACCATTTCTGTATGGTCCTGCACCTCCTCCCTTGTTCTTTCAATCTTTTTGCCCCTTTTTCAGCAATGGTCCCCCGAGCCCTTGGTGGGTGGACCTCATTATTAGAGTCCTGTCCAAGAACCCACACTCTGCTGACTCTTATTCTCTGTGTTTTGGCCATTTGTGTTCTGGCCTTCTGTTGCATGAGGGAGCTTCACTGATGAGAATTGAAAGATGCATAGTGTTCTCTTCATCCCTTGTTCTATGTTCTGTGAGTCTTAGGTGTAGAGGTTGCATCCTAGATGTGCCACTTAGGCTTGGAGAATTCACAGAGAATCTGTGTGTGTGACCAGTGGTATAACTCTGTAATAATCTCTGTCTTGAAAAAGAAGCTACTTTGATGGGTGGTGACTAGAATACTTGTCTGAAAATTTAAAGATCCATATTTTGCACATAGTAGGAAATTATATTTGCCTAGGGCTATGAGAGCCTTGGGGTTTTCTCTAATATCTATGACCTCTCCTGCTATACGTATTTGACTAGGTTTATAATATCAGACATGTTTCCTCCCACTGAATGGGCTTTAAGTCCAATTAGGTAGCTGTTGATTACCACCAAGATAAAAGTGACACTACTGCACCAATACCATTTGCTGTGCTGGTCATTGATGTGGTTTTTAGGCCTTGAAGCTAGGGTTGGACCATCAATTGATGTTCTCCCTTACCAGACATGCATAGGGCTTTCCAAAGCTATGAGAGCTAGCCTTCAGGGGAGGTGGCTTTCTGGTCAGTACCAGCTCCATTGCGCCAAATCCTGTGTCCAAAGTATGTCCTGTCTTCAGCAATAGGGTATTACTATCAAGTTCTGGAAGGCAATCAAGGACTGTGGCAATAGCCTGTGTAACTCTGGGAGTCTCTTGGACTACCCTGGCCAATAACTCAAAGAAAGGGTACTCCTTTCTGGCACTGTTTCTTGTCATGTAGTCTTCAGATATACTCACAGACTCATGTAGGGATATTTTATGTGTTAAGTTTTCACTAGGTTTTTGGACTAATACAATTTTCTCTGGTTTTATATACTAGCTAGGAACTTTTTATCTCCTCTTTCTCTCCCTGTCCTATCCTCCCTCCCCACCCTTCCCATTTAAAGAGTGTCCCCATTTTCCCCATTTCTCCCTTGATAATTTTTGTATGCTATGGTCCCACCTCTTTTGAGCTCCTTCTTTCCCTTTATTCCCATAGTTCTTTGTACAGCCCTCCTTCTCCCCATCCACTTGACCACCTTTTTACATATTTCTCCCTCAGTAACACATGTCTCCTATTCTTTTTTTGGGGGGGGGTTCCTTCTTTCTCTTTACCTCCCTGGTTCCCTTTCATCTTCCTGGTTCCTGCAGTTACATCAGGATATGCTCTCACCCACAAATGAGGGAGACCATATGTCTTTTGTTTTTCTGAGTCTCTGTTATTTCACTTAGTATAACAGTTTCTAGATCCATCCATTGACTTGCAAATTTCATTATTTCATCTTTCTTTACTTCTTAGTAGAAATCCATTGTGTAAATGTACCACATTTTCATTAACCACTCTTCAGTTGAGGGGCACTTAGGTTACTTCCATCTCTTAGCTATTGTAAAAACAGCAGCAACAAACATAGTTGCACAAGTATCTCTGCAATAGGATGAGTCCTTTGGGTTTATGCCAAGGAGTGGTATAACCGGGTCATATGATAGGTTAATTTTTAGTTTTTTAAGAGTTCTCCACACTGCTTGTGGTAGGGGTTGCACGAGTTTGCCATCCCACCAGCAGTGAATGACCATCCCCCTTTCTCCACATCCTTGCCAGCATTTAGTATCATTTGTTCTTTTCATTTTAGCCAGTCTCCCTGGGGTAAGATGAAATCTTAAGGTGGTTTTAATTTGCATTTCCCTAATTACTAACTATGTTGAACACTTTTTAAGATGTTTCTTAGCCATCTATTTTTCTTCCTTAGAGAACTATGTGTTTAGATCTTTAGCACATCTTTTAATTGGGTCATTTGTTTCCTTGATTCTTTGTTTTTTGGGTCCTTTATATATTCTGGATGTTAAACCTCTGTCAGAGGTGTCACTAATGAAGATTTTTTTCCCCCACTCTGTGGGTTTTCTCTTCACTTTCTTGATTGGGTTTTTGTGTGTATGTGTGCTATACAGAAGCTTTTTAGTTTAATGAAGTGGTTGACCTTAATTCCTGAGCAACTGTTGACTGATTTAGAAAGTCCTTTCCTACACCTATGTAAGTAACTGCCAACGTTTTCTTCTAACAGTTTCAGAGATTCGAGTTTTACATTGGGGTCTGTGATCCATTTGGAGTTGACTTTTGTGCAAGGTGAAAGATAAGGATCTAGTTTCATTCTTGTACAGGTGGAGATCCAGTTTAGCCAGCACCATTTGTTGAAGATGCGGTCTTTCCTTTGTGTGTTCTTGGTACCTTTGTCAAATATCAGGTGGCTAAAATTGCATGTACTCAGGTTTGGGTCTTCAATGATGTTCCATTGATCTGTGTGTCTATTTTCTGGCAGTACCATGCTGTGTTTATGACTGTAGTGTATGTTTAAGATCTGGTATAGTAATCCCCCCAGCATTGTTCTTTGTTCTCAGGGTTGCTTTTGCTGTCTGGGGTCGTTTGTGCTTCCATACGAATTTTACAATTTTTTTTTTCTAATTCTGTGAAGTATGTCATGGGAAGTTTTGTTGGGATTGCTCTGAATCTATATATTGCTTTTAGTAGGATGGTCATTTTCACAATACTAATTTTTCCAGTCCATGAGCGTGGATGGTCCTTCCATCTTCTGGTGTCTTCCTCAGTCTCTTTCTTTAAAGATTTAAAATTTCTGTTGTAGAGATCTTTGATGTCTTTGGTCAGGTTTATTCCAAGATATATTTTTGAGGCTATTGTGAATGGGAAGGTTTCCCTGTACTCTTTCTCCAGTTGCTTGTTATTGGTATATAGAAAGGCAACTGATTTTTGTAGATTAATTTTGTAACCTGCCACTTTACTGACAGTGTTTATCAGTTCTAGGAGTTTTCTGGTGGAATGTTTGGAATCTCTTAAGTATGGTATCATATCATCTGCCAAAAGGGATAATTTGACCTTTTCTTTTCCAATTGGCACTCCTTTAATTTCCTCCTCTTGTCTTATTGCTCTAGCAAGCGTCTTAAGCACTATATTGAAAAAGAGTGGAAGATAGTGGGCATCCTTATCTGGTTCCTGATTTTAATGGCAATGCATCTGTTTTCTTTTCCATTTAGGATGATTTTGGCTGTGGGTTTGTTGTATATAGCTTTAATTATGTTGAGGTGTGTTCCCTCCACTCCATTTCCCTTTACAACTTTTATCATGAATGCATCCTGAATTTTGTCAAAGGCCTTTTCTGCATCTATTGAGATGACAATGTGTTTTTTTTTTTGTCTTTGAGACCATTTATGTGATTGATGACATTTATTGACTTGCATATCTTGAACCATCCCTGCATCTCTGGAATAAATCCTACTTGATTATGGTGGATGAACTTTTTGATGTGCATCTGTATGCAGTTTGCAAGTATTTTGTTGAGAATTTTTGCATCTATGTTCATTAAGGATAGGGGTCTATAGTTTTCCTTTTGGTTGTGTCTTTACCTGGTTTTGGTATCAGAGTGATGCTGGTTTCATAGAAGGAATTTGGGAGTTCTTCCTTTGTTTCTCTTTTTTTTGAATAATTTAAGTAGTATTCTTTGGAGATCTTTAAATGTCTTATAGAATTCTGCTGTAAATCCATCTGAGCCTGGGCTTTTTTTAGTCGGGAGGTTTTGTATTACTGTTTCGATTTCCTCATATGTTAGTGTCAGTTTAAACTGTTGATCTCTTCTTGGTTTAACTTTGGTAGTTCCCATCATTTTAGATATCCATCCATTTCTTTTAGGTTTTCAAATTTAATAGAGTATAGGTTTTTTGTTTGTTTGTTTGTTTTTTTCTGGAGCTGAGGACCTAACCCAGGGCCTTGCGCTTGCTAGGCAAGCACTCTACCACTGAGCTAAATCCCCAACCCCAGATTATAGGTTTTTAAAGTATTCCCTCATAATGTTCTGGAGCCTTTGGTTGTCTGTTGTGATATTTCTCCTTTCATCCCTGATTTTGTTGATTTGGATTTGCTCTTTCTTTCTTTTGGTTAACTGAGCTTAGGGTCTGTCTATCTTGTTTAGCTTTTCAAAGAACCAGCTCTTAGACCCATTGATTCTTTGTATTGTTTTCTTTGTTTCTATTTCATTAATTTCTGCTCAGATTTTTGTTATTTCTACTCTTCTGCTGGGTTTGGGTTTCATTTGTTCTTGCCTTTCCAGAGTCTTGAGTTGTAATGTTAAGTCATTGATTTGTGATTTGTGTTCTTGATGATTTTTTAATATAGGCAGTTAGAGCTATATAAACTTCTCTCTTAGGACTACTTTTAAAGTGTCCCCAAGGTTCTGTTGTGTTGTATTGCCCTTTTTGTTCAATTCCAGGAATACTTTTCTTTCTTTCTTAATTTCTCCTTTGACCCACTCATTGTTTAGGAGTGTTTTATTTAACCACCATGAGTTTGTGTAGTGAATAGGGCTTTGTGTGTTAGCAGCAGTCAGAAGAGGGCTTTGGATTCCCCTGGAACTGGAGTTAAAGGTGGTTTGTAGCCACCATGTGGGTGCTGGGAATTGAACCCGGGTCCTCTGGAAGAGCAGTCAGTGCTCTTAACCTCTGAGCCATCTCTCCAGCCCCCCAAATACTTTTTAAAGCTTTGTTGTATTATGGTCTGATAGAATTCACAGAATTATTTATATTTTTAAAAATTTGTTGAGGTTTGTTTTGTGCCCCAGTATGTCAATTTTTAAGAAAGTTCCATGGGGTGCTGAATAGAAAGCGTATTCTTTGGTGCTTGGGTGGAATATTTGGAAGATGTCTGTTAGGTCCATTTGATGTATGGTGTCATTTAATTCAGACATCTCTCTGTTTATTCTTTTTCCGCTAGATCTTTCTAATGGAGACAGTGAGGTGCTGAAGTCCTCTACTATTACTGAGCTGTGATCAATCTGTGTCTTAAAGTCCTGTAGTGTTGTTTTATGAATTTGGGTGCACCAGAGTTTGGTGCATATATGTTCATGATTATAATACCTTCTTGGTTAATTGTTCCTTTGATCAGAATGAAATGGCCCTCTTTATCTTTTCTGATTAGTTTTAGTTTGAAGTCTATTTTGTCAGACATTAGAATTGCAACCACTGCTCATTTCTTAGTGCCATTTGCTTGAAATATTCTTTCCCATTCTTTCACATTAAGGTAGTACCTGTCCTTGAAAGTGATATGGGTTTCTTGGAGACAAAAAAAAAAGATGGATTTTATTTCTTAATCCATTCAACTAGCTTTTGTCTTTTGACTGGGGAGTTCATTCCATTGATATTTAAAGTTATTATTCAAAGATGTGTATTGGTTGCCATCATTTTGATTACTGTTTGCATTATTTGTCTAATTTTGTGTTTTCACAATTATGTCTTCATTTGGTTTCTTTCTGTTGCCCCTGTGGTATAATTGTTACTTTCTCTGTTCTTTGTATTGCTTTAAGTATTCATTGAAGGGTTGGTTTTGTGGACATGTATGCTTTCAGCCTATTTGTGTTGTGGAAGATTTTTCTTTCTCCTTCAACTATAATAGATATTTTTGCTGAGTAAAGTATTCTGAGTTGGCATCTGTGGTCATTTAGAACTGGAAGTACATTAGTCCAGGCTCTTCTTGTTTTCAGTTTTCTTTGATAAGTCAGCTGTAATTCTGATGAATTTTCCTTTAGATGTGAGTTGTTTTTCTTTTGCAACTTTCAGTATTCTTTGTTCTGTACATTTAGTGTTTTTACTATGATATGCCATGGGGAGCTTCTTTTCTGTTCCTGTCTATTTGGTGTTCTGTGCTTCTTGTATTTGTATGGGGATGTCTTTCCTTAATTTTGGGAAATTCCCTTCTACAATCCTCTTTAAGGTCTGGTCAGTACCAGTAACCTGAGTTTCTTCTCCTTCCTCTATGTGTATGATATGTAGATTTGGTCTTTTCATGGTATCCCACATTTCATGTATAATCCAGTCCTGTGTGTTTCAAATTTTTTCATAATCTTTACTTGAGCAGTCCTGTTCTTCAACTTTATCCTCCAGTGTTGATATTCTGTTTTCCATTTCACTCATTCTATTGGTAAGGCTTTGTCCTGTTGTTTCAAATTGGCTTATTGAGTTTTTCACTTCCTTCTTCATTTCAGCCCGAGTTTTCTTCATTGTTTCTCTTTTGTGAATTCAGTCAGGAGTTTATCCCTATCTTCTTTTAGTTCTTTGATGTTGTGTGTTCTTTAAATTCATTGGATTCTTCAATCATGTTTATGATTGTTCTTTAAAATTCTGTATCCTGTGTTATCTCTAGGGAGTTCTCTTTATAGAACTCTTCTACAGGACTGGTGGAGTTTGCTGGGAACATGCTGTTTTGGTTTTCTTCATTATTATTTTTCTGTTGTGATTTTGACATGTGGATTTCTTTTGTTGTTAGTGATTCTGGTATGAAACTTAAGCGGTCTTTTGTTGAGTTGAAGTCTGCTTTGGTTTGTATTATTGGTGTTCATTGGTTGTTTTCTTATTGGGTATGTAAAGCTGGTTGGTCTAGGTTTCCGGTTCTCTCAGATTTCATTTTGGAGGGAATTGGTGGCTTCAGATCAGCTACTCAGGGGCTCCCACAGAGTCCCAGTTCAGACTCCAGTCAGGTACACCCAGGCTTCCTTCTACTGTTTGGACCCCTAGTTGCGGACTCATAGCCCAATTTGGGAAGTTTGATAAGGGGAGACCTGATTTTGACACTCTTTTAGTCTGCTGAGTCTACAGTCTCAGCATGTACTGTAGGGAAGAGAATTCTAGCCCTGACAGAGTGGGAGAGGCCTCACGTGTAGGGGGGGTGTTGGGCATGGCTCAATTTGGGGAAGCTCACCACCAGGCGGAGGCCACTTCCGGGTGCTCTCAGGTGTTCTGCTAAGATCTCAGCCCCTACTCTACTGTAGGGCATAGAGGTCTAGCCCTGGGGACATGGGAGGGGTCTCACATCCCATAATTCCAATTAGCCCCCCCCCCATTTGGGGAAGTTTACCACCACAGGTAGGCCAGATCTAGGCATTCTCAGACAGTCTGCTGAGGTCTCAGCCCCTACTGTAGGGCAGACAGGTCTAGGCCTAGAGCCCCAGTCTGGTTTCTTATTCAACCCAGTACCGACTTCCCAGGGGTGGCACCACCCACAGTGGGCTAGGCTCTCCCACATCACTCAGTGATCAAGAAAATGCCTCACAGACATGCCCACAGGCCAATCTGATAGAAGAAATTACCAAATTGGGGCTCCCTCTTCCCAGGTGTGTCAAGTTGACAAGTGAAGCTATCCAGAACATAGCCCCACAGGGATGATGGGGTCTCATGAGCCTCTTCTCGATCCTTGATGGAATGTTGATGAGCCCAATCTTGTACAGGTCCTATGTGGGTAACCACAGCTACAGTGAATTCATGAGTGCAATGGCCATGTCATATCCAGAAAACATCTTTTTGTGACATACCTCATTTTTATATTCTCTACCTTTTATATTCTTTCCACCCTTGCTTCTGTGACATTTCTTGAACGAACCTTGGAGGGCATGATCTAGATATCTAGTTCAGGACCCAGCACTCCATTATCATTTTTTCTTAGTACTTTGACCAGGTATCAGACTCTGCAATCACTGCCACCTGGTGAAATAAGAAGAGTCTCTGAGGAAGTTTCAGAGAAGCCCTAATCTGTGGGTATATAAACATAAGTATTCAAAGGTAATTCAACATATACATTTAGTAAAACAATTATATATTTCCTATGAGGGCCTGTGGCCTCCCCAACCTCAGGTTCTTGACCAGCTTTATAGTAACACAGCATTACTTTTAATAGCAAAAGATTGGAAGCAGCCAGAATGTCTGGTGAAAGTGAACTGATTATGGCAGTGCCATTACATGGTAGAATTGTTGATAATAGTTGTTTGTTTGAGACAGGGTCTCCCTCTATAATCCAGGCTGGCCTCAAAATTGACATCCTCCTGCTTCAACCTCCTGGGTGCTGGAATTACAGGCATGTGACACCATACCCAGATTGTTTTTATGTCTTTATACTTTTCAATCTTGTCCAACTAGTCTGTACTGAGAATTAGGTTGGGGAAGGGTTGATGTGTTTTAAAAAATTGTTCCTCTGCTGAACCTAGTCAGCCTATCTAGAGTTCCTTGTTTTAGGGAGATCAGCTCTTCCTCATCTAGCAGCAGTCAGTTGCCAATATTCTTTTAGATAAGATTGGGGTCTACTATTCATTTTCCCAGTTCTATGCTGGGTTAATATCTGGAATCTCTTCGGGCACCCTGGTCAACAGCTCAAAGGAAGGTATCACCTGTCTGGCATTGTTTCTTGTTAAGTAGCCTTTAGCTATACACATGGACTCTTAAAAATTATATTAACACCTTTAATCTTTGGTTATACTTTCCTTTTGGGTATTTAAGACCATACAGTTGGCCCAGATAAACCACTTTATTTTTACTCTTAATGCCATTTGAGGCTCTGTTTCTCAGGGGTCACATGGGCTTGGGAGGAGCCCCTGGCTGTTTTACTAGTTCCATCTGTGTGAAGATAAGTCAAAAGTCCTACTTGACCATGGCCGGCTTTGCTTGGAAGCATGGAGGAAATGTTTCCTGTGTTGACCCTCCTCTTTGTAGACTGGACACTGGTTCAAGTCCATTTGATAGGGTCTCCATGGCCTCCTTGATCAACAGGACAAGGTGACTCACCACAATTACAGGACATTTTGAGAGATGCTCTTAGTCCCCTGGAACTTAGTCAACCTAGGAGGGCAAGGAGCAAAAATTGTCCTTTATGTCCCT
>NW_008352653.1:376399-377461 GCF_000622305.1 Nannospalax galili
ATCTACCTGATGACTTTATATCCATACTCAGGTGCCAAGGATCCAAGTATAACCAACTGTGACTACTAATAATCAGATACATAGAGATTCGAAATGCATATGCAAACATCTAAGTGTTAGTAGCATTAAAAATAAGTTTTTCTGTATGAAGCAGTATATTTTAAAATGAAATGGAGATCTTTTTTGAAGGTTAAAACCTCATTCAATTGTATGTCTTATAGGGTTTAAACTGAGTTCAATATTGTATAACTGTATTAATTCAACTGTGAAAATCTTTTTAATTTTATTTATTTTTATTTTATGTGTATGAGTGTATTGCCTGCATGTAGGTAAGTGCACCCGTGTCGTGCAATGCCCACAGAGGTCAGAAGAGGCTGTTAGATCCCTTGGGACTGGAGTTACGGACAGTTGTTAGCTGCCATGTGGGTGCTGGGATTTGAACAGGGGTCCTGTAAGAACAGGAGATCTTTTTTAATGGTTAAAACCTTATTCAATTTTGTGTCTTATAGGGTTTACACTGAGTTCAATATTGTATAGCTGTATTAATTCAACTTTGAACCTAAAAATTTATAGCCACTTTTGAAAGAGATGCATCTTTGCTCTGGAAATTGTTATTGAATATGTTAATGCTGTAATGAGATGCTTCTTTTAATCATGTGGTTATTAAATAAATAATAACATGGCCAGTGGAGCAAGCCAGTAATCAGTGTACCTCCATGGTCTGTGCTCCAGGTTCCTGCCCTGAGTTCCTGCCTTGGCTTCCCTCAGTGATGAACTGTGACTTGAGAGATATAAGATAAAATAAACCCTTTCCTACTCCCCCCAAAAAGTAGAATACATAGATAAATGTTTTTAAAAGTTAAAAAGATAAAAAAATTGTTCCTTATCTTTCTGTGGGTTTACTGAAGTTGAAATTTGTACCTCACCAACTCTTTTTCTTCGTGATCCATCTTTTTGAAGATTTATTTTAAGTCTTTCTTCTCTCTCTCTCTCTCTCTCTCTCTCTCTCTCTCTCTCTCTGTGTGTGTGTGTGTGTGTGTGTGTGTGTGTGTGTGTGTGTGT
>NW_008352653.1:377473-382238 GCF_000622305.1 Nannospalax galili
TCAGAGGCATCAGTTCCCTTGGCACTGGAGTTACAGCTAGTTGTGAGTTGCCTGATGTGGGTGCTGGAAACTGAAGTCAGGTTTTCTGGAAGAGCAGCCATGTTTTTAAGCACTGAGCCCTCACTCCATCCCAATCATGTTTTTTAAAATTTATTTATTATTTTTATGTGTATGAATGTATTGCCTGCACGTGTGTAAGTTCAGAGGCATCAGTTCCCTTGGCACTGGAGTTACAGCTAGTTGTGAGTTGCCTGATGTGGGTGCTGGAAACTGAAGTCAGGTTTTCTGGAAGAGCAGCCATGTTTTTAAGCACTGAGCCCTCACTCCATCCCAATCATGTTTTTTAAAATTTATTTATTATTTTTATGTGTATGAATGTATTGCCTGCACGTGTGTAAGTGCATCTATGTCATGCAATGCTCACGGAGGTCAGAAAAGGTACCAGATCCCCTGGAACTGGAGTTATAGACGGTTGTTAGCCACCATGTGGGTGCTGGGAATCGAACCTGGGTTCTCTGCAAGAGCAGTACCAAGCTTCCCTGTTAAACTGACATTGGATTTCGAATAAAGAGGAATAAATGTGAATGAGAGAGAGCTGGTTTGGGGATATAGTGAATGAATGAAGGCCGATTTGATTGTAGGATTCAGTCTGGAGTTTCTTGGCATTCCTTCCCTGGTTCCCAGAAGCCTGTTTTCCCTTTGCGAGTTCTTTTGTGATGCCAGATCTCAGATGCTGGACACGTCCTAGGTGGTCCCCTTCTTGGTTCCAGGTCTTTGTTTGCGAGATTGGATTACAGATCCTGGTCCAGTTCATGGGCAGTGCTTCACAGATGAAGTCTCAGATGCAGATTCTACATCTGGGCATTCCATTAGGAGTGTGGTTTTAAATGCTGGTCACCCTGTGCAGTTTCATTTGTCTAGAGTACTGTTTGGAGCTTGTGTGAAGTTCCTCTGCCAACTCTGGCTCCCAGTAGGTTTTCTACTTGCTGAGTACTGTGGCTCTGATTTAAAGTTTCTTACCTCCAGTCTAGCAGTGTTCTGTTGGCCAAGTTTCAGTGTACAGTCCTGTGATTCTTGCTCTGAGTTCTTCTGAGAGTGTGCCTCACAGAGGGTTTTGGGCTGCCTAGACATCTACACAACAGGGGTCTTTCTGAAATTACATTTCACTGCTGTGAGTACCTACCACTGAATTTTCTTGGCATCTCTTTTGCCACTCCTGCTGCTGTACTGGATCTGCCTGTGCGTCTCTCTGTCTGTCTGTCTCTTTCTCTCTCTTTCTCGCTCTCTCTTTCTTTTCTTTTCTTTTTAAAATGTTTGTTAGTGTGCTGGGGAGATCACTCAGCAGGTAAAGGCACTTGCCACCAAGCCTGACAACCTGAGCTGAATCCCTGGGACCCACATGGTAGAAGGAGAGAACTGAGTCCTGACCTCCACATGTGCTCTGCCATACACACACACACACACACACACACACACACACACACACACACACACATGTAATAAAGTAAGTTAAAATGTCTGTTACTGAAAGCACAATGCAGATGTACAAAGCCTCTTTGGCTGCTGCTCTTGGTGCTCCTTCTCACTGGGAACAGAGGGCTCCCCAGACTAAGCCAGTCCCATTGGGAAAGACTCTGGATTTTCCTGCTTTCTAAAGTTTCCTATTTTACTTTGTTATTTATAAGAGCTAGAACTGTTTCACCCCCTTCTTCTGATGACTGTTACCCAGACTTCTCCCCTTTTATTCCCTGGAGACTCTGGGAGCCCATACTGAGGTGCCATTTACCATCTTTGAAATTTCTCTGAGTGATCCTTCTTTAATGGTAGTGTCCCTAACTTATCTTGCCTTTTCTAGGTCCGAGCTCATCAGTTGGTTCTTCCACCATGTGATGTTGTGATCAAGGCTGTTTCTGAGTATGTTAGTTCCATCAAAGACCCCTCAAACCTGGATGTGGTTGGGAAGGATGTTTTCAAACAGTCTCAGGTAAGTTAGCTTTCCCTTTCTAAAAGTCACCAGCTTTTTTTTTTCAGTTTTTTAAAAGTTTGATTTTGTGTGTGTGTGTGTGTGTGTGTGTGTGTGTGTGTGTGTGTGTGTAGGTCCGAGGTCAACCTCTGGGAGTTGGTTCTCTCCTTCTACCATGTGGGTCCTGGGGATGAAACTCTGGTCACCAGGCTTGCTGAACCATCTCACTGAACCTCACCAGCATCCTTACATTCTCTTGCAATACCACCAACTCCCCATTCTTTGTGTGGCCTATCGTTTCCCTTTTCCTAACTGCTTGTTTTCCTTTGCTTACTAACTGAACCCCTAAAATGTTCTTGAAAAATATTATGAGGCCTGAATTGAAAGGGTTCTTTTTTTTCTCTACTGATGATTAACATATTACACAAATATTCTGAAAAATTTAGAAGATACATAAGCCACCTAAAACGTCATTACCTAGAAACAATTTGCTATAGTTAATACTCATGTGTTTTTCTAGATATTTATGCTGGGGATTGAACATGGGGCCTAACATAGATGAGTGCTCTAACAGTGAGCTACACCCTCATCCAATTTTAGTGTACACATATTTTTTAATTTAAAAAATATTTATTTATACCTCTGTGTATGTGTGTGTGCGTGTGTGTGTGTTGCGTGTGTGTGTGTGTGTGTGTGTGTGTGTGTGTGTGTGTGTACATGCACATGTCCCACAGTGCTGTGCTGAGACACATGGAGGTCAGAGGAGTCAGTTTTCTTCTTACACTATGTGGGTCCCCAGGATCAAACTCAGTTGTTCAGGCTTAATGACAAGAGCCTTTAGCCACTGAGACATCTTTCCAGTTCTTGGTGTATATTTTAACATAAAAGATGTCTTAGAGCTGAAGAGGTAACTCAGCAGTCAAGAGCTCGTACTGTTTTTACAGAGGACCTGACTTTCAATCCTAGCACCCTGTTGAGCAGCTCACGACTGTCTATAACTCCAGCTTTGGAGCATCTGATGCCTTTGGCCTCTTCAGGCACTTGCACTTACTTGGATATATATATCCAGAAACAGATATATGCACACATAACATGTAATTTACAAACAATAAAAGGATGTCTTGCACTGGAAGATAAAATGAATAAGGAAAAAGATTATTTAAAATGAGTGCACATAAAATAAGGATCAAGGGCCTGGCGAAAGGGCTCAGTGGGTGAAAGTGCTTGCCACCAAGCCTGACAACCTGAGTTTGATCCCCAGGACTCTCATGGTAGAAGGAGAGAACTGACTCCTGAAAGTTGTCCTCTAACATAGACATGCACACACAACACACACACACACACACACATACACACACACACACACACACAAATGAATGAATGAATAAATAAGTAAAAAATTTAAAAACCACAAAAACCAAGAATCAAAATAATTGTTACTATTGGCAGAAAGGGCTCATCCAGTTACAAAAATTAGTTTTATTATTAGCAGGCCTAGAACTCAATATATAGACCAAACTGGACTTGATCTATGAGATCCACCTGCCTGAGCCTCCTGAGTGCTGATCAAAGGCATGTGCCACCCACCACCACCACCACCCCTGGTTGAATTTTCTACTTTTATTGTTAGTTTTTTAAATTAACATATAGTCAAACTGGGTTTTGGGGTTTTTTTTCTTTTGTCTTTTTGAGATAAGATCACCCTGTAGCCCCAGCTGGCCTGGCACTGCTGTGTAGACCAGGCTATCCTTGATCTCACAGAGATCTGCCTGTCTCTGCTTCCAGAGTGCTGGGACTAAAGGCGTGCATCACCATGCCTGGCTTACTTGTACATTTCTGTGAAATTTTTGACATATTTATTTATGTAATCATCACAACTAAAATGTAGAAAAGTTGTAATATCCTCTCTAAACAAAAACTCTCGGGTTATACCTTTGTTATACCACGGAAACCCACTCTTATTTTTATTCTCACACTGTTATATCTTCTATAGAATAACATATGCATGGATTGAATAGTATGTAGCAGTTTGTGAATGTCTTCTTTCATTCATGTCATACTTTTAAGATTCTTTCAAATGCTGGGTGTGAAGGTACACACCTTTGATCCCAGCTCTTGGGAGGCAGAAGCAGGTGGATCTCAGTGAGTTCAAGGCCAGCCTGGTCTACATAGTGAGTTCCAGGCCAGCTGGGGCTATAGGGAGACCCTGTGTTTAAAAGAACAAAAAAATAAAAAAGATTCTTTGAAGTTAGGCTTGAGAGATAGCTCAGGAGTTTAGAGCATGTTCTGCTCTTGCAGAAAACCCAAGTTCAGTTCCCAGCACCCATGTCAGGTGGCTCACAACTGCCGGTAACTCCAGATCCATGGGGTTTGGCACCCTCTTCTGGCCTCCACAGGCACCTCCCAACATGCGACATATACTCACACTATCATATACACAAACACATAATATTATAAAAAAATTTTTTAAAGGATCTTTTGGGGCTGGAGAGATGGCTCAGTGGTTAAGAGCACTGACTGCTCTTGCAGAGGACCTGGGTTCGATTCCCAGCACCCACATGGTGTCTACGAACTGCCCTTAACTCCAGTTCCAGGGGAATCTGAAGCCCTCTTCTGACTTCTGCAGCAGTGCACGACACGAGTGGACTCACATACATGCAGGCAATACACTCATACACATAAAATTAAAATAATAAATAAAATATTTTTTAAAAAGGATCTTTTAGGGACTGGAGAGATGGCTCAGTGGTTAAGAGCACTGACTGCTCTTGCAGAGGACCTGGGTTCGATTCCCAGCACCCA
>NW_008352653.1:382440-383003 GCF_000622305.1 Nannospalax galili
ACTCCAGTTCCAGGGGATCCGACAGCCTCTTCTGTCCTCTGCGGGCATTGCACAACACCAGTGTGCTTACCTACACACAGGCAATACACACATACACTAAAATAAATAAATAAATAAATAAATAAATAAATAAATAATGTTTTTTAAAAATTAAAAAAGATCTTTTAAAAAATTATTCTTTCAAGTTGTTGGATGATATATATATATGTATGTATGCAACTATATATAATTTTTGGTTGATTTTTGTTGTTTTGAGACAGGGTCTCCCTGTAGCCATAGCTGGCCTGGAATTTACTATGTAGACCAGACTGTCCTGGAACTCACAGAGATTCGCCTGCCTCTGCCTCGAGAGTGCTGGTATTAAAGGTGGGCCTCACCATGCCCAGCGCAATAATAAATCTTTGGTTGTTGATTAATGTTTGCTTTATATGAATATATATACAGTTTGTTTAGCCATATGTGCCTTATAGGATATTTAGATTGACTATAAGTTTTGGTGGTTGTGAATAGAGTTGTTATAAACATTTGTTTACAAGTTTTTGTATGTGCATAATATTATATTT
>NW_008352653.1:388759-427917 GCF_000622305.1 Nannospalax galili
TTGTGGAGTCAAAACGTGGAGGGCTGCGCTATAGACTTACCCCAAGAGGTCTGAGGATGGGAGTCTTGATCAATATTTTTAATTTCTAATTTGTTAATATTTATTTAGGGTGTGGGGGCTGTATGTGTATTTGCACACATGCCGTAGAGCTCATGTGGAGGTCCGAGGAAATCTTTCTGGAATGTTATTTCCTTCTACCGTATGAGATCCAGGAATCCAACTCTGGTGTTCAGACTTGATGGCAAGCACCATCTCAACTAATTCTAATTTATTTATTTAGATCAATATTTTTAATTTCTAATTTGTTAATATTTATTTAGGGTGTGGGGGCTGTATGTGTATTTGCACACATGCCGTAGAGCTCATGTGGAGGTCCGAGGAAATCTTTCTGGAATGTTATTTCCTTCTACCGTATGAGATCCAGGAATCCAACTCTGGTGTTCAGACTTGATGGCAAGCACCATCTCAACTAATTCTAATTTATTTATTTATTTATTTTTGTTTGTTTGTTTGGGTTTTGTTGGGAAGTTTTGTTGTTGCTGTATTTTTTTTTTGTTTTGTTTTGACTTTTTGAGAGATGGTCTCACTATGTAGCCCCTAGTGGCCTTTAACTCACTACGTAGACCAGGCTGGCCTCAAACTCATAGAAATCCACTTGCCTCTGCCTCCCAAGTGCCCGGATTAAAGGCATGTGTCACAACACCCAGCCCAATTTCTTTATTTTTAATTTAAGAAATTTATTTATTTATTTTAACTTCATATGTATGTATTTGCTTGAATGTATATACGTGAAATTTATTTATTTTAACTTTATATGTATGAGTGTTTTTGCCTGAATATACGTAAGTGCACCTGTGTTGTACAATGCTCATGGAGGCCAGAAGAAGGCATTGGATTCCCTGGAACTGAAGTTACTGGTGGTTGTTAGCTGCCATGTGGATGCTGGGAACTGAGCCCTGGTCTTCTGTAAGAGCAGCCTGTGCTCTTAACTGTGGAGCCATCTCTCCAACCCCTAATTTATTTATTTTTAATAATGTCTTGTCTTGCTAGGCAAGTCCTCTTCCACACAGCTGTACCCACAGTTCTTATCATAGTTTTTACAAATGACTCAGAGTGAACTTTGGTTGATCCAAAACTGGCGTTAAACTTGCATTGATATCTCTACCTCTGCCTCCTGAGTGATGAGGTTTCAGGCATGTATTATCATGCATGGCTACATAATGAACTTTTTTTTTCTTCTACTTACTGTCCATTTATCCTCTTTAGTGACTGGTCTACCCATGAGTGAATCTTGCCCTTTTTAAAAATGGGTTTCAGTATCTGCATTCTTTACAGAGCTCAGTGACTTTGGAACAGCTAAGAAAATGGTCAAGATTACTTTAGGGACTACTTTACTGAGATTTAAGGCTATAAGTTATTTTTTTCCCCCTACACCAGGGGACTATGGGAAGGTATGCAGTTGTGAAGTGTTTTGTTGTAGATTAGTGATCCTTAATGGAAACTTAGACTATAGGCAAAAATACAAGCCCAGTGCAGGGTTTGTTTCCTGTCTATCGTCAGTGGAATAAGTTTTACACAGCAAGCATACAGCCTCCCTGATTTTAAGATTCCTTTCTTAGGGTCTTAATTAGCCCTTAATTTTGTTGAAATCTTTTTTCTCTTTCCTCTTGAAAAATAAGCTTCCAAATATAGTTTATTGTATTTCCCATCACTAAAAACTTTGTTCCTTTTTCACTATAAGTTTGAAGAATTCTGTGTATATTCTGTGTATGAGTCTTTGTCAGGTATTTGGTCTTTAGCTTGTCTTTTAATTATGCTACTAGCATATTTTACAGAGCAAAAATTTAAATTTTCATCAACTTTTACCTTTTATGGATCAGGCTTTTTGGTGTCTTGTCTAAAAATATTTTCTAGAAATATGCATGATAATCTTGTTTTCTTTTTTTCACTTTTTTTCTGCAATGCTGAGGATGGATCCTAGTGTCTTGCTCATCAGAGATAAGCAGTTTTTCACTGACCTTTTTGTTTTTGTTTTCTGTTTTGAGAGAGGGTCTTGGTGTGTGTTGATGGGATTAGAGGCATGTGCCACCATGCCTACCTTCTCTTTTGTTTGGCGTGTATGTGCGTGCACACATGTATGCACATGTGCATGCCGTTGCTTGTACCTGTATGTGTGCTAGTCTTTGAAGGGCAGAGATCAATGTCAGTTGTCTTCTTTGATCACTTTCCACCTTAATTTTTGAGAGAGATTTCCATTGATCCTGGGACTCACTGATTGGCTAGACTGCCTGGACAGCCAGATCTATGGATGTGTCTATCCCTACAGTAAGGTTACAGACACATACAATGATACCTGTTTTGTTTTTTATGTGAGTATATGAATTGAAACCCTATTCTTCATGGTTTTGCAGTAGGCACTTTATCACTGAGCCATAATCCTAGCCCCCTGCAGTTTTTTGCTTTATTTTTTAAATTATTTTATTATTTTTAATCATGTGTATGTGTGATTCTGTGTCAGAACAGATACTCTTCTTGAGTGTTCCCATAGAGGCCAGAGGTGTCAGGTCCCATGGAGTTGGAATTACAGATGGCTGTGAGCTGCCCAAGACAAGGGCTAGGAATCACACTTGGGTCCTCTACAAGAGCAGTATGCACCCTTAACCACTGAGCTGTCTCTCCAGCCACTTTTGCTTTGTTTTGTTTTGTTTTGTTTGTTTTGAGACAGGGTCTCACTACCTAGACCTAACTGGCCTGGAGCTTACTATGTAGATTAGGCTGGGCTCAAACTTACAAAGATCGGTCCATCTCCCAAATACTAAGATTAAAGGCATGTGCACCATGCCCGCACCCCTGGAATTGTGTGTGTGTGTGTGTGTATGTGTGTGTGTGTGTGTGTGTGTGTGTACACATGTGCACATGTGTACAGGCCACAGGACAACCTTAGATGTTATCCTCAGCAAAGCCATCTACCACCTTTAAGTCAGAACCTCTCATTAGCCTGAAGCTTACCAATTCTGCTAGACTGGCTGGCCAGCAAGCTCCAGGGATCCTCCTGTCTCCACTTCGCCTAGGGACTGAGTTTACAGGCATTTGCCATCACACCTAGTGGCTTTTTTTTTTTTTTTGGTTTAGAGGATCAAATTCAGGTCCTCATGCTTACAAGGCAAGCACTTCACTGACTGAGCTATCTCTCTAAGCCTCTCTTTAAAAAAAAGAGTTAAATGTATATTTTACATTTATATCTTTAGTTCATTTGTATATAAAGTATTAGGTTTGGGTTTTGTTTTGTTGTTTTTACATGTGGTTATTTATATTTCTGAACACAGTTTGTTGAAGGACTATCTTTTCTCCTTTTAATTGCCTTTGTATTTTTACCCCAAATCAATTTGACTGTATTTGAATGGGTATTTTTCTGGACCTTTTTTTCTGATGATGGATGTGTCTGTTATTTCAACCAGTAGTACACTGTCTTGATTACTGTAGCTCTCTGTTGTCTTGAAGTTGGGGTAGTGATTCCTTAAATTTCAGTTTTATTTTTGTCTTTGTGAGCTCTTTTGGCTTCACAAAAGATATTGTTGACATCTACCAAAAAAAAAAAAAAAAAAGAAATCCTATTTGGATTTTGGTTGGAATTATGTTACATATACACATGAATTTGTTGACTTTTTAGTTCTGATTTTTCTTTTCAAGTACTAGTGACTAAACCTAAGGCCTTGTACATGCTGTGCAAGTGGGCTATCATGCACTTATAGCCTCAGCCCTCTCATTATGATGCACAGGTTGGCCTTGAACTCATAATCCTCCTGTCTCAGCATGCTAAGTAGCTGGGATTACAGGCCTGTACAGGGTTGGGCTCAGTTGTGAGTATTTGAATCCCATAATATGGCAAACCCATCTTATTTGTGCCTTCTTTGATTTTTTTTCCTCTTCTAAATATTTCATAGTTTTTAAGTGTTCAAGCCCTGCATGTGTTTTCAAAATTGATTTTTGTGGGGGCTGGAGAGATGGCTCAGTGGTTAAGAGCGCTGATTGCTCTTGCAGAGCACCTGGGTTCGATTCCCAGCACCCACATGGCAGCTACAAACCGTCCTTAACTCCAGTTCCAGGGGAATCCCAAGCCCTCTTCTGACCTCTGCGGCATTGCGAGACACGGGTGCACTCATATACATGTAGGCAATACACTCATACACATAAAATAAAAATAATTTTTAAAAACCCAAAATTTATTTTTATGCTTCTCCTTTTTGTCTTGTGGTTCTGGATCTTGAAATCAGGACCTTGTGCGTGTTAGGCAAGTACTCTACTACTGAACCACACCCTCAGACTCTGTTCATGATTTTTAGTATTTATACTCAAGTATTTGTTTCATATATGTAAAGAATACTGTTTTATTCATTTTAATTTCTAATTTCTAATGAAATATTGTTGATTTTTGTGCATTGATTTTGTGCCCTGGACCGTTTTTTTGAGACAGTGTTTCCCTGTAGCCCCATGTTGTGTAGATCAGGCTGGCCTTGATCTCACAGAGATCTGCCTACCTCTGTCTCCTGACTGCTGGAGCTAAAGGCATGCCCAACCACACCTCGCAAGGAAAGGCAAGGACCTTTCCTTCTTAATTAATTAATTAACTCATATTTTTTACATATGAACGTTTTGCCTGCATGTATGTAAATTCACCCATGTGTGCAATAACTGTGGATACCAGGAGACTGTTTCGAATCTCCTGGAACTGGAGTAACAGATGGTTATAAGATCCAATATGGGTGCTAGTAACTGAACCTGGGTCCGCTCCAAGAACAGGGACTGCTTTTAACCACTGAGCCATCTCTCCAGCCCTAAATTTGAACCTTTCTATACTCACTTATTAGTTGTAGGAAGTTTTTTGATAGACTTCCTGGGATTTTGGTGCAGGTGGTTATCTCTTTGAATGGGGCAGTTTTCTTTCTTTCTTTTCTAATTCGTGTGCCTTCCCCTTTCTTTTTTTTTTCATATTTTGAAACTTTACTTTGTTTTCCACAAATTTAACACATACATAAAAACATGGGACTTATGAAAGGTACACATTGTATAAGGTTTACTTAAACCTCAGACATCTCCTCAGGCATCAGTTCTTCATAGTGCAAACATTCAGAATTCTTGCTTCTAGCCTTTTGAAATATGTGATGCAAGCTGCTGTCTATAGTCACCTCACTCTCCACTAGCACTGCCAACCTGGCTCACTTGACATATCCTCTTCAGCCTGTGGCCATCTGTTCTTTTTTTTCCTTTTAATTATTTATTTAATAACCACATGTTTAGAAGAAGCATTTCATTACAGCATTATCATAGTCAATAATAGTTTCCAGAGCAAAGATGCATTTCTTTCAAAATTGGCTGTAAATTTTTAGTTTCACAGTTGAATAAATAGTTATACAATATTGAACTCAGTAAAAACCCTATAAGACATAAAATTGAATGAGGTTTTAACCTTTAAAAAAGATCTCCATTTCATTTTAAAATGTACTGTTTCATACAGAAAAACTCATTTTTAATGCAACGCTTAGATGCTTGCACATGTGTCTCTAATTTCTATGTATCTGTTATTACTAGTCACAGTCTGTTACTTTCTGAAATCCTTGGCACCTGAACATGGATATAAAGTCATCAGGTAGATTTCAATGGTAATGTTTTTCACCTCTACTAATTAACATGAAGCAAATTTTTATGCTACTTCCTCAAATATAGCTCATTTTAAAAAATTTGTTGGGCTTGTATATGTATTTCATACAGAGCATCCCAAACAATCTTATTCATCTATATACCCACACTTCTCAAACAGTCTTATTCATCTTTATACCTGCATCCCAAATAGCATCCTCACATACCCTCCCCTGCACCATTGGGGCCCATATACTCTGTCATCCCTGTTACTGTCCACTGTGTTGTTGGTGCCCCCAGCTGTTCCCCAGTGCTTGTCCAGCTGCTGAATCTAGTCAGCCTATCTAGAGTTCCTTGTTTTAGGAAGATCAGCTCTTCCTCATCTAGCAGCAGTCAGTTGCCAATATTCCTCTAGATAAGATCGGGGCCTGCTGTTCATTTTCTCAGTTCTATGCTGGGTTACTGTCTGGGAGTCTCTTGGGCCACCCTTGCCAACAACTCAAAGGAAGGCATATCCTGTCTCACATTCTTTCTTGTTTTGTAGCCTTTAGCTATACACATGGACTCTTAAAAATTATATTGACCCCTTTAATCTTTGGTTAGACCACCTCCCTCATCCATGTCCCCACCCCCTGCCACCAGACCTCATGTATTCCACCATACATGTTAAGTCCTTTTAAAAATATTTTATATTACATTTGATATATTATGAAGGTATTAAAAGTATATTCAAGAATATTTTAAAGTAACATTGGAAAAGACTTGATAAGTCAAATCCACTTCTTTATCTTTCCTCTTCACAGAGAGAAAAATCATAGTTTACAATTTCTTTCCTTTCTTTTGGTAGGGTGCATGGTGATAGGGACCAAACTCAGGACTTCTCACATGCTGGGCAAGTGTTCTACCACTGAGCTACATTGGTAGCCTCAGCCCAATAATTTTTACTTCTACTGCCAAAGATGAGTTTTGTTTGTACTTGAATTTTGTATGTGCTCTGTAGTATCTTCTTTTATTCAAAGTATATCTTTGAAATGTATTCATATTACTATGTATAATTATTATTTTCTTTTTGTGTTGTTTTGTTTTTTGAGGCAGGGTCTCTCTGTAGCCCCAGCTAGCCTCCTTCTCACAGAGATCCACCTGCCTCCTTTCTGAATGTAGGGATCAAAGGCATGCAAAGCTATACCTAGTAATTACTTTTCCTCTTTTTATCATTGTATAATATTCCATTTTATGATGTTACCATAGGTTATCCATTTTTCTATAGATGTACATTTGAGTGTCCAGTTTGGGAATATTATGAATAAAGTTGTCAGTAGTTTTGTTTGTGTCTTTTGATAGATACATGCACTTATTTCTCTTGGATAGGGATTGCAGTACCATTTGGTAAAATGTGTTTTTTTTTTTTGTTTTTTGTTTTTGTTTTTTGTTTTTGGTCTTTTTGGAGACTGGGTCTCCCTGTAGCCCCAGTTGGCCTGGAACCTACTATGTAGACCAGGCTGGCCTTCAGCTCACAGAGATCTGCTTGCCTCTGCCTCTGAGTGCTGGGATTAAAGGTGTGTGCCACCACACCTGGTGTGTTTGATTTTTTTAAAAAATATTTTGTTTATTATTTGTATTTTATGTGTATGAGTATATTGCTTGCATGTATGTAAGTGCACTTGTGTGCCCATGGAGGTCAGAAGAGGGTATTGGATCCCCTGGAACTGGAGTTAGGACAGTTGTTAGCTGACATGTGAATGCTGGGAATTGAACCCAGGTCTTCTGCGAGAGCAGTCAGTGCTCTTAACCGCTGAGCCATCTCTCCAGCCCAAATGTGTTTGATTTTGTAATAAACTGCTAACCTATATTCCAAACTATACTAATATACAGTCCTGCCACCAATGTGATAAAGTTTCAGTTATCCCATATTCTTGCCAGTGTTAATGTTGATGGTCTTTAAATTTAGTCATTCTGGTGTATATGTAATGGTGCCATATTATGGTTTTGTATATTTAAATGGTTTTGGTTTTAATGTTCATACCTTTTGAACTAAGAATTTTGTTTATATAGTGGTTTTCTAAAGTATAATCTGAGTATTATGTATTTATAATAATAAAATAGTGAGCCATTCAAACACCAATAGATTAGTAGTATACATTGGGGTAAAATGTTATACATAGAGTACCAACTATAGAGATATACATTATTAAACAGACTGTATATACTTAGCATGGCAGATGACCAGTATATTAGGATATAAGAAACTATTGTCCAGGGCTGGAAACATGGCTCAGCGGTTAAGAACACTGACTGCTCTTGCAGAAGACCCAGGTTCGAATCCCAGCACCCACATGGCAGCTAACAACTGTCTGTAACTCCAGTTCCAGGGGATCCGACAGCCTCTTCTGTCCTCTGTGGGCATTGCACGACACGGGTGCGCTTACCTACATGCAGGCAGTACACAAATACCCATAAAATTAAAAAATAATAAATAAAATAAGAAAAGATTAAGAAGAAATGGCATGATGGCTCAGTGGGTAATAGCACTTGCCATGAAAGCCTGATGACCTGAGTTAGATGTCCAGAACCCAGAGTGGAATGAAAGAGCTGATTCTCAAAGGTTGTCACCTAGACTCTGTACATATACTACATTATGCACATGCTCCCTTCCCACATACATCAATAAGTACTTTAAGAAAGGAAACTATATTTTAAAAATATGAATAAGGTTGACCAATCTCTAGCCAAACTAAACAAAAGAAAGACATAGAAGACCCAAATTAATAAAATTAGAGATGAAGGTGGAATAGTAGCAACAGATTCTAATGAATCCAGATTATCAGGGGAAACTTTGAAAAATTATATTCCAATAAGCTGCAAAAAAGAAGAATACATTTCTAAATGCAGATTACATGTGACAATTAAATCCAGAAGATATCTAAACAATCTAACAGATCTGTAATAAGCAATGAGATTGAAGCAGTAATAAAAGTCTTCTCACAAAGAAAAGCCCAAGGCCAGATGGATTGGCTGCTGAATTCTACCAAGCTTTCAAGCAGGATCTAATACCAACACTTCTTAAACTGTACCACAAAATAGAAAGTGAAGGAACTAGCAAATTCTTTCTATGAATTTAATATAATCATGATACCAAAAATGGATAAAGACATGGGGGAAAAACCCCACAAAACTGCAGACTAATATCCCTGATGAACATAAACACAAGAAATTCTCATGAAAATGCTCACAAATCAAATTGAAGAACACTTTAAGAAGATCATATGTTGTATCCTGGGGATGCAAGGTGGTTCAACATATACACTTCAATAAATGTAATATACCATATTAATAGACTTAAAGAACAGAAATTATGTGATCTTTTTGATAGATTCATCTGTGTTTATTGTGGCTTTCTTCAGAAAAGCAAAGAAATGAAATCGGCCTAACATGTATATCAGCAAATGAATGGGTACTAAAAATGTGGTACGTACATACAATAGAATTTTTCAACTGTAAAGAAGAATGAAATTGGGCCTGGAGAGATGGCTCAGCGGATAATAACACTCTCTGCTCTTGCAGGGGACCCAGGTTCGATTCCCAGCACCCACATGGCAGCTAACAACCATCTGTAACTCTAATTCCAAAGGATACAACGCCCTCTTCTGACCTCCGCAGCCATTGCACAACACAGGTGCATTTACACAGATGCAGGCAATACACTCATAACATAGAAAATAAAATTAATAAATAAAATATTTTGAAAAGAAAAATGAAATTTGCAGAAAAATAGATGGAGCTGGAAAATACTGTATTAAGTGAGGTATCTCATGCTCAGAAACAAAAATACCAAATGTTCGCCCTTCATTTGGGGATTCTAGCTTCAGAAAGTTAAATATATGTATTTTACTGGGAGTAAGGGTGATTATAAGTCAGAAAACTAGAAAGGGGTCCATGAGACAGGAAAAAGGATGTTATAAGTCAAGGGGCCAGGCACAGAAAAGAACATATGAGATGTGATAGGAGTAGGGGGAATTACTGGGGGAGGAAGGTTACAGCAGGAAAATATGGGCAGGGAGGAGGGAGGATGGGAGGAGAAATTGCATCTATACTGAGTGTGTACATTTTTCACTATTCCCTCAGTATTGTACAAAGTATTTACATTATATTCAATACTACAAATTTAAAATTTATAAAAATTGAGCGTGTTCAAAAACATTTAAATATTGTAATGAAACACTAAAATATCTTTGGATGGTCATACTGTGTGATCCCCCTACCCTCATATAATTTTTCTAAATACTGTTATTTTAGAATAACACAAAACAGATTCTTTTGAAGCATTCTAGATTTTCTTTTGAGATGGGCCTGGAACTGACTATGTAGATCAGGCTGGCCTCAAACTCATAGAGATCCACCTGCCTCTGCTTCCTGAGTGCTGGGATTAAAGACCACCATGCCCATCAGTATTCTAGATTTTATGTTCCGTAATGCTTTCTTCCTACCTAAATCTTTTATGTAAAACAGAAATTTGCTCTCTTGGGTTTCTTTATTTGATTTCTGATATTATTTTAACTCCCAATGTATAAATTGTATGAAAAAGACACTGTCATGTTTCTTCTTCTGAAAATCTGATGTTCCAACATCCAGTCTAGGACAGAAGACAAAATAGAACGATTCAAGAAAGCAGTTGAGTACTACTCAGTCACAAACAAACTCTCTTCGCTGCCTGTGGGTCCCTCCTTTCTAGGTAAGGTTTCTAGCTGACATTAAGCTTTCTTGTTCGTAAAGGAAACTGAGTTAGTCCCTTAGGGCCAGAGTGGAATCATTCGTTTGGGCCTGTACCTTCCCTTTTCACATTTATATGTGGGGAATAATGGCATTTCCTTAGCTTGGGCTTTTAATACTAACACTCATTCCAGCCTAGTGTGTGTAAAATAGTTTTGTCTTTGGCATGAAGCCTAATTCTGAATTCTACTTGTGCTACTTACCAGTGTGTGAGCTTGTCACTTCACATTTGTGTGAGACATGACTAATAATACCTATTATTTAGGGGTTGTTATCAGATGAAATTGTTTATAAAAGATTCCTGGTGTGCCATTTATTCATTCCACCAATATTACACCAAGCAGGTATTATTTGACCACAAAACCTTTATACCCTTTACTTTCTTGGTGGAAAGGCTAGGATTGATTGTTGCCACTATAAATCTGGCAGGCACATGAAAGTGAACTGAGAACTAAGGGCAGAGGAATTAATATTGAATGTGCTATCTAAGGAACAGCTTGTGAACACACCTTTATGTAATCTCAGGCTTATGGGCCTACCTTAGTCACTTGAGGATGGCTGACACTGTAAGAGAATCCTACAGAGAACAAAAACATGGAATGGCATGTACCATTGTATCTTTTTTCATGTGGTGCTGGGGATCTAATCCTGCTAGGCAAGTGTCTACCACTGTTCCACATCCTCAGCCTATAAGTTATAGCTTTATAATAACAGGTCTTTAAAATGTGATGATGGCATAGCAGGATGTAATAAATATGGTACAATTAGTAGTATTGACTAAAATATAGTACTTTCTCTTGGCTTCAGGCTTTCGAAATAATCGACTTGGAAATCCTCCTCTTCCACGAAATCAAATGGGCACCATTTCTGCTGGAAAGCCAATGGTGAGTGTTTATTGCATATTCATTAAAAGGCTTGAGATCCTTTGCTAGCATTAGACTTAGGTTCATTCTTGATTATTATAATCTGAGTTGAAACGTTAGGATGACTCAGTGTTACTAGATTGTGTAGGCCATATACCCATTATCACTTTCTGCCTTGAGGCTAGAGACCTATTTGAAGATACCATCCAAATTAGTAACCACTAGGACATTGTTAATATAGGCTAGCTAATGGCACAGAATATTTCTAAGACATTTAATTTGGTTCATTGTCCTATCACTGGTAAATTCTGTTCAGACATCACTGTTAGAATTATTTCTTTATATTTTCAGTAGGTACTTTGTATCTCAACAGTTCCTACTGTGGATATCATCTACAATATCACAGCTTCCTTAGGAAACCATCTTGGAGCCTGATAAAATGTTAAATATCTTTTCTGTCTATTTTTCTCCTTTAGTTTTCTCGCCAGGTACCCCAGAAAATGAAATATCCACCACCATTTCCAATGGGACCCAAATCATCTCTTCTCTTCTCCCATAGTCTGGGAGAATCCCATGCTTTTTCTGAAGACCCCATGCTGCAGGACAGCCCCTTTGCCAATTGGGCTGTTTCTTATGACTCTTCTACATCCCAGTTTCCTAACTACCTGACTTCTAAAACTTCACCTCCTTTGGGACCAGATTCTTCCCACTCCTCTTCCTCTGATGGTGATGAGCCAAATGGAGCCAGTTCTGAGTAAGTATCTATATAAATATCCAGAACAAGAGACTACAGAAGGAATGTGGGAACTGTATATTCTTGACGTCTTTCTATTACTCTTTGCCCTTTGGCTTTGTAAAGGTGGTAATTTTCAGATATCCAAGAGGAAAGGCAGTTGGTTAGGAAACCCTGATAGGAATATGCTACATACACAACTATCATTTCTCAGTTTGAGAGCATAGATTGAAGGTAAAAAGAAGAAAAGAATTCATAGAGCATTCTATTGGAACAGTTGAGTAGTCATCTATATTGCTTAGTAACTAAGATGGGTTTCTTAAAGTAGCTCATTTGTTTTTAGGGTGTTCCTCTAAGAGATTATTCCTCGGAAACGGAGCTACTTTGAGATTATAATATGTAATTATTTTCTTAGACTGTGGGTAGATTCTAAACATGTTATCTTCAAGGTATAAAGGATCCAGAGTGACTTCCATGACTTTTGATTACTTTGGTCTGTATCAGATGAAAGAAGCAAGGAGGACAGTGATGACTACTGAGAGGAAAGTTGTCAGGTCCATTCCTAACCCAGTGTCCTGACCAACAGAGGGTTTGTGAGAATCCTTGCGATCAGACTAGACATCTTGAGTAGAAATCTTTATCAACCTCCCTTTTCTATCCTACGCTGTTTCTGAATTTTTTAGTCACATCACAGAAGCACTCCAACAGCAGCCTGGATGGGAAGATCCCAATGGTGACAGAGGGTCTTGGGTACAGCCTGCTGATGCTGGAGTTTCAGAAACCAGCTTAGGCGATGGTGAACCTCACATCCCATCTCTGTTATCTATGTCTACAAGGAACCACATGGACATCACCATTCCACCCTTACCTCCAGTAGCTCCAGAAGTCTTACGGGTTGCTGAACACAGACACCGAAGGGGTCTTATGTATCCATATATCTACCATGTCCTTACTAAGGTGAGAAAGCACATCTGTACTTTCATCCCTGCTCTTTACAGTATTTTTATTTGTTTGTTGTTTTGTTTTGTTGTGAGACACAGTCTCTATGTAGCTCTGGCTGGCCTGGAACTTGCTATGTAGACCAGACTGGCCTTGACCTCATAGACAGACCTGCCCTCTGTCTCCCAAGTGCTGGGATTAAAGGCATGCACCATCACACCTGGCTCTGTGCAATAACAGTGTAAATTACCAAGTTACCAAAGAAAAGTCTGATAATTCATATTTTGGGGGGGTTGGGGGGAGCTGTCCTGGGTATTGAACCTAGAGTTTCACACATGCTAGGCAATCACTCTACCACTAAGCTATATTCCCAGTCCATTGATCATTTTATCTCTTGAGATACAATATATATATATGTTTGTGCCCTTCCTTATATTAAGGGCCTCAGAAGGGGAAAGGTTAGCAAGAAATAGGAGGACTATGTAGTAAATGAGGCCTCTAAGAGACAAGTATAACTGTAAGATTTTCAAGTAAATAATGTACCAAATTGATATACTGTGGTTCTGAAAATAGGCACGGTCTAAGAAGAAGCTCTGTTCTATCTCTTCCTCTACTTCTGCATACCTGTTCCCCTCCTCTGGTCTTACCAAAGAGATTATCCCCAACAAAATGGCTAATGTGAATTCAACCATAGTCAATCAGATCTAGGATTTTAAAAGTGAAATATACCTTATAAGATGGCTATAGTTGGGGGCTGGAGAGATGGCTCAGCAGTTAAGAACACTGGTTGTTCTTGCAGAAGACCCAGGTTCGAATCCCAGCACCCACATGGCAGCTAACAACTGTCCATAACTCCAGTCCCAGGGGATCCGACAGCCTCTTCTGACCTCCGTGGGCATTGCACGACACGGGTGCACATGCAGGCAATACACGCATACACACAAAATAAAAATAATAAATAAAAAAAAATTTAAGTTAAAAAAAGATGGCAGCAGTCAACTCAGCTGATTACAGCTTCCTTCTAATCTGAAAGTCTCTCTAAATACAAATAGAAAATTTAGTGTTTAGACTCTAGAGGCTACAATTGATTATTTGTTCTTTTCAGCTCCATTCCAAACTTTGAAGTTGAAGGAACTAATTTTCTTCTTTTTCCTGGACCATTCTCCTATTAGGGTGAGATTAAAATTCCCGTATGTATCGAGGATGAGTGTAACATGGAGCTGCCTCCAGCTACTCTCCTGTTCCGGTCAGCTCGTCAATATGTATATGGAGTTCTTTTTAGTCTGGCAGAGACACAACGGAAAATGGAACGTCTGGCCATACGACGACGGTTACCTATGGAAGGTAACTATTACTCTAGCCTTGACAGTTCTCTGAACACTTAGCACAGAAAAAAAATGTATGTGAGCACACCATACTTTAGGCTTTAGAGCAGTCCTTAAGATAATGTATCATGAGGCTGGAGAAATGGGTCAGTAGTTAAGAGCACTGGCTGCTCTTGCAGAGGACCCAGGTTTGATTCCCAGCATCCACATGGCAGCTAACAACTGTCTATAACTCCAGTTCCGGGGGATCCAATGCCTGCTTCTGATTTCTTTGGACATTGTATGACACGGGTGCACTTACATACATGCAGGCAATACACTCATACACATAAAATAAAAACTAATAAAAATATTTTTTAAAAGACAATGCATCATTCACCAAATTGCACATTGGTATAGGAAATACACAGTTATAAACTCCATGCAGTCATGAACTCCATGCAGAATTTGTATTACTTAAAAGAGGAATGGTAGGCTTGGATGTTTTAAACTACAGAGTGACTTAGTCAAATTAATATATTCAAAAGAATACTTTAGATTTCTGCTTCCAGGAAGGTAAAGTAGATTAGGTATACTTTTCCTTTTTTTCTTTCTAAATATAACTAATATTCCAGGATACTATATATGAAAAAAAAGAACGCAAGATACTAGAGAAAGTAGAAACTGTCTGGCAACCTTGGAACCCAAGGAATGATAAAATAGTGAGTTCTCTAGGTTTTCTTTTTGTCTCGTGCATCACAGACTGGATGTGAGACAATTTGACTGGCAGTTGAGAGTTTCCACCATTGCAGACCAATTACTGCCCCCACCATCACATACCTGTTTTCTCTGGAAGAAGGACCAACCTAGGATCATAGAAAATTTTAGGTAAAAACTCATCCCCATCAGCAAAGGCCTTAATGAATATCCTATATTTTCTCCCTTACCAGGCTGTAATGAAGCATTTCACCTGCTGCTGCTGAGGAACTGTCAGGCAGGGTCACATGAGGAGCCATAACTTTGGCTTCCACTTGACAGAAGCGGGTGTTCTCCATTACCTGCTGGTGTGCCAGAAAAATGCTTGATAAAAATGCAAGATTTAAATAATATCTAGAATTTTTTAAATTAATACTCAAATATTTGGGCTTAAACTGAAAATTCCTCAACATACTAAGAGCTAAGAAAGTTTAAAATTCACTTCTCGAACAGACTAAAAAGAAAATGAACACAAAGATAACAATTGGCGAGGAATTGCAAAGCAACCCTCACAATTTTTTCGGGTTTTTTTGAGACAGGGTCTCCCTGCAGCCCCAGCTGGCCTGGAACTCACCATGTAGACCAGGCTGGCCTCGAACTCACAGAGATTCTCCTGCCTGTGCCTCCCGAGTGCTGAGATTAAAGGCATGTGCCACCACACCGGCTATAAAAATTTTTGTAACAAATAATTATAGGCATACTTGAAACAAATTGACTGTAAAAAGCCAAAAAAATAATAAGCAGAATATTTAGGGCTGGTGAGATGCCTCAGCTGGTAAAAGTTCTTTCTTCACAAATCTGATGACTTGGGTTCAATCTCTGGAATCCATGGTGGAATGAGAGAACTGACTCCTGAGAGTTGTCCTCTGATCTTTACATCCATGCTATGGTATATACATACCCACACACACATGCACTGTCACACACAAATAATGAATAATTTTTTAATTGAAAAAGAAACAATATTTAAAGAAGGACCAAATGAAATTAAGAATCAAAGTATCCAAAATGAAATACATGCAGGCCAGATGGTGCGTGCCTGTCATTGCAGCACTTGAGTGATGGAGGCAGAGGAATCAGGAATCCAAGGTCATCCTGGGCTACCTTCAAGACCAGCCTGAATTATATGAGAACCTATTTCAATAAATAAACAACAAAATAAAATACTCAAAGATAAGTTAAAGGGCACAACAGTGAAGGGAATCATGTAACTTGAAGATAGAACAATATAAATTACCCAGTCTGAATAACAGAAAATAGTCTGAAAAAAATAAGGGCCTGTAGGACTATTAGAAAAGATCTAATATTTGTATCATCAGACTCTAAGCAGAGTGTAATGTGTGCAAAAGTCCAATAATGAATGCCATTCCTTTGTATGATGCCTTACTTAATAAGAGAAAAATAATATAAGTAATAGGTGATCTCTCATCAGAAGCCTTAAGATCCAGAAGGAAACAACAAACCATTTTCAAGTACTGAAAGAAAAGAATTATCAGCTCAAATCATTATCAAGTAAGAAGATCCTTCAGTAAGTAATGAAGGAAGATCATGACATTTTCAGATAACGAGAACTATGATAATTTTTCACAAGCAGATCTATCCACAAAAGAAAAACTAAAGGGAGTTCATACAGGAAAAGAATGATAAATGAAAGAATCTTGGAATATTAAAGAAAAAAACAGTGGAAAGAACAAAGATATTGGTAAACACAATAGATTGTCTTCCTTAGTGTTTGTAAATTGTGTTTCACTGAAACAAAAACTATAACACTCCTTTAATATATGTAGAGAAGATATTTTAGGGCTAGAAAGTTGGCTCAGTGGGTAAAGATGCCTGCTGCCAATCCTGGCAACCTGAATCTTATCTGCAGAATCTTCATGGTGGAAGGAGAGAACTGACTCCTATAAATTGTCCTCTGACATCTACATGCAGGCTGAGGCATAAGTGTAACTTCTCTAAAAGAGAAGATATCTTAGATAATTATAAATGGAGGAGAGTAAAGTAGCCTCACTTCACTTGAACTGGTAAGATGTCAATACCTACTAGTATGATATATTTTAGTTCTTGGTGTTTTGAGACAGGGTCTCTTTGTAGCCCCAGGTGTCCTGGAACTCCCTATGTAAACCAGGCTGGCCTCTGTCTTACAGAGATCTGCCTGAGTGGTGAGATTAAAAGTGTGCACCACCAAAGCCAAATAAAATAAATTTATTTGTTTATTTATTGTTAGTGCTGGAGATTTGATTCTTGAATGCTAAGCATGTACTCTGCCACGGAGCTACATCCATGTGATCTCTTTATATATCTTTTAAATGCATATTATAGGTATTATATTGCATAGTTAATGTGGCTGAGAGTATAGATCCTTGGTAGAGCATATGCTTACCATGCATAAGGTCCTGGGTTGAATTGCACCTGTTCAAAAGAAGATATGCAGAGAAACACTCAAAAGCACTATTATAGATAAATAAAAATGGGATTCTAAAGTGAATTTAGGTAATACATAGTAAGGGAATGACAATAGGGCAAAGCAACAGAAAACAGAACAGTAACAAAACTGAAATTATAAACTTAATCTCTAATATCTCAATAATAGCATTAAATGTATATAGTCTTACCATACTAATTAAAATGCAGAAATTGACAGACTTGATGAACAGGAAGGCCCAACTATCTTAAAAGCTGCATTTCATATATAAATGATATTGGTAAATTGAATATGAAAGGATAGAAAATGATATACTATAAAAGTATTAATCAAAGAAAGCAAGAATTACGCTTTTAATATCACATATAGTTGCTATATCAGAAAACAGTATTGTCAGTAACACAAAGAGACATTATGTAATTGAAGAAAGAAAGGGAGGGAGGGAAGTAAAACTCAACGCTACAATCAATGAATAGTAAACTCTTAGAGAACACACAGCAGGAACGTAATGCACATTCTTTTCATGACTTTATATAAGGCATATGCCATGATAAATCATATCCTTAGCCATAAAGCAAACCTCAGTAAGTTTAATAGATTTAAAATCGTAAGAGTAAGTATATTCTCAGACCACTATGGAATCTAATTGGAAATTAATAATAGAAAGTTAAGAAAATCAGTCGGTATTTGAAAAATAACAAAGCACCTCTGTGTAACCCATGGGTCAGTGAAGAAGTCTCAAGGGAATGAAATACATTGAACTGAATGAAAATAAAAAATGGTATGTCCCTCAACTTATGATAGGGTTATTTCGTGATAAGCTGATTGCTTAAAAGTATCCAAAGTTGAAAATGCATTTAGTCTACGTATCCTAGTGAACACATCTTAGTAACTGTAGACTATTGCTTGTTTCTCCTAGCGAAATGTGACTCACTGCAAGCAGTGGTTCATTGTCGCTGCTTAGCAGTGCAGGAAAGTACTCTGCATATCAAAGAGTACACTCTTTTAGTGGGACACAGTGAAATAGATGCCATTTTTGTGTCATCATAAAGTAAAAACATTGTAAGTTTGAGCTGGCAAGATGGCTCCTCAGAGTGGTATAAAAAAGAAAGGCTTGCCACCAAGTCCAACAACCTAAGTTCAATCCCTGGGACCCACATGGCAGAAAGAAAGAACTGACTCCTGCAAGTTGTTCTCTGCTCCCTACCACCACATGCAAATAAATAAATTAAAATGTAATAAAAATTGTAAGTTTGACTAGTGTAAGTTGGGAGCTGTCTACAACATATTGAAATTTGTGAGATGGAGCCAATTAATTGCTGCAAGAGAAATGTGTAGCACTATTCAGAAAAGAAGAAAATTCTATAATCAGTAATCTCAATTTTTATCTCAAGAGATGAGGAGTAGGGTTGAAAATTGAACCTAAAGCAAACCAAAGGGAAGAAATAATAAAGACAAGAGCAGAGTTATTAAAATTAGAAAAAAATGGTAGAGAAAAATCAATGAAACAAAAACCTAACACTTTGGAAAGAACAGAAAAATTGACAAGAAGAGAGTAGATATAAAATGACTAGATAATGAAACATGGGATATCACCACAGAATTCACAGACATCCAAAGGATTGTAGGGGGTGCTATAAGTAACCCGACACATAAATTTGATAACTTAGATAAATAATCCAATGCAACTACCATAATTTACCTAATGTAACATAACTGATTGAATAACCTATTAAATATTGATGAAATTTAATATTTCCAAAAATGTAATCATTGAAGACATCTATAAACTGTTTAAAAAAGAATGAACATCAATTCTAAACAATTTTTCCAGAAAATAGGAGAGGACATTTCCCAACTCATCTATAAAGCCAGAATTACTTTGATATTAAAACCAGATAGGTAAAGACAATATATTAAAACAATACTCCAGCCAGACATGGTGGAACATGCCTTTAATCCCAGCACTGAGGAGGCAGAGGCAGATGGATCTTTGTGAGTTCAAGGCCAGCCTCGTCTATATAGTAAGTTCTATGTTAGATAAGGCTACACAGTGAGACCCTGTCTCAAAAAATAAAAAATACAACACTCTAGACTAATCTTTTATAAGAGCATGTATATGAGGACATCCTAGATCAGTCAGTATATGTTATGGATTAAATGTTTGTCTTTTCTCATACCCAACACATTCATATGTTGAAATCCTAAACCCTCAGTATGTTGGTTGTAGAAGGTATGACTTTTGGAAGATGATCAGATCATTGGTTAGAAACTTCATAAATAGGATTAGTGTCTTTATAAAAAGATCACTAGAGAGCTTTCTCTTCTCTCTGCCATGTGAAGATGCAATGAGAAGACACCTGTCCTGTAAGGACCATGAAGCAGGTCCTTCCTACCATGTGCTGTGAAGATGCAATGAGAAGACACCTGTCTTGTAAGGACCAGGAGGCAGGTCCTTACCAGCTGTATCCAGCTGCTCTTTGGTCTAAGACTCTTTTCTTTAGAAATAAAAGAAATAACTGTTGTGTATAAGCCTTCCAGTCTATGGTCCTTTGCTGTAGCAGCCCAAACAGAGTAAGACAGTGTAGGTGGGAAAATTCTTAAAATGTTAGCCTGTATCAGGAGTACTGAGAGATCAATGCCAGCCTGGACTACATACTAAGATACTAATAGAAGAGAATGTAGAGAATACACTGGAACTTACAGGCACAGAAAAAGACTTTCTGTACAGGATTCCTATAGCATGGGCATTTCATCCAGCAATTAACAAATGGGACCTAATGGGATTAAAAGGCTTCTGTATAGCAAAGGACATTATCACTAGAGTGAAGAGGCAACCTACAGAACGGCAAAAAATATTCTTTACCAACTCTATCTCTGACAGAGAATTAATGGATCTCTCAGCCCTCACCAGAGACGCGTCCTTATGCAGCAGGTGGTGATTAACACAGAAACCCACAACTGACCAATGTGCAGAGAACAAGAGACCAAAGAGTATTTATCCCTGTAAAGGACATCTAAATAAAACCTCTGCCTCAAAGTTCAGGGATAATTGTGGAAGAGGAGGCAGAAAGATTCTAAGAGCCAGAGGTTTTCAATGACCACGAGGAGCCATAGCTTTCCAGACAGCTGAGCAGTTACTCATATGAACTCACAGAAATGATAAGAGGATACACAAGTTCCACATAAGCTCGGGCCATACAAAATCACAGTATAAAAGTGGGGCAGTGGGTAAGATACCCAGCCCTGGCTGAGGAACTATTGGCAATTGATAACTGCTAGGAGAGAAAGTCAGTTTTCTTTAAGGCTATGATGTTAGGGATAGGTTAACCATGCTTTAGTGGATGGGCCCACACCAAAGGGAATTTGGGAACAGTTTCACTGTGTTGCCCAATCTCTCCTCCAATTCCTGGGCTCCAGTGGACAGCCTGCTTCAATTTTTTATGTTGCTAAGATTATAAATGGGTTTGCTGGCATGGTGGCGCATGCTTTTAATCCCAGCACTAGGGAAGCAGAGGCAGGCAGATCTCTGTGCATTCAAGGCCAGCCTGCTCTACACAGCGAGTTCCAGGCCAGGGAGACCTGCCTCAAAAAAGACCAAAAAAAATTACAGTGGCAAAAATTTTTTAATTTTGAAATGTAATAGATCCTGTGAATTTGGGGTAGCTACAGAAATGATCAGATTCTTTAGAGCCATTTTTCCTTAATTTCTATTTTTTCAGTTCCTTCTGTGATCCTTAAAGAGTGGTCTGCCTATAAAGGGAAATCACCTCAAACTCCTGAATTGGTATCTGCACTCACATTTCGGGAATGGACGTGCCCAAACCTCAAGAAACTCTGGTTAGGAAAAGCAGTTGAGGACAAGAACAGAAGGATGCGTGCTTTCCTGGCCTGCATGAAGTCAGACACACCCAGTATGCTCAATCCAGCTAATGTGCCCACACATCTGCTGCTTATGTGTTGTGTACTCCGGTAAGCTTTGTGACAGGGCTCTCCTTTTGACTTTCTTGACATTTTGTTTAAGTCTTTTTTTTAAAATAGCATTTCAAGGTAGAAAGACTTTTTAAAATTTATTAATTTTTGTTCAGTTCATGCATTACATCTTAATTATATTTAGACCCCATCCCCTCCTATCTGCACCTCCTCATATCCCCCACCACTAGATTTCATGCATTCTGTCATATATGTTAAGGCCTATCAAGTCAAGTTTGTGTCCCCAGATGTGAGTTCATCCACTGGAGCCTGTTCAGCCTATCTAGCATCATTCCCTTAAAGAAGACCGGCTCTCTCTCACTCAGCAGTGGTCAGTTGCTAATAGTTCCTCGGCTAGGGCTGGGGCCTTCCAGCCCATTTCTCCAATTCTATGCTGGGTTTTTGTATGATTGAGTTTGCACAGGTCTTGTGTATGCTGTCACCATTGCTATAAGTTCATATGAGCGTTTCCAGAAGCATGGAAAACTGTTTCCTTATAGTCATCCACCACCCCTGGCTCTTATCTTTAAGGTCGAAAGATTTTTGTTTTGTGTTTGGCTTAGCCTTCAGAAATATTAGCAATGATTGTTCTATGGATAGTCTTGGTTTATGACCCTGCGTCATTATCAGTGCATGTGTGACCCTTTATTTATTTGGTTTGACTTTGGTTTTTGTTATTCTCAATCTTTTTTATTTATTATTATTAGCTTACCCATTATCAAGTTTCCTTCTGGCTTTTCATGCATCCTTTGCTTTAGTTGTTCTGCTCCCTCACTCTTCTCTTGCATCTCCCTGCCCTTCCTCTCTGATTAGCCTTCCTTTCTATATTATCCCTTCCATTTTCATTTCATATGTATTCTACTCCCCTTAAAGTCTGTTTTTCTCCCCTTTCATGGACCCCTTTCTAGTATCTTGGCCTGATACACATTCACTATATACACATGTATAAAAATTAGCAACTGGGATCTGCATATGAGAGAAACATGGAATGCTACTCTTTCTCTCCATGGGCTACCTCACTTAATGTAATACTTTCTAGTTCTATCCATTTACCTGCAAATTATGAAATTTCATTTTTCTTTATAGCTTAATGAAATACCATTGTGTATATATACCACATTTTCAGTATCCATTCCTATGTTGAAGGACATCTGGGCTGAATCCTCTTCCTTGTTATTATGAAAAGAGCAGTAATGAACTTGGATGAGCAAGTATCTCAATTATAGGATATGGTCCTTTGGGTATATGCCCAGGAGTGGTATAGTTGTTTCATATAGTAGTTCTGTTTCTAGCTTTTTGAGATTCCCTCCACACTGATTTTCATAATTACTGCACCAGTTTATATTCTTCAGACTAATGATGAATAAGGGTTCCCCTTTCTCTACTTCCTTGCCAGCATTTGTTGTTACTTGTTTTCTTAATGATAACATTATGACTTGAGTGAGATATAATCTCAATGTAGTTCCAATTTGCATTTCTACAATGACTAAGGATGTTGAACATTTTAAATATGTATTGGCCATTATTATTCTTTTAAAAACTGTCAGGGGCTGGAGAAATGTCTCAGCAGTTCAGAGCACTGGTTGCTCTTGCAGAGAACCCAGGTTCAATTCCCAGCACCTACATGACAGCTAACAACTGTCTGTAACTCCACTTTCAGGGGAATCCAACATCCCCTTCTGACCTCCGAGGGCAACACAGGTGCACTTACACATATGCAGGCAATGCACTCATACTTGTAAAATAAAAATAAAATGTTTTTTATAAAAGAACTGTCAATGTCCATTCCTTAACCCATTTTTTTTTATTAGGTTGGTGGTGTTCTTTACTTTTTAGCTTTTTACTTTCTTTGTGTTGGATATTAATCCTCTGTCAGATGTAAAGCTGACAAAGATTTTCCCCATCTATAGGCTGTCTCTTTACACAATTAACTGCTTTCTTTGTTGTACAGATGGTTTTTAATTTCATGAGATCCCATTTTTGATTGTTGGCCTTATTTCTTCTGCTACTATGGTCCTATTTAGGAAGTCCTTAGCTATGCCTGTATCTTGAAGTGTTTATCCTTTTTCCTCTAACAGTTTCAGAGTTTTAGGTCATATGTTGGGGCTTTTGTTCCATTTGGAGTTGATTTTTGTGCAGGGAGAGAGACTAAGATCTCGTTTCATTCTTCTATGTGTAGATACCCAGTTTTACCAGCACCATTTATTGAAGATGCTATCTTTACTCCACTGTGTATTTCTGGCATCTCGGTCTACAAAACGGGTAACAATAATTACATCTATGTTCATCAGGGAGATTTGTCTATAAACTATTTGTATGTATTTTCATCTGGTTTTGGTACTACCATAATATTGACTTCATAAAAACAATGTGGAAGTATTCCTTACTTTTCTGTTTCATGGAACAATTTGAAAAGCATTAGTTTTAGTTCCTCATTAGAGGTTGGTAATGCAGCTCAGTGGTAAAGCACATGCTTAGCATGTTTGAGGCCCGAGGTTCAATCCCCAGCATTGTTAAAACAAGAGCAGCAAAATTTAATTCTCTAAAGGTCTGGTAGAATTCTTCGGTGTATACATCTGGGCCAGGATTTTTTTTAAGTCAGATTTTTTTTCTTTCTGTTTCAATTTCATTGCTTGTTATAGATCTATTTAAGTTTTTATCTTATCTTGGTTTAACTTTGGCAAATCACATATACCTTAAAATTCATCTTTTTAAAAATATTTTCCAAGTTAATAGAATATAGGGGTTTTTGTTTCAATGTTTGTTTGTTTGTTTGTTTTTGAGACAGAGTCTCCTTATGTAGACCAGGCTGACATGGAACTAGCTATATAGACCAAACTGACCTGGAACTCACAGAGATCCCCCTGCCTCTGCCTCCTGAGTGATAGGATTAAAGACATGTGCCATCACACCTGGCAAATATAGATTTTTAAAGTATGTCCTTATGGGACAGGAGACATGGCTCAGCATTTAAGAGCACTGGCTGCTCTTGCAGAGGACCAAGTTTCAGTTCCTAGCATCTACATAGGGGCTAACAGCTGTCCATAACTCCAGTTCCAGGGAATCTGATGCCCTCTTCTGGCTTTTGTGGGAATTGCATGACATGGGTGTACTTACATATAAGCAAAACATTCATACATATAAAAATAATTTTTTTAAAGTATGTCCTTATGATTTTTTAATTTCATTGGTATCTATTGTAATGTTTCCCTTTTCATCTTTAATTTTTATTTGTGACTTCTTTTTTGGCTAATTTGACTGATGACTTGTCAATTTTGTTTATCTTTTCAAAGAATCAACTCTTTATTTCATTTATTTTTTTTAATGGGGGCAACTGGGGGGGGTTAGTTCTTTTACTTTGTGTGTATCAGTGTTTTGCCTGCATTATGTAAGTGTATCATGTGCATGCAGTGCCCACGGAGATGAGACAAGGGCATTGGATCCCCTGGAACTGGAGTTACAGATGGCTATTAGCTGCCATGTGGGTGCTGAGACCCAAACCTGGGTCCTCTGCAAGAGCAACCTGTACCCTTAACTGCTGATCCATTTCTCTAGTCCCCATTTCATTGAATTTTTAAAATAATTGTTTTCATTTCTATTTCATTAAGTTCTGTCCTAATCTGGAAATTGCTTCTTTATGTGTACTGCTTTGAAGGTTGGTTCTCATTTTTTGAAAGCCTTACGGCACATCATTAAGTTATTTATTAGAGTTCTCTCTGATTTTTATTTCTTTCTTGAATTCTTCAGTGAACCATTCATCATTCAATATTGTGTTGTTTAATCTCAGTGGGTTTGTCTTTTTTATAGTTACTTGCTTTTAATTTTTAGCTTCCTTCCATTGTTATCAGATAGAATACAAGAAATTATTTCAGCTTGTCCATATATATTGAAAGTTGCTTTGTGTCCTAATATATGAACTACTTTGTATTTTTGATTATTTTTATTTTATGTGTATGAGTGTATTGCCTGCATGTGTATAAGCGCACCCATGTCATGCAATGCCCAAGGAGGTCTGAAGAGGGTGTCAGATTCCCCTGGAACTGGAATTATGGATGGTTGTTAACTGCCTTGTGGGTACTGGGAATTGAACTCAGGTCCTCTGCAAGAGCAGCCAGTGCTCTTAACTGCAGAGCCATCTCTCCAGCCCCTATATGAACTAATTTGGAGAAAGTTTTTATTTTTATTTTTTGATTATTTTTGTTTTTCTTAATATTTTATTTATTATTTTTATTTTATGTGTATGAGTGTATTGCCTGCATGTTTGTAAGTGCACCCTTGAAAGTGTACATGGAGGTCAGAAGAGGGTGTTGTATTCCCCTGGAACTGGAGTTACAAATGGTTGTTAGCTGTTGTGTGGGTGCTGGGAATCAAACCTGGATCTTCTGCAAGAACAGCTGATGCTCTTAACCACTGAGCCATCTCTCCAGCCCCAATGGAGAAGATTTTTAGTACTGGGGATGGGGCCTGGGACTTCATGCATACTAATCAAGTACTCCACCACTGACCTATGTCCCTAGCCACTACAGCATTTTTTGTACAGATGGACTTTTTCTTTTTTTGTTTTTTTTTTCAGGGGTTTTGCTATGTTACTCAAACTAGCCTTTAATTCCTAGGTGAGCTATACACAGACCTTGTGGTACCCTGCTAGATTCTGCATCCCCCTTTTTACATGAATGGTTTTGTGCTTTACATATCATTCTGTTTCTTACCTTTTTTCTTTCAATTTAATTTTATTTATTTTATTTATAATATAGTCTCACTATGCTACTAAACTGGTCTTGAACACCTATGCTGAAGTTATCCTCTCACCTCAACCTTCCTAGTATATGGGACTACAGGCCTAGATCCTCATGTCTACATTCAATGTTAATTTTGAAATGTACCCATATTTATGTATGGCACATTCTTCTTGATTGCTGGGTTATATTCCATCACATATTATTATCAGAGTATTTTACAGATTATTTAATGGATGCTTCCCAGTTCTCTGGGATTTCACTCTGTACTTTAGAAAAGATTTTCATAGATTTTTTTCTCTTCTTTTCTTTTTCTTTTTCTTTTCTTTTCTTTTTTTTTTTTTTTTTTTTCTGGACGGGGTTTCTCATAGCCCCAGCTTGCCTTAGCTAGCCTGGACCTCAATCTCACAGATATCTGCCTGCCTCTGCCTCCCAAGTGTTGGGATTAAAGGTGTGCACCACCATGCCTGATGGTATAGATGTTTACTTCAGTGTTCCTGCATCAGTGTATCTGAAGTAAATACCCAGGAGTAGACATCTGAATCCTATAAAATATGCATGTAAATTTTCCACTAAATATTGCCAAATTGCTCTAAATTATATAATTTATATCCCCAGAATAACACATAAGTGTTTCTTCATATTTCCAGTACTAATTATCATGGAACTTAATTTTTAACAATCCAGTAGATTTCAAGCAATATATTGTCATTTGTTTTTATTCAACTACAGATGAGGATGACCTTCTGCTTTTGCTTTTGTTTTTTTTTTCCTGGTGCTGAAGATCAAACCCAGAACCTCCCTCATGCATGCAAAGCAATTGTTCTATCCATGAACATGACAGCCTTGATTTTCTTTGTTTTGTTTTGTTTTTGTACTTCTTAGCCACTTGAGTTTCCTTATTCTCTATAGTGTTCATCCATTTATCTTTCAAACTTTCTATTAGATTACTTCTTTTTCCTTCTGATTTCACAAGTTCTTTATAGATATAGAGCAGATATCTTTTCTATATTTGCTATCAGTATGTATATGTATATTATAATTGTCTACATACAGAAAAATTGGAAGAATTATATACTGAGCATAAATATAGCTACTACCTATATTCTACAATTAATATTCTGTTGTATTTTATTCATAAACTATTCATGTGTTCATTTCTGGTTATCCATTTATCTATTCTTTTTGATAATTAGTAAGCAAACCAGGTATTCATATATTTTTCTCCTTACTGAGAAGCATGTATTCTTGTTTTGTCAAATCTGATACCTTGGTGTGTACTTTGATATCTTATTTATTAAACTCTCCCTATCCCTGGGTCATAAAGATATTTTTCTATAATACTTTCCATGTAAAGTCTTTAATATAGTGATATTTATATTGAATATTCTGAAGAGTTCTCTACATACTAAACTAATCCCCCAGTTCCATGTATTAAATGATAATTTCTTTCTCCACTGATTTGCCGATTTGTCTTACCACTTTCCTTTGTCCTCTTTCTCTCTCTCTCTCTCTCTCTCTCTCTCTCGATGTAATTTTTTAAAAACATAGTTTAAACAATTAGCATGAAATCTGATTGGAAATTTTAAAAATTTGACTCTAAATGAAGATTAAACTTAAATACTACATTGTCCAGCATTATCAAGTAAACCCTGTGTAGGAATATTAAACTATAGCCCAACTGAATACAGGAATTTGAACGTCTCAGTTACTTCAACTAACTTTAAGTAAAAGATGCCTCATATGAAAGTACAGTAATAGAGAAGTTGTGACTAAAATGTATATCCATGAAGTTCTTCGACAGTTGGCCTAGGAAAATAGTCATTTAGGAAAGATTGGTCCAATTCAAAGAAGGCAGTTTCCTTTGTGTATATACTAGTCATCACTGAAGAGTGAGAGATACCAAAAAATTCTGTCAGACTTCTGGAGGTTAACTCTAACCCTGTTGAATCTGGAGAGCCATGCATTAAGGCCCTATTGTTTCTAGCAAAAGTTCATTCAAATCTAAACATTTTCCAAAAATAACATGAAATTGGATAGGTTCTCTTCTTTTGATTTATCAGTAAAGTTGATGGATCGATCCTAATTCTGCATAGGACATTTGCATTAACCATGTCACTTCCTGATAAATGAAGAGTAGAAACATGTGCAGACTACTTTTCATGTACTTGACAAAATAACTGCAAAATTATTCAGGAAAAGCAAATGAGTAAGAATAACCTAGAAATTTTCAAAAAAGAATAAAAGGAAATACTTTGGCTCAATTAGATACTAAAATGTATTATAAATTCAGATGAAAATAATGTAATACTATCACATTGTTTTAGAACAAATGATAACCATTAGAACTTCAGGTGTGCAAAAGGGAGCATCATGGTTCAAGTCACAAATCATTAAGGAAGACATTTTTTAATGTATTAAATTGGATTTGTATTTGGGGAGAAAATAATCTAAAAAATCAAGCTTTTTATAAATTTAGGACAGACAGATTTTCGAGATATGTGTAAAAACTAATCAGAATAAAAAATGATAAGCAATGATTTAACTTATCAGTAAAAGAGAAAAGGGATTTTTTTTAATGAAAATAAGGAAGCCTCAAACTCAGGGCAGTGACATAACCATTACTAGTCTTTGAAGGCAGATACCTTAGTTACCTCTGTCAAGCCAGTATTTAACTAGGAGCTATGCCCTGTATTCTTTACAAGCTAGAATAGCTTTATAAAGGCAGAAATTGCAATGGTTGCTGCTAGGGGATGGGGAAAAGATATAATGGTGTGTTACTTTTTAAAAGGATGAATTTCAGGTTAGGAATAAGAAAAGGTTCTAGAAATAGATGGTGGTGATGGTTACACCAATGTAGACATGAACTCTATGCGTAAAATGGTTGAAGTGTTAAATTTTGGGTTTATTTTACCATAACAGGAAAAGAAAAGAAATTTAAGGATGGAACTTCCAATAAAACAGAGTTGAACAAATCCTCTCTCCAGAAAAATTCTAATTTACCTAGTGAAAACTTACAAAGCAAAATATCATTTAATGTTTCTGCTGTATGTCCTAACAGCATACAGCAAATAGAAAACATTTATTCAAGAAAATCTGCTAGAGCCTGTGAGATGGCTCAGTGGGTTTGACAACCTGGGTTTGAACCCAAGACCCACCTGGTGGAAGGAGAGCACTGACTCCCACAAGTTATCCTCCGACCTCTGCACTTGCACATACATACACACACAGTACTTTTTAAATGTAATTTCATTTTTTAAGTTAAGAAAATGTACTAATGGAAGCCACCATGGGTGGTGGAGTGGTTTCTTCTCCCAGAGGGACTTAAGCAAAAGAGATCAGCTGCTCTTTCCCTGATCAGAAAGATGACTAGCACCATAGAAACCCAGGAGCCATTTATTCCTATAGTCGAGCTATATTTGTATATTTCAGGAGTGCTAGGCATGAACTCTTTAGGTGAACAGTTTCCGCCAGGAGAGATAGAAGAAAAATAATAGAAGAAGCCAAGCAAGCTCTTATAAACATGAGTAATATTCTGAACACTGCAGCTGTGACCTCACTAACATGGGACAGACAGCTGTTTGACTGGCTGACATAAATGACTTTGGTCCTGTTGGTCCCACTGGTGAAATCTACAAACACTATTTTAGAAATGGTTTTCCTACTATTTCAGGCTGGGCTTTGCCCAAAGGAGGGTATATAAGGAGCTCTCTTAAAACAGCATGACTGTAAGTGGGCTCAGTATAGCTCATGTTTAAACAAGAATTTCATTAAGTTTTTTTAAACATCTTAATTTTAAAATTCGTGCTGGTGTCAGTTTGACTAAAATATCTGAAGTTAGAGAAATGATATCTAAATAGGGGTAGTTGAACATAAAATAGAGATAATGAATGTAATTATCAATGCTATAAATTATACTTATGTGCCTTCATATTGCTAAATGTGCAAGAAAAGACTCATTACATAAGTAATCAAATATACAAAAGTAGAGAAAATAACATAGGAAAGTTGAGTTATTCTTTATGAGATATAATGAAAAGCACAGCTCATTCACTTAATTTAAAAATGTTAACTATTTAGTTGTCATGCAAGATACGTGATCATTCTTTTACTCAGATAAACTTAAAATATGTCAGTTTTAATGGTAGTAGTAAAAGAAAAGGAAGTGAAACAAAATTCTATACAAACGATATATTTCTAATGGAAGTAGACATGTAGTTTCAACCACAACACAAAAGAAAATCTAAATCTGGTCAAGCCAGCAAGAGTCTATAATATTTGGCTCAAGATCACTCCCTTGCTCTCACCTCTATTATAGTAGGTCTATTTCAGGCACACATAGTCAAGAAGACAGGGATTCCTTCTCTCCCCAGCTCCTATTCTTGGGCTGTTGTTTTACTCTGGAAGGGGAAGGCTGCCATTTTCATCAATCCCAGCCCTGTGTCCAGGTAAGAGTGCCAAGAAGATTATCCCACCCCACCCCCAAAATCTCTACTCATAATAGGTCAGAAACTCTAATCCTAGGGCAGCAAATTGAGAATATTTGAGGCCCTAAGTGTTGCCACATAGGTCGTAAGTAGGGAGGAGTTTTCATATTGGGAGAAGTAAGCTGCAGAGATCAGGAATGCCAACACCACTTCACCCCCATCCTCAGTGCCCACCTATAAAGCAGAGATGTCACATGCAACACTGGGAAAAGCATCCCTAGGTCTGGTAAAACAATCAGAAGTTCTTTCTTAAGGGTAGGGGGCAAGCCGTAACAGTGGAACACTGATGTTATTTGGAGGCAGACAGAGAACTCCATGGCTAAGCATATGTGGAAAACAGTGGACATCTTAATGAGCTATTGAGAGGAGGCTAGTAACTGTGATACAGCAAAATGACTATGAACATCTGGAAGTTTTATAGTAAGAACTATATAATTAGCCTCTTTTTATTTTTTATTTTATTTATTATTTTTACTTTATGTGTATGAGTGTATTGCATTCATGTGTGTAATTGTGCCCTTGGAGGTCAGAAGATGACATCATATCCCCTGGAACTGGAGTTACAGACAGTTGTTAGCTGCCATGTGGGTGCTAGAAATTGAGCCTGGGTCCTCTACAGGAATAGCCAGTGTTCTTAACCGCTGAGCCATCTCTCCAGCCCAAGAGTTAGCCTCTTCTTGTCTTCCTGGAGTCACAGTCAACACAAGACCAGGAAAAACTGACTATGCACTAGATCAGGACAGGACATAGGACAAACTTCAAAACATTCCCTAAGCCACACTCAGGCCCATCCTGAAATACGACTTCTGACCAAAACAGTGCCTGAAAATAACTCATAAGAAGCCAGACTTAAAACTAAAATCACATGTATCTTTCTAATATGTGTGAATGTTCAAGGCCATGCCCTCTTATGAGTGATCTGAAACAGACCTGCAAGCTGAATATGGGGCTAACGTTTGTAAACTCCTAAAACTGTAATAGAAGCCTGACTTCTGACCTATATTCAGTGGTAAAAGGTAAAAATCCAACTAGCTGACTTAAGCATAACCACTGACCGATTAGTGGTTTTTGCTGACCAAGGAGTGTCAGGTTAGGGTAAAAACAAAGGAGAAAACTTTGAGCAGACATATCAGATGCTGCATTGTACACGGTAAATAGACTTCACTAAACAAGAAAACAACCTAGCAATAGTATTGATCATCCTTGGACTGGAGAGATGCTGCAATATATTATCCAAGATATCCAGATTTAACAAAATATCCTAAAGACATGCTGAATATGTGACACACAGTAAATAACTTTCTGGCTAAAGATATTGAACATAAGTCAGGCATGGTGGCACATGCCTTTAATCACATCACTCAGGCAGATCTCCGTGAGTTCCAAGCCAGCCTCGTCTACATAGCGAGTTCCAGGCCAGCTGAGGCTACAGGGAGACCCTGTCTCAAAAAATCCCCCAAAAAGATTTTTTCATTTATCTGTTGGTCATTTCTACTTCTTTAGAAGATTTATCCAAATAATTTGTCAATTTACTGACTGAGATTCCTGGGTGTTTTTTACTTTATGAATTCTTTATATGTTCTGCGTGTTAATCTTATATGAAAACCTACCAAAGATTTTCTCCCATTCTGTATGTATTATATTCACGCTATCTTTGCCATGCAGAAGCTTTTAAAAATATTTATTATTTTTATTTTATGTGTATGAGTATATGAGTGTATTGTCTGCATGTGTAAGTGCACCCATGTTGCACAATGCCCATGGAGGTCAAAAGAGGACATTGGCTTCCCATGGAACTGGACTTACAGATGGTTGGTAGCCATCATGTGGGTGCTGGGAATTGAGCCTGGGTCTTCTGCAAGAGCAGTCAGTGCTCTTAACCGCTGAGGCATCTCTCCAGCCCCTGGAAGCTTTTTTAACTTGATGCAATTCTGTTTGTGTTTGCTTACTTTTCTTTGCTAAGCTATTGGATTACTATTAAGAAAATTGTTACATGTGTCATTATCTTGAAGTATTTTTCCTGTTTTCCACTTGCAGTTTCAAAGTTTAGGTTTTACATTAAGCCTTTTGATCCATTTTGAGTTAATTTTTGCATAGGGTAAAAGCAGTCAGTTTCAGCCTTCTGCATGTGGTTATCCAGTTTTCTAAGGACCATTTCTTAAAATTTTTTTGCTTCTAGTGTATGTTTTTTAACAACTTTGTTAAGGATCAGGTTGCTGTTGATGCCTGTTTTTATGCCAGTACCATGTTTTTGTTGTTAGCTATGTCTCTGTACTACAATTTGAAATCAGGTATTATGCTACCTCCAATCAGGAGTGCTTTTTTTGTTCAAAACAGCTTTATGTGTTTTGGATCTTTTCTCTTCCATGTGAGTTTTAGGGTTGTCTTTCTAGTTCTGTGAAAAATGTTGTTGGTATTTTGATAGAGATTACATTGAATCTATGGATTAGTGTCATTTATATGGCAATTTTAACAATATTCTCTCTGTTCATAAACATGGGGGCAGGACCTTTCATTTCTGTCACCTTCAACATCTTCAGGGTTTTAAATTTCTCATTGTGGAAATCTCCTATTTGATTATGTTTATTTGGTTATTGAGTGTGGTTTTTATTTGTTTTGTTTTTGAGGTTATTTTGAGTTAAATTATTTTCCTGACTTTTTTCCCAACAAGCTCATTTTTTTTCAGCACTGTATAGGAAAGATACAGATTTTTAAAATTTTGATTTTTATATCCTGCTATTTTGCTGAAAGTGTTTATCAGATCTGCTAGATTCTCTAGGATCTCATAACTTGTATGAGATCATACATCTGCAAATAAGGACAGTTTGACTTTTCCTTCCTTATTTATAGCTCTTTTTGTTCCTGTCTCTTGCTTTATTGCTCTAAGATTTCAAATAGTTTATTGAATAAAAGTGAGTGCATACCACTTCACTCAGCTGAATGATTATAATTTGAAAGATCATAACACATATTAAAGGATTTGAAAAACTACATTTCCTTCATAGTTTGCTTATAGAAACTAAAGGAGGCATATCTACTTTGGGAATTACTTTGCCATTTTTGTCTTTTAAATTAATTTTTGTTGTTCTTAAAATTTTTCGTTGCTGTGCTAGAGATCAAACCCATGCACATACTAGGCCAAATGCTCTACCAGTGAACTACTTCCTCATATTGTTTGCCATTTTCCTTTTCCTTTTTTTTTTTTTTTTTGCAATGTATCTTTTATTTCATCTTTCGTTGCAGTAGAAGCATTGGTTTGTTGTGACCTATAGCATCTACCTGGAGCAAAAAGGTTAAACTTATCATTTTTAGATATAAATGTGAGAATTTCAAAGTAGAAAAGCGTAAACAATTATAACAGCAGAGGTATTTCTGTAATGTGACACTATAGCCTTCATCAAATCAGGAAAATGTCTTCATTGATCATAGAATCTTTGGATCAAGCTTGCTCAAATACTGATTAAATTTCAACTGAGTGCTGTTGAGCCTTTCTAGCAACCTAGCCTCATCCTCATGAATGTTTTCACAATTTTTCTGTCTTTTAGTGTTGCCTTCCATTATCCACTAAGCCTCAAACTCTATTCACCTCTGAGCTTCTTTTTGCTCATATAGTATATATTTTTTTGAATTTTTGTGTATTTCATACAATATATCTTAATCATATTTAGATCCACTCCCATCCCCATAGCCCCCCGCCAGATTTCAAGCATTCTGTCATGTATGTTAAGGCCTACTGAGTCAAGTTTGTGTCCCCAGATGTACCTCTATGTGAGTTCCACCTACTGGAGCCTGGTCAGCCTATCTAGCATCACTCCCTTAAAGAACTCTGGCTCTTCTTCACTCAGCAGCGATCAGTTGCCAATAGTTCCGCAGCTAAGGTTGGGGCTTCTTACCTACTTTCCCACTTCTATGCTGGGTTTTTGTTTAGTTTAAACTTGCATGGGTCTTGTGCATGCTGTCACCATTGCTGTAAGTTTATATGAGCAAGTTCCCAGTCACCAGGAAAATTCTGTTCCCTTGTGATCATCCACCATCCCTGGGTCTTACAGTCTTTATACCCCCTCTTCCACAATGGTCCCTGAATCCCAGGAAGCAGAAGTTTAATACAGGAGTCCTATCCAGGGACATGTACTCTGCAGTCTTTTATTCTCTATATTTTGGGCAATTGTTGCTTTCTGTGTTAATTGACCTCTGTTACATGAGGAAGCTTCACTGGTGAGAGTTGAAAGAAGCATTAATATTCTCTCTGTCCTCTGGTCTGCTATGTTCTGTGAGCCTTAGGTATAGAGGTTCCATTGTAGATGTGTCGCTTAAGGCTGGAGACCTCACAGGCACTTACAGTGTGTTTGACCAGATGTGGAACTCTGTAATAGACTACATCTGTTGCAAAAAGAAGCTTCTTTGATGAGTGGTGAGAGGTATACTTGTCTGTAAATATAAGGATACATACATATTTAACATACAGTAAGAAATTACATTTGTCTAGGGATGTTTTTCTCTAGACCTATGACCTCTCTAGCCATGTGTATTTGGCTATATTTACAGTGCCGCACTTGAGTTCCCTTCCATAGAGCAAGGGTTTTTAAAAATAATTTTTATTGAATTTTTGTGTATTTACTACATAACATTATCTTTATGCTCCCTTCCCCCTTCACCTTTGACACCTTCCCATAGCACCCCCACTGAAGTCCATAATTCTGTCATTTATATTAAGGCCTATTATGTAAAGTTAGTGTCCCCAGATGTCCCTCAGTACAAGTTCATCGACTGGAGTTTAGTCAGCCTATCTAGAGTCAATCTCTCTCTCTCTCTCTCTCTCTCTCTCTCTCTCTCTCTCTCTCTTTCTCTCTCTCTCTCTCACACACACACACAGAAGATCTGTCTTCCTCACCCAGCAGTAATCAGCTGCCAGTAATTCTTCAACTAAGATTGGCGCTTGCTCTTCATTTCCACAGTTCTGTCCTGGGTTTTTGTCTGCTAAGTTTACATGGGTCTTGTGCATGCTGATACCATTGCTATAGTTTGTATGAGAAGGATCTCTGGCTCCTATAGGACTATTTCCTGTATGGTCATGCACCTCCTCCCTGGCTCTTACATTCTTTCTGTCCCCTCTTCCACAATGGTCCCTGAGCCTTGGGTGGGTGGACTTCAATATAGGAGGCCTGTCCAAGGACCCACACTCTGCAGACTCTTAATCTCTTGTGTTTTGGCCATTTGTGGCCTTTTGTGTTCTTGTCCCTCTGTTGCATGAGGGAGCTTCATTGATGAGAATTGAAAAATAACTTAGCATTCTCTTCATCCCTTATTCTATGTTATGTGAGTCTTAGATTTAGAGATTGCATCCTAAATGTGCCACTTAGGCTTGGGAAATTCACAGAGAATCTCTGTGTGTGACCAATGGTGTAACTGTAATAATCTCTGTCTGTTGAAAAAGAAGCTACTTTGATGGTTGGTGACTGGGATACTTGTCTGTAAATTTAAGGATCCATATTTTGCACATAGGAAAAAAAATATGTTTGCCTAGGAATATGAGAGCTTTGGGTTTTCTGTAAGATCTATGACCTCTCCAGCTATGTCTATCTGGCTGTGTTTACAGTACCAGACATGAGTTTCCTCCCACTGAGTGGGATTTAAGTCCAATTAGGTAGCGGTTGATTACCCCCAACATAAAAGTGACATTGCTGCACCAATGCTGTTTGCTGTGCTGGACACTGATGTTATTTTTAGGCCTTGAAAAGCTAGGGTTGGACCATTGATTGGTATAGCAGCTTGCGTAGTGTTCTCCAAAGCTATGAGAGCTAGCCTTCACGGGAGGTAGCTTCCAGGTCAGTTTCAGATCCCTTGTTCCAAATCCTGTGTCTAAAGTATGTCCTGTAATCAGCAATAGGTTCTTACCATCAAGTTCTGGGAGGTAATCAAGGACCGTGGCAACAGCCTGTGCAATTTTGGGAGTCTCTTGGACCACCCTGGCCAACAACCCAAAGGAAGGGTACTCCTGTCTGGCACTGTTTCTTGTCCTGTAGTCTTCAGATATACTCACGGACTCATGTAGGAATATTGTATATGTAAGTTTTCAGTAGGTTTTGGACTAATATGATTACCTCTGGTTTTTTTATACTAGCTGGACACTATTTTCTCCTTTCCCTGTTTTATCCACCCTCCCTGCCCTTCCCATTTAAAGTATCCCCGTTTTCCCCATTTCTCCCTTGATAATATTTCTATGCTATGGTACCATCTCTTTTGAGCTCCTTCTTCCCCTTTATTCTCATAGTTCTTTGTACGGCCCTCCTTCTCCCCCTCCCCTTTAACTACCCCCCCATTTTTATACATTTCTCCCTTAGTAATGATGTCTCCTACTGTTCTTCTCTCTCGGATTCCTTCTTTCCCTTTACCCTGGTTTCCTTCCAGTTTCCTGGTTCCTACAGTTACATCAGGATATGCAATCACTTATAAGGATTTGATGCTTAGTAACACCTGTCTCCTACTATTCTTCTCTCTTGGGTTCCTTCTTTCTCTTTTCCCTGGTTTCCTTCTACTTTTCTGGTTCCTACAGTTAAATCAGGATATGTATTCACTTATAAGGATTTGATGCTAGGATCCACAGATGAGGGAGAATATGTGTCTTTTGTTTTTCTGAGTCTGTGTTACTTTACCTAGAATAACAATTTCTAGATCCATCCATTTACCTGCAGATTTCATTATTTCATCTTTCTTTACTGCTGAGAAGAACTCCATTGTGTAAATATACCACATTTTCATTAACCACTTGTCAGTTGAGGGGGACTTAGGTTGCTTCCATCTCTTATGAAAAGAGCAGCAACAAAAGTGGTTGCACAAGTGTCTCTACAATAGGATGAGTCCTTTGGGTATATGCCAAGGAGTGGTATAACCGGGTCATATGGTAGGTTCATTTTTAGTTTCTTAAGAGTTCTCCACACTGCTTTCCATAGAGGATGCTCGAGTTTGCAATCCCACCAGCAATGAATTAGTGTTCCCCTTTCTCTACATCTTTACCAGCATTTAGTATCATGTGTTCTCTTGATCTTAGCCAGGTGAAATCTTAAGGTGGTTTTAATGTGCATTTCCCTAATTACTAACAATGTTGAACACTTTTAAAGATGTTTTGTAGCCATCTTTATTTCTCCCTTGGGAAACTCTGTTTAGATCTTTAGCCCATGTTTTACTTGGGTCATTTGTTTTCTTGCTTCTTTATTTTTAGGTTCTTTATCTATTCTAGATTAAACATCTGTCAGTGTGTCACTGGTGAAGATTTCTTTCCCACTCTCTGGGTTTTCTCTTCACTTTCTTGATTGTTTCTTTTGCTGTAGAGAAGCTTTATAGTTTAATGAGGTCCCACTTGTTGATTGTTGACCTTAATTCCTGAACAACTGGTGTCCAACTTAGAAAGTTCTTTCCTACACCTAAATCTTGAAGGTTACTGCCAGTGTTTTCTTCTAATAGTTTCAGAGTTTCCAGTTTCATATTGAGGTCTTTGATACATTTGGAGGTGACTTTTGTGCGAGGTGAAAGATAAGGATCTAGTTTCATTCTTCTACAGGTGGAGATCCAGCTTTGTCAGCACCATTTTTTGAAGATGCTGTCTTTCCTCCATTGTCTGTTCTGGGCACCTTTGTCAAATATGAAGTGACTAAAATTGTGTGTACTCAGGTGTGGGTCTTCAATGATGTTCCATTGATCTGTGTCTATTTTGTGCCAATATCATGCTATTTTTAAAACTATAGCTCTGTTGTGTACTTTGAAATCTGGTGTAGTAATCCCCCAGCATTGCTCTTTGTGCTCAGGGTTGCTTTGACTATTTGGGGTCTTTTGTGTTTCCATATGAATTTAAGGATTTTTTTCTAATTCTGTAAAGTATGTCATGGGGATTTTTATTGGGATTGCAATGAATCTATACATCGCTTTTGGTAGAATGGTCATTTTCACAATATTATTTCTTCCAATCCATGAGCATGGGAGGTCCTTTCATCTTCTGGTTGCTTGTTATTGGTATATAGAAAGACTGCTGATTTTTATAGATTAGTTTTGTAACCTGCTACTTCACTGAAAGTGTTGATCAGTTCTAGGAGTTTTCTGGTGAAATTTTTGGGATCTCTCAGGTATAGTATGTCGTCTGCAAAAAGGGATAATTTGACCTCTTCTTTCCCAATTAGTACTCCTTTAATTTCCTTCTCTTTTCTTATTGCTCTAGCAAGAGTTTCAAGCACTATATTGAAAAGAATTGGAGATACTGGACAGCTCTGTCTGGTTCCTGGGAATGCTTCCAGTTCTTTTTCCATTTAGAATGATATTGGCTGTGGGTTTGTTGTGTATAGTTTAAATTATGCTGAGGTATGTTCCCTCCAGTACAATTCCCTTTAGAACTTTTTTTTTAAATGCATGTTGAAGTTTGTCAAAGGCCTTCTCTGCATCTATTGGGATGACCATGTGGTTCTTGTCTTTGAGTCCATTTGTATGATTTATGACATTTATTGACTTATGTATATTAAACCATCCCTGCATCTCTGGGATAAACCGACTT
>NW_008352653.1:428098-430915 GCF_000622305.1 Nannospalax galili
ACTTAAATGAGGTTTTAACATTTAAAAAAGATCTCCACTTCATTGTTAAAATACACAGTTTCATACAGAAAAATTCATTTCAAAGCATTTGACATTGAGACGTTTTCACATGCATTTCTAATCTCTATATACATGACTATCACTACTGAACTTTTATCATGAATGTATGCTGAGTTTTGTCAAAGGCCTTTTCTTCATCTATTGAGATGATGATGATGCGGTTTTTGTCCTTGTGTCCATTTATATAATTGACTTGTGTATATTGGACCATCTCTGTGTCTTTAAAATAAAGCCTACTTGATCATGGTGAATGATCTTTTTGATATACATTTGTATGTAAGGTTTGCACCTACTTGATCATGGTGAATGATCTTTTTGATATACATCTGTATGTAAGGTTTGCAAGTATTTTGTTGAGAATTTTTGTATCTATGTTCATTAAGGATATGGGTCTATAGTTTTCTTTTTTGGTTGTGCCTTTACCTGGTTTGGGTATTAGAGTGATGCTGACTTCATACAAGGAATTTGGGAGTTTTCCCTCTGTTTCTATCAATTTGAATAACTTAAGTAGTATTGGTTGGAGGTCTTTAAATGTCTGGTAGAATTCTGCTGTAAATCCATCTGAGCCTGGGCTTTATATAGTCAGGAGGTTTTTTGTTTGTTTGTTTGTTGTTGTTGTTGTTGTTGTTGTTAGTGGTGGTCTTTCTGAAATGGGGTCTCCCTGTAGCACCAGCTGACCTGGAACTTGCTATGTATACCAGGCTGGCCTTGAACTCACAGAGATCTGCCTGCCTCTGCTTCCAGAGTGCTGGGACTAAAGGCATGTGCCACCACACCTGGCTTGTTGGGAGGTTTTGTATTACTCTTTTGATTTCCTTATATGTTAGGGGTCTGTTTAAACTGTTGATCTCATCTTCATTTAACTTTGGTCTTTTCCATGATTTTAGATATTCATCCATTTCTTTGAGGTTTTCAATTTAATAGAGTATAGATTTTTAAAGTAGTCCCTTATAATGTTCTGGATCTTTTGGGTGTCTGTTGTGATGTTTCCCCTTTAAGCTATGATTTTGTTGATTTGAATTTGCTCTTGCTTTCTTTTGGTTAACTGGCCTAAGGATCTGTCTAGCTTGTTTAGCTTTTCAAAGAAACAGTTCTTAGATTCATTGATTCTTTGTATTGTTTTCTTTGTTTCTATTTCATTAATTTCTGCTCTGATTTTTTTTATTTCTTCTCATCTACTGGGTTTGGGTTTCATTTGTTCTTGCCTTTTAGAGTCTTGAGTTGCAATGTTAAGTCATTTATTTGTGCTCTTTCTGATTTTTTTAATGTAGACACTTGGAGCTATAAACTTCCCTCTTAGCTTTTAAAGTGCCCCAGAGATTTTGTTGTGTTGTATTGTCTTTTGTGTTTAATTCCAGGAATACTTTTATTTCTTTCTTAATTTCTCCTTTGACCCAGTCATCATTCAGTGCAGAGACCCAAGTCTGCTTTGCTTAGTGGGGGAGCCTTGTCTCCATGATGGAGATACCAACTGGTGCCGAGTTCTGACTCTGGGGCTAGTGTTTCTTTACAGAAAACCAATTATTTAGAAATTCAGAAAGCTTTTATACATTACAAGGAACTGGCAGTCATGTGGGGTTTGGCAATTACATACAATGATATAGGGCACAATTAGACAAGAAATAGGACATGTAGCTTTTAGTTGGTGCCTGCTAGGGGCTGTTTGTAAAGCAGAATGCTTGATATTTTACTCACGGTTACCAGTACCTATCTGGTAATTTATTGGCCACAATATTTTCTTTCTTAGCACTAAAAGCATAGTAAACTTTTAGCTTTTAGCCCAGAAGTAAACCTTTAACCTGGCCTAATCTTTTAGCTAATGATAACTGAGATTGGTTCAGGACAGGAGGTAGTAACCAAGGGCCAGTAACCAAGATGCCCTCAGAGCAAAGAACTTAAACTTTTGACCTGACCACTTTTCTCCTGCTAGTCCTACAGTGTTCTGTATGACAGGGATTTGAGGGCTGCTGTTTTCAGCACCCCTCCCTTTACCAGAGAACATAGCCTGGACTTTAAAAGTTTTAGGCTCATCTCGCCTTAGGGTATGCCATCCTGGTTTCCTACAATTCAGCAGTGTGTTTAATCTCCATGAGTTCATGTAGTTACTAGGGCTTCTCACGTTGCTGATTTTAAGCTTTATTGCATTGTGGTCTGAAAAAAATGCATGGAATTATTTCAGTTTTTTCATATTTGTTGAGATTTATTTTGTGCCCCAATATGTGGTCAGTTTTTGAGAAAGTTCCATGGGATGCTGAACAGAAAGTGTGTTCTCTGGTTCTTGGGTGGAATATTTGGAAGATGTCTGTTAGGTCCATTTGATGTATGGTATCATTTAATTCAGACAATCTCTCTATTTATTGTTTGCCTGGTTGACCTGTCTAATGGAGACAGTGGGGTATTGAAGTCCCCCACTCTTACTGAGTTGTTGTTAATCTGTGTCTTAAAGTCCTGTAATAATGTTTTATGAATTTTGGTGCACCAGAGTTTGGTGAATATATGTTCATGATTATAATATCTTCTTGGTTAATTGTTCCTTTGATCAGAATGAAGTGACCCTCTTTATCTCTTCTGATTAGTTTTAGTTTGGAGTCTATTTTGTCTGATATTAGAATTGCAACACCTGCTTATTTCTTAGTGCCATTTGCTTGAAATAATCTTTTCTACCCTTTCACCTTAAGGTAGTTCCTGTCCTTGAAGGTGAGATGGGTTTCTTGGAGACAACAAAAAGATGGATTTTGTTTCTTAATCCATTCAACT
>NW_008352653.1:431017-438523 GCF_000622305.1 Nannospalax galili
CTAATTTTGTGTTTCCACAATTATACCTTCATTTAGGTTCTTTCTGTTGCCCCTGGGGTATAGTTGTTCCTTTCTCCATTCTTTGTATTGCTTCAAGTATTGTTTGAAGGGTGGGATTTGTGGACATGTATTCTTTCAGCTGCTTCATGTCATGGAAGATTTTTATTTCCCCTTCAATTATAATAGGCATTTTGGCTGGTTAAAGTGTTCTGGGTTGGCATCTATGGTCATTTATAACTGGAAATATCTTGTTCTAGGCTTTTGTGGCTTTCATATTTTGCACTGTCAGCTATAATTCTCATGGGTTTTCCTTTATATGTGAGTTGTTGCTTTTCTTTTGCTGCTTTCAGTATTCTCTCTTTGTTCTGTACATTTATTGTTTTTACTTTGATATACCATGGGGAGTTTCTCTTCTGGTCCTGTCTATTTGGTGTTTTGTGTGCTTCTTGTATTTGCATGGGCATGCCTTTCTTTAATTTTGGGAAATTCTCTTCTACAATACTGTTTAAGATCTGGTCGATACTGTTAACCTGAGATTCTTCTCCTTCCCCTATGCTTGTGATACATAGATTTGGTCTTTTCATGATGTCCCACATTTCCTGCATATTCCATTCCTGTGCTTTTTCACATTTTTCATAATGTTTGCTTGAGTGGTCCAATTCTTCAATTATCCTCCAGTGTTGATATTCTGTTCTCCATTTCATTCATTCTAGCGGTGAGGCTTTCTTCTGTTGTTCCAAACTGCCTTACTGAGTTTTTTACTTCCTTCTACATTTCAGCCTAAGTTTTCATTAATGTTTCTCTTTTATGAATTCAGTCATGAGTTTATCCTTATCTTCTTTTAGTTATTTGATGTTTGTATGTTCTTTAAATTCACTGAATTCCTCAATCATGTTTATGATTGTTCTTTTAAATTCTGTGTCCTGTGTTATCTCTAGGGTGTTCTCCTTGTAGAACTCTTCTACAGGCCTGATGGAGTTTGGTGGGAACATGCTGTTTTGGTTTTCCATGTTATTATTTTTCGTTGTGATTTCAGCATGTTGATTTCCTTTGTTGTTCATGATTCTGGTATGAAATTCAAGCCTTTGTTGAGTTGAAGTTTCCTTCTGTTTGTATTATTGGTGTACCTTGGTTGTTTTCTTATTGGTTATGTAAAGCTGGTTGGTCTAGGTTTCAGGTTCTCTCAGATTTTATTTTGGAGGGAGCTGATGGCTTCAGGTCAGCTATTCAGGAGCTCCCACAGACGCCCAAGTCAGGCTCCGGTGAGGTACACTCAGGCTTCCTTCTAATGTTTGGACCCCTGCTAGTGAGTACTCACAGCACAGTTTGGGAAGTTCACTAAGGGGAGGCCCTATCTTGGTGCTCTCAGGCAGTGTGCTGAGTTCTCAGACCTTACAGCAGGCAGAGGCCAGATCAAGCACTCTCAGGCTATGTGCTGAGTTCTCAGCCCCACCAGGTAGAGGCCAGATCTAGGCACTCTCAGGTGGTCTGCTGAGTTCTGAGCCCCTACACCAGGCAGAGTCCAGGTTAGGCAATCTCAGGCTATCTGCTAAAGTCTCCCATTGAGCAGGTGTTACGTCCAATTGGATGACTCTTGATTTTCCCCAAGATAATAGTGCCACTACGGCACCACTAGAGATAGTTTGCTACACTGGTCATTGTTGTGGTTATTAGGCTTTACAGCTCTATAGCTCAGCCCTAGCCCTTTAACATTTTCTGAGTCAGAATGAACTTGAAGCTTTGTAATCAGAATAAAATTGTTAACATTGCTTAAAATTAAAGGTAGAGGGGGCTGGAGAGATGGTTCAGCAGTTAAGAACACTGTTGTTCTTGCAAAAGACCTGGGTTCGAATCCCAGCACCCACATGGCAGCTAAGAACTGTCCATAACTCCAGTTCCAGGGGATCTGACAGCCTCTTCTGTCCTCCGTGGACATTGCACGACACGGGTGCACTTACCTACATGCAGGCAATATACACATACACATAATATAAAAATTAAAAAAATTTTAATTAAAGGTAGAAATTGTGTAAAAGACTACCAATTATTAAATTTAAGTCAGTGTGATACTAGTTTGACAGATAAACACAAAATTATAGAATAGAAACAAATTTAGTGTCTGATAAATGTTTCACCAAATAGAAAGGAAAGATTATACTATAATTGGTTTATATACAAATTATAATGAGTACCAGCTGTGCAAGACACTAATGCTGAGTGCATGTTCTCTTTTACTTTATTACAATATTCTGAGATGTAGACAATATTATCCCATTCTAGAGATAAGCAAACTAAATGTACCAGAAGTTAAGGCAGTTGTCCAGAGTTACATATAAAGGAGTAGTGGGATCTCAGAACCAAGGATATTATTCATATGAGTAACTTATAGTTATAATATAATAGAACATGTAATACATATAGTGTGTATAGTAATGTAATTACTACTAATAGTAAAGATGTAATCTTGTCATTGAGAGATTCCTTGGGAAATAAAATCATGGTAACAGTTTTGTCAGAGTAAATCCTCAGTGGAGTCATACAATTTGGAAAATAGCATATGATAAACATCACTAAATATTGGTAGATTTAATAATTGTTATTTTTGGCTACCCCATTTCTCAGCTTTCCCCTCCTCTGAATCATTAGCCCCTATACCATGACTCATAATTTATTCAACAGTAGTTGAATAGCAGCACTGGTTTAGAAATTGAGCTTAGCATATCCTTTTGAATCTGCTGATAGTAACCCATTTGTTCAGCAAATATTTATTGAGCACCTACCCTGGCATACACTATACAAAAGCTTGAAAGAGATTTCAGATTAACATTAAAACGTAAATCAATCCAAATGCAAAATTGCAATCCTTAACAAATTAAATACCTCCTCCTCTGTAGAGCCTTCTCAGATTCTACAGATGCATTTAGTCAGTACCCAGAACAGGCCGTAAGATCATGCCCTGTGTGTTGTAGTCTATGTTGTAATCTATGAGCTTGTCTCTCTCCATATCTGAATCCTTTAGGTCAGTTTTCTTTCATAACATTCAAGATTTAGCTGGAAAATTCTACTTTGGTAGTTTGGGGAAGGTCTGTTGTTGTTTGTTTTGCTTTTTGTTTGTCATTTGTTTTAGCATTACCTGATTAGTAAATTTAATTACTCCTCCAATAAATATTTACCAATACCCACTGTATACCATGTAGTAGAGTGTTCATAATAAATGAGTGATAATAAATAAAGACCAACAAGAACACACAAGCAATGTCCCTAAACATCATGGAAACTTACAGAGGCACTGGAATATGTTTTCTTTGTGTAAAATCAAAATTCAAACTTTATTCTGTTAATCAAATATTCTATAACCTGAAATTTATTTTAGTTATACTTTTCATGGCATAGCTTAATGATAGCATTTGAAATCTCCTACTATGATTGCATTTGTGTTCATTTTTCTCCTCTCCCCCTCCCCCTCTCCCCCTCCTCCTCCTCCTCCTCCTTCTCCTCCTGTTCCTCTTTGCTTTACCTTTGCCAACAAAGTAGGTTGAAAGGTTTAAAAATAAAAGCTTAAGTAAAGTTAAATCAAGAAATTGTAAAACTAGGGGCCTGGAGAGATGCCTCGCTGGTTAAGAGTAGAGCAGGTTTCAATTCCAAGCACCCACATGGCGGCTAACAACCATCCATAACACCAGTTCCAGGGAATTTGACACCTCCTTCTGACCTCTGAGGGCACTGCATGTCACGGGTGCACTTACACACATGCAGGAAATACACTCATACACATAAAAATAAAAATAAAATATTTTTTTTAAAAATTTTCTTTCAAATATATCATATAATTGACCATAATCAACCCCACATGGCCTTCTCTTTCTCCCAACTTACCTGGGCTAGTCCCCCTCCATCCTTCTCTCCCTTCCCTTTCCTCCTCTTTCTCCCCTACCTCATACATATATAAGCACATGTATGCATGGTTTTATGTATCTATATGAAGTCTAGGATCCATGAACGAGAGGAAACACGGTACTTATCTTTGTGAATCTGGCTTATTTCATGGAGAAGCAGCGGAGGCCCATAAAATATTTTAAAAAATAAATTATGTGCTAAATAATATAGCATCAGAAAGTATAAAATAGGTTATAAAGTATGAACAAAGTGTTAGTAAGGAAGAGGGTACAAAGTGCTCTGGACAAAGGGATGTTTTGTGGGGTACAGAGAGTTCCCTCCTTCAGAGCCTAGTCATTTAGAATGTAGTTCCTAAAGAAGTATCAAGGTTTGTTGTCATCCCTGTGTTTCCTGAATCATTGTGGAATCCAAAGGAAGATCACTTTGAACTTGAAGAAAAAGTAATGGTGGTAGTAAAGCTTATACTGTTGTGATCATTCCAAGGGAGGAAATATAGTTCACAATGTTTTCTAGATTCTAAGCCAGATTGTGGCTTCAGAGCCCTGGCTTTTTCCAGGGTACTACACTGTCTCCTGTAATTGAACCAGAGTCCCCAGAAATCCATCCCATTTGTCACTCAGGCAACCTCCTTGCTCTAAATGCCAAATTTCCAATGTCTTGTACAACTCCAGGAATTATGTGTGTTCATTGTCTTATGGGCCTTCACAGACTGAAGGATATGCCTTATCCTGATATATTTGTAGTTTTTTCTCTCCATCTGTCTCTGTATTATCAGTATCAAAAATAGTAAGACATTCAACTTATGGACATTCAATTCAAATGATAATAAGTACTTAATTAGTAGATTTCCTATATTTAAAAATAGCACTGTATCATCCAGTCATCTTCACAAGCCAGAATTGTAGGAGTCTTAAACTTTTCCCTTTTCTTCTCTTCACTCTCTTGCTATAAAACCTGTGACCAAGGGTTGGGAGTGTAGGTCAGTGGCAAAACACTTGCTAACATGCATGCAGTTCTGGATTCCATCCCTGGCACCACAGTAAAAGAAACTTCCATGACCAAGTCCTGTGAATTTATATACTAATAATTCTTACCTTTATCCTCTACCTACTTCTTGCGCACTGCCAGTGCCTTTTTGTCTCTCTTTGGTCACAGACTCAGTCCTGTTGCATCTGCTATGCGTGCCTCTTACCCAATCCCCTCTGAACCAGTTAATATCAAACTAGTCAATATCACTTTCCTACTGACAATCCTTAAATACCCTACAATTTCAAGACGAAGAGCCACATTCAATAATCTTATTTGGGAAACCATAATGGGGCCTACTTTCTAATCTTGTCTATTATTATTCAGCAATACCAAACCTCTTGCCAAATCATACCTCTGTGCCTTTACAATATTCTTCCCTCAGTCTAGAACATCCCTTTCCCATCTTGTGACTCAGTAAATTCTAGGGCCCCCATGAAACTCAGCCCCTGTTGAGTTTTTCAGAGTGACCTCCTTGATTCTTAAAGCCATGGGATCCCTCTGTACTCTCATAGAACCCTATGCATCCATTTCTCTTGATACTTAACACACTATACTGTCAATGCTGATATACATGCTTATCTTCTCTTCCACTCTGACTGCAAGTAGTCAAAGGTAGAGATTTTTCTATTTCATTCTTTTGGAATAACTGTAAATTAGTCTGGAGTTTGTCCCATAATAGATTTGGGTCTGTTTTGGGTTTTGTTTTGATTTGTTCTGGGGGTTTGGGGATTGAGTCCAGGACCTTGTGCATACTAGGCAAGATCTCCACTACTGAGGTACATCTCTAGCCCTTGGATGTTTGTTTGCTTGCTTGCTTGCTTGCTTCTGTGAGTGTTGGGATTAAAGTCATGTGCCACCATGCCCACCTCCATGATAGGTTCTTAATTAGAATCTATGACATGACTGCATGGGACTTGTGACCTAATAATAGTCATGCTTTTGTTTTCTAGGTACATGGTTCAGTGGCCTGGGGGCCGAATCCTGCATCGACATGAACTTGACACTTTCCTTGCACAGGCAGTGTCTACCCAACTTTATGAACCAGATCAACTCCAGGAACTCAAGGTGACTTAATCTACCCTCATTTGAATTTTTATTTATTTATTTATTTATTTTTATTTGATGAGTGTTTGCCTGCATGCATATAAGTGCACCTATGTCATGCAATTCCCACAAATACCAGAATGGGTGTCAGATCCTCTGGAACTAGAGTTTCAGGTGGTTGTTAGTTGCCATGTGGATGGTAGGAAACAAACCCAGATCCTCTGCAAGAACAGCTAGTTCTCTTAACAGCTGAGCCATCTCTCCAGCCACAATCTACTCTCATTTAAATTCTTTCTGTTTTATAGGTTATTGTGTGGTGTTTTGTTTTGTTTTGTTTTGTTTTTGCCAGGGTCTCAGGCTGGCTCCAAACTTGCTATGTAACCGAGGTTGACCTTGACTTCCTGATCATTTTGCCCCTACTTCCCAAATGGATTCTAGGTGTGTGCCACCACACTCAGCTTATGTTCTTCCTTTTGTGAGCTCATATCTCTACTTTAGGTCTTTTTCTTCTTGGAGTTGGGGGAAAATAACGTCTATAGGTAACTGTTTGATTTACCTTAGGCAAATAGATATATCTATTACTAAAAGCAAGAGATGCCTGCTATATTTCCCCCATACTGATAGATGAGAAGAGATAGACTAGCTATTGTGCAAAGCAAATAAATGATGGCTTATAAACCACGATAAGGTTTCTGTCTCATAAGATGTCCTTCAGGGAACTTATCTTGGTGTTCCTACTTGTCATTGAGTAAATGTCTATGCCCTACTACTTACTTTTTATTTATTTATTTGTGTGTGTGTGTGTGTGTGTGTGTGTGTGTATGTATGTATGTATGTGTATACATGTGGATGTATGTACCACAGCATATATGTGGAGGTAGGATGATGACAACTCTCGGGACTCAATTCTCTCCTGCCACCTTGTGAGATTATTGGATTGAACTCAGGTTATCAGTCCTGTGCACAAGTGCCTCCACTTACTGAGCCGTCTTAGCACCTTTTCCACCGACACACAATAATGGGTACTGAATACTGAAGGAAATACAGAGAAGCATAAGGAAGAAAATAAATCTACCATGCAACTGAAAGCCTTGTATTAAAATCCTGTCTTCATTACCTCCTTTCTTTGTGACGTTGTCCAGCTTACTTAACTTCTCTAGCTTCCTTTTTTTAACTTGTGGGATTGTAATGATATTAACATAATGAAAACATGGAAAAACAATAATCTCTTGCATATTTTAAGCATATAATACTCAATAAATTCTAATTATTGATGCAAGACCCCTCCCTTGATTTTAGTTAGCCTAGCTCCTTAGAGAACTTTATTACTTTTCTCATCACTGTGAAAAAATACCTGACAAAAGCAATTTAGGAAAGGAAGGGCTGGCCGGGCGTGGTGGTGCACACCTTTAATCCCAGCACTCAGGAGGCAGAGGCAGGTGGATCTCTGTGAGTTCAAGGCCGGCCTGGTCTACGTAGTGAGTTCCAGGACAGCTGGGGCTACAGGGAGACCCTGTCTCAAAAAGACCAAAAAAA
>NW_008352653.1:438799-445264 GCF_000622305.1 Nannospalax galili
GTCCATTATGTTAGGGAACTGTCTGAGAGTACGGTCCATTATGGCAGGGAACTTTCTGAGAGTACGGTCCATTATGGTAGGGAACTTTCTGAGAGTACGGTCCATTATGGTAGGGAATTATTTGAGAGTCTAGTCCATTATGGTAGGGAAGTCATGGCAGGAAGAGCTTGAGGAAGATGGTCATATTGCATCTTCAGTTAGGAAACAGAGATAAATGCTGGTACTCATTTCAGTTTTTCTTTTTTATTGAGTCCAAGACCCTAGCCTATGAGGTGGTGCCTCTCACATTCAGGTTGGATCTCTCCTCCTAATTTAAACCTTTCTGGAAACATCCTCATATACACAGCCACAACTGTGTTTCCATGGTGATTCTAAAGCCCTTGTCAAATAATCAAAATTAATCATCATGGGCTGGTGAAATGGTCAGCAGATAAAAGTGCTTGCCACACAAGCCTGAAACCCTGAGCTTGATTCCTGGAACCAATAATGGAAGAAGAGAGTTGACTCCTGAAGGTTGTCCTCTGACCTCCATGTATATGTGATTACTTTTCTGTGTGGGTGCGCGTGCGTGCACACACACACACACACACACACACACTAATTAATAAATGTTATAAAAAAGATTCACCATCACAACCCCTTCTCAACTTGATAAACATAACACTTAAATTATAACATTCCAACCCAAATCCCCTAAGTTTTATGTTCAACCCTTAATTCAATATGCATTCAGTACAATTTCCAAAGTCTCTTCTGAGATTCAAGGGAATTTCTTACCTATGAGCCCCTATAACATCAAAACAGCAAGTTACGTATTGCCAATATACAAAGCCACAGAGTGAACATTTCCATTGCAAAAGGGAAGGATCAGGGCATAGCAAGGAAAGACCACAACAAAGGGAGACCAAAACCCAACAGAGCAAATGCCAAGTCCTGAAGCTAGCATTTGGGTCTCTTGATGGAATCATCTGGGCTCCAAAGAACATGTGTAGCTCTGCCACCTACAGCACACATACTCTCACCCTTGGGCCACTTACACCCTGTGCCTTCAGTTTGCATCAGCAGGTGTTCTATGGTCCTGGCATCTCCAACATCCCAAGGTCTCCATTGCAGCTTAGGCTTCACCTTCACAAATTTGTGCAGTGGCCTCTGAGGGTCTCCTTATAGCAAATCCAACACTGCCACACATTACATTGCCTCAGCAGCTTTCTGAAACCTTGGTATAAGCCTCCATGACCTCCACTCTTCTATCTTTCATGCCTACAAAACCAGTACTACTTGGCTGACACTGCCAAGTTCTATTACCAACTCAAGATGTAGCCTGGCCCTCTTGGACCACAGTTGAATTGGCCTCAGTGTGCTGACTCTGGAGGAACAATTTCCTAGGCATTGTTTTGGAGCAGGGAACCCTTTCAGTGACAGTCTTAGTTTAGGGTCTCTCCTTTCAAGGAAATGTGTATTTCACAAGTTGGAATCTTCAGTGTAGGGGTCTTACTCTTGGGCATCTTTCTTATCGTCCCAGTGCAGAAGTCTAGGTGTCTAATGGTGTTAATTTTTTAAACAATTCCGGTTGCTTTCTCAGCAGTCTCCCTTGTTTGCAACTTGAACTTCCTTATTTCCCTGCCAAATGTCTGCCCCCTTCCCCTCCTCCCTCAGTGAGTAGTTAACTATTCCCCAGCCGGAATGTCATCCTGTCCTGCTATTTTCTCCACCAAACAAATTACTTTTGAATTCATCATTATTCAGCTCCTCAGAACATGGAAAGAATGAAGCCAGATTCTTTGCCAGACTATAGCATGAATGGCTTCTAGCCCAGTTCCTAATAGAGTCCTTGTTCATCTCTGAAAATTCATGAATTGAGCTTCCATTGCCTGCATTTCACTCAGTATTCTGTTCTTCAAAACTCCCACCAGAGCTGGCAAGATGGCTCATCAAGTAAAGGTGCTTGCTGCCATGTCTAAAAACCTGAGTTCAATCCCCAAGCTCACATGGTGGAATCTGAGAGCCAACTCTAAGAAGCAAGCCTCTGGCCTCCATACATGTACCATGACATGGTTGTCATCCCTTTAAATAAATAAATAAATAAATACATAAATGTAAAAAAAAGTTTGGGGGAAGAGCTCATAAAAAAATGGCCCATTAAACTCTACTTATAGCATTCTAAGGCTTTTCTCACCCAATGTTCCAAACCCTTCCACATTTCTGACTACAAAACAGTTCTCAGGCCTGAAAATCACCTGTTCAGTTTTATTACAGCAACAACCCCACTCCTGATACCAACTTTCAATATTCATTTCTTTTCTTATTGCTATGACAAAATACCTGACAAAAGAAACACACACAGTTTGGCTCACAGTTTGAGTGTGCACTCTGTCATAGCGGGAAAGTCATAGTGACAGGAGCCTGAAGTGTTGGTCACATTGCAGCTGCAGTAGAAGAAGCAGGGAAAGATGATGTTTATGCTTAACTTGCTTTCTCCTTTTTATTCATTCCAAGACCCTGGCCCTGGGGTAAAGTAGATCAAATCTAGTAAGACTTTTAAAATCAAAACAGGTATTGTAGTATGTACCTGTTGTCACAGCTACTTGCAAAATTGAGGAGGGAAAGATAATTTAGGAATTTGATAATACACTAAGCAACAGAGGGAGATGCCTTTTGGGTGGAGGAGCAGAAAGAGGAAAAATAACATAAAATAGATTTGAAGTTAGGACTGCAGCTCAGTGGTAGATCACCTAGCTAATATGAAAGAAGTTTTGAGTTCAATCCTAAACACCACAAAAGAGAAAAGAAAAATGAGGAAGAACCCAATAGAGGGATATTTTTGGCAGCCCTTGCCAAGAAATTCCAGTGGACTCTCATATGAACATTTGAAAATTGCCCTGTTCTGACTTTTTTCTAGTTCCTTGTCTAGAACTTGTAACTTGTAATACTCATGCCCTTACTTCTCCTTCACATCTCCTATTCACAATTCAAATACTTTCTTTTCCTTCTTGAACTAAAAGTTATGCACTTTGGGATTCTTTTAGATAGACCCACTGAAAGGGTACTCCAATTGCCTCACCCTGCATCCCTGTTCAGCATGAAAGAAGCCAGAGTGGTCGGCGTCCCGATTCCCTATTGGCAATTTGGGAACCAAAAAAAAAAAAGGCGTGATAAGAATAGAATAGGAGGTAGGAATTGGCTAGGCAGTTAGGCTAAAAAGACCCCAAAGAAATGTAGCCAGTTTCCTGGCTAAATGTCAAAATGTCCTTGGGCCTGTTAGCAACATACTCTGTTCCAAGGCCAAAAATGTCAAAAGTATTTTGGAGCTTGTACCTAATCCTTAAAAGATTTTAGGGTTACCTCTTCAGAGGAGGGAATGTTGGAGGGGAGGGAATGGGCATGGATTTGATCAAAACACCTTACATGCATGTATGAAATTCTCAATAAAGGTTTTGTAAAAATTATTTTTGAAAAAGAAAGAAAAGAAAAAGACTGACAAAATCTTCATTTAAGTTTGGTCAACTATGGAAAGATGCAACAACCTAAGACAAACAATGAGTAGTTCTTTTTGGTAGCAAATATATTGCTACCTACAGCAGTTCTTCATGCCAGATCACAACTAGAAAGGGACCTGAAAATACTTCTTTTCTGTTAAGTCATTTAACATGCCAACTTTAAATAACCACTATAAAAATTTTTTATGTTATCTTTGATTCTGCATGTGTGTGGTGCTGATGATTAGATCTTCTAGTCTTTGTATGCTTGTCTTATGCATTTGAGGTACTGTTTATGAATTATATCTATAGGTTTTACATCCAAAAAGTCAATTGACTCTCTATCAAAAATGTTTCTCCCAAGTTGCATTGATGTAGCTGGTTTAGTGGTAGAATCCTATAACCCCAGCACTCAGGCAGCAGGGGCAGGAGGATCATCCTTGAGTTCAAGGCCAGCCTAATCTATATAGTGAGACCCTGTTGCAAAAAAAGTGAAAACAAAGCAAAAAAAGGTTATATCTGTACTAGACACATGCTAACTTTATTTCTTGTCATTATACCCAATATAATAGAGTATAAGAACTGTTCATCCGTTGTTAACCTACCATGCATCACACCAGTAAGGAAAACTGACTCTCCCTCTTTCAGCTTCTATAAATTGCCAATAAATCTCTAGGGCTGGGGCTTCCAGATCACCTCCCCCATCCATGCTGGTTTTTGTCTGGCTTGGATTTGCACAGGTCTTATGCATACTGTCACAAACACTATGGGTTCATATTTGCAACTACTCTATGGTGTCCAGACAACACAATTTCCTTGTATTCCTCTACTATCTCTGGCTCTTATGGTCTTTCCACCCATCTCACAGTGATTCCCTGAGCCTTGAAAGGAGAGGATATTATACAGGTGTTCCATTTAGAACTGAGCATTCTGCAGTCTCTTATTCTTTTCATGTTGACCACTTATGGATCTCTGTTAATCACCATCTGCTGCAAGAAGAGCCTTCTTTGAGAGTTGAGAGATGCACTAATCTATGGGTATACCAGTAACTTATTAGGAGTCAGGTTAATACTATGTCCATTTAGCAGAACAATAGTAGTAGGTTGTCCCTTATGTCCTGTGACTTGTCTAGCCACAAGTTCTTGGCCCTGATAGCAGTGTCAGATGTGTCACCTGGTAGGTTGACCAGACTCCATGGGACAGACCCACACCCAAGAGCATTTTCAAAACACATATTAGACTTGATAGACCTTAAAAAAAGGTAATTGTAATGAAATGTTTCTTCTAATTATGTGGTTATTAAATAAATAATTAAAAAAAGACAAATAGCCAGGCATGGTGGTGCATGCCTTTAATCCTAGCACTCCAGAGGAAGAAGCAGTAGGATCTCTGTGAAATCAGGGCTAGCCTGGTCTACATTGCAAGTTCCAGACCAGCAAGAGCTACAGGGAGACCTTGTCTCAAAAAAGCCAAAAAATTGTAATTTTTTATTAAATCACATCATTTAGCTATTATAATGTTGACCATTCAGATTGTTTGTAGTTTTTCCACACACACACACATACACACACATATATACATACATACATATACACACACATGTATACATATATATGTATATATATTTGCAAATTTATGCATAGAGCTTTATTGACATTTGTACTTCCGTAGAATATAATCTACAATCTTGTGCAGTGGTTTTAGTACACCTGTATTTTGAATGCACCCTGTCGCATGAGACCAGATGTTGAATTTTCTACTTTTGGCATCTTGTCAGCACTCAAAACATTTCAATTTTGGAATATTTTGTTTCTGAGACGGATCCCAGTTTGAACTTCAACTCTTCAGTTCAAATGATTCTATCACCTCAACCACCTGAATACATGTATTCTTGTTTGGTTGGTTGGTTGGTTTGAGGCAAGATATACTGTCCTAGCTCAGGCCAGCCTTGAACTATGTTGCCCGGGCTGGCCTTGAACTCACAGCAATTCTCATGCCTCAGTTTCCCGAGTCCATGCACCATCACATCTGGCTAGAACTGATTCTTGAAAGTAGAATTTTTGAGTTGACAAATATGAACATTTCATAGTTCTTGATTATTTAATTTTTTACTTCTGTTACTTAATTGCAAAGTACATTCCTCAGCATTTTATATTACTTCCCATATTTCATTGTACCCTTGTCAGTATTGACTGTTCTTTTGGATTTTACTTTTTGAAAATTTCTAATTTGATGGGCAAAATAATGATATCTTAAGATGGTGTCTTTTATACCTTGTCATGGGTAGCTTTTAAATCATCTCAGGAAAAGGCAGACATAAAAGCTACATTTGCACTCAAATGACTATATTGAAAGGCAATATGTGTGGTGTTTCATGCCTATAATCCCAACATTCAGGAAGCTGAGGCAGGAGGATTGCTGTGAGTGTGAGTTCAGCCTGAACTACAGAGTGAGAACCTGACTTCAAAAAATAAAAATAAAAAAGAAAGGTAACATGTTCAAATTTTTAAAATTATTTTACCTTTATTTACTTTTGTTGGTGGGGAACAGTGCATGTGTACCACAAAGTGCATGTGGAGGTCAGAGGACAATTTGCAGAAGGTTCTCTCCTTCCACCATGTGGGTTCCAGGGATCAAACTCAAGTTGTCACTCATGGCAACAATTACCTTTACCAGCTGAGCCATCTTGCCAGCCCCATGTGTTCAAATTTAAATGGCATCAACAAGACAGGAATAAGGATAAATGTTACCAGTCACAGCATAGGTTTAGTGTCTCTTATCTACATAAATGACCATAAATATTTCAGATTTGAGATTTTTTGACTTTTTAATATTTGCATATCTTGGGATGGGGCCAAATACAACATTTATTTATGTTTCATATACACCTTGAAAATATAACCTGAAGGTGATTTTACCCAATGTTTTTAGAGCATCTGCATTTATTTTTACTGTATCTAGTCACATGAGGCTACATGTAGTATATTAA
>NW_008352653.1:445451-483935 GCF_000622305.1 Nannospalax galili
ATTTTACCCAGTTTTTAGAGCATCTGCATTTATTTTAACTGTATCTAGTCACATGAGGCTACATGTAGAATATTAAACTTGTGGCATCATATCCATATTCAAAACATTTCAGATTATAAAGCATATTAGATTTAAGAATTTTCATTTCTTTCCTTTTTTTTTCTTATAGTTTCTTAGTAGTAATTTGTTTTTCTCTGTGATGGTTTCAGATTGAGAAACTGGATGCCCGAGGGATCCAGCTTGCTGCCCTATTCATGAGTGGGGTTGACACAGCTCTGTTTGCTAATGATGCGTGTGGCCAGCCAGTCCCTTGGGAGCATTGTTGTCCCTGGATTTACTTCGATGGCAAACTGTTCCAGAGCAAGCTCATTAAAGCAGGCCGAGAGCGAGTATCCCTGGTTGAACTTTGTGATGGACAGGTACCAGCACACTGAGCAGCTGCTAAGGGCCATCTCTGATTTGTTATGGGAATAAATGAATGGGCAGGAGGGGAAAGGAGTGGTAGAGAGCAGATGAGGGACAATGTATCTGACTTAACCATATTTAATCAACATGGTCCCCAAAGCCTATATTCTAATATATGCCTGCTATAAAATCCTATGTTGGGAAGTTGGAGGGTTTTTCCTTAGCTTAAAGTTTTTATAATCTTTTTGTTACTGGGAGTGTTTCTTCTCCATGGAATTCCCACATACACTATGTGCCCTTCCTTAAACTATTAGGATTTCTTTTCTCTTATTGACAAACACCATAAGTCACTTTTGCAAGTGATATTTTTTTTGAAAAAAAAGTTTAGAAATAGAAATAGTAGATGACAGAGTAGATTTTGCAGTCTGACCTTGGGAAAAGTAAAGAAAAGCAAGGGAAAGGAAACCTTACTCAATCGTTTATCTGTTTAGTAGGGAATAGGCTGAGGTATTAGATCAGAGGTGAGCAAACTACTCCTATACTGCCTCCTGTTCTTTTTAAACATTTTATTAGAACATGGCCACATCTACTCATTTCCGTATCTGTGACTTCTGTCATGCTAGAATGGTATGAGAGTAGCAGTGGCAGACACAGTGTAGCCTACAAAGCCTATTTATTTTCCTACCCTTTTCAGAAGTATAGCAACCTCTGGGACTAACTATGTTTGTACCCTGATCAGAGCTCAAGTCTCCAAACCTGAATATAGGAGAAATAGTTAAAAGGCTTTACGTATATCTAGTTTTTTTTCCCTTGACTCTCTAGTTGTGTTACCTCTTCCTTAAAATAATGGCCTAGCCTATTCTTCATGCAGTCAAGCTTTTGGTGATGTCAACTCCTATTGTTATATTTGTTTGCATTGACATAGATAATGTGCCTCACAAGCTGTTGGTCAGAACTAATCTTATGCAGTGTGGTTTCCTTGAAGAGTGGGGTCTTTAATGCCCTGGCAGGCTTCCTGAGGTTGTAGTCTCTCATAAAATTGTAAGAGTGTGTCTAGAGTATTCAATACTATGTCTAAAACATGGGGAAAGTTTGAGAAATGGTGGCTGCTATTATTCTTTTCCTCATTTGAAGGCTGACCTGGCAAGCAAAGTGGAAAAGATGAGGCAGAGTATCCTTGAAGGAGTCAGCATGAATCATCCACCGCCTTCTGCTCTACTCCCACCACCAACTTTTGTGCCTCCCATGGTACCTTCTCTCTATCCTGTTTCGCTTTATTCCCGAGCCATGGGCTCACTTCCACCTCCCCCTCAAGCAAGGAGCCGAGGGTTTGCAGGTCGGTACCTAAGAATGAAGTATTTGCCATTCTAATTTATTTCATAATAATCTATCCAGTCCTCACTGCCAGTTTCAGAATCAAGAGTTATATATTTAATCTCATTTAAATTCTGTGCTGTGGTATAGTAGTTGGACATTTAACTACAAATATTATAGTCTGGGGAAGAAAGTCCATTGAACTCCCAGACCATTCCCAATAGAAGAGATTAGTTCCCAGTGATTCAATTCTCATTAGCCAAAATTGTGCAGTCTTGGACTAATGTAGAAGTCAGGAGTCACTTATTACTTTATTATTTTGAGAGTTATAATTCACATGAACTGGATCTTAATAATTCCTGTTACTCATTCATTCCTTATAGACAACTGAAGGAAGATGTTTGTGGAAAAAGTAGTGGAAGTAAATGCCAGTGCTGGGAGATGACAGTAGCTCAATGTAGCCATATCCACTGCAGGTGTACACCTGACACATTTGCCTACCTTCAGCTCCAAAAGCATGGAAAACACGTCATCATCCATACCTCCAAAAGAACTGCAACTTAGAGAAAATAAATACATACCTACACACATGTATATAAATTATGGTGATACCTGAGGAGAAGCTGGTGTCTGATCAATAAGAAACAGACAAGCATACTTTAGGTAGCCCAGATCTTGATACATTAAACAACCTGCTTCTGGTGGAACAGGATTTTTTTTTTTTTTTGGTGGTGGAGCTCAATCCCAGGGCTTTTTCCATGCTAAGTAGGCACTCTACCTCTGAGCTACATACATCTCCATCCCTGAAACAGGGTATTTCAGTAGGAATATTTTCATATGAAATAGCAGGATTCTGTGATCAGGTTGATGGTCTTGCTGTTGTTGACCATGTGTATTGTATATTGCTCTTCTACTTAAAAATAATAAATTTGGAAGTTTAACCTAGTCTTTTAGGGTCACAAAATTCAATATGAATATTTAGCTCAAGGCTGGGCTTAGATGCCCAGTGTGAAAGTCAGCTCTGGTTAAGGTGATTTAACTGGTTTCCTGTCTGATTCTTTGTGTGTTGGCTATATGGTGTAAGTCTCAGGAGACACTTTAAGTCCATGTTCTTTTTTAATTTTTATGTATTTATTTTCATTTTATAAGTACGAATGTTTTGCATATATATGCACACTCGTATCAGGCAATGCCCACAGAGGGCAGAAGTGGGCATCAGATCCTCTGGAATTGGAATTTACAGTTGATTGTAAATTGAGCCACCATGTGGGTGCTGGGAACTGAACCCAGGTCCTCTGAAAAAGCAGCCAGTGCTTTAAACCACTGAGCCATCTTGGGAAGACCTCACCATTGCATAACCTTCTTTACTGGTAGACCACAAGAACCTCCTGCCTCCTGAAAGGACACAATAAAATCACCAAGTGCAACTGCTCCTTAGAATCTAACTTTCATACAAAGGTTGTAATAATTTTAATTGTCAACTTGATATAACCTAGGATCACCTGGGAAGAAAGTCTCAGTGACAACTTGTCTAGATCAAGTTGGCCTGTGGGCATGTCTATGGGTGATTATCTTGATTATCTTAATTGATATGGGAAGACCCAGCCTCAAAGTGGGCAGCATCATTCCCTGATTTTGGACCCTGGACTGTGCAAGAGTCAAGAAAGCTAGCTGAGTACTAAGTATTCATTCATTTCTCTCCGTTCTTGACTGCAGATATGATGTGACTAGCTGCTTTATAGCACCTGAAATTGTGAGCTAAAATGTACCCTTTCTCCCAGGAGGGTACTTTATCACAGCAAAAGAAAGGAAACTAGAACAGAGAGCCAAATGTATTAAGGGTTAACCTTTGGTTTCTTTCCATATGTTAAAAGGCCTACTAGACCTCCAAGTTCTTTTTTAATTTCTAGGAGTACAAGCATGTGCCATCATACCCAGCTAAAACTTTTGTGCTACTTTATAAAACCCAGTTGTGCTTATGAATTCACACAGAGTTGGAATTTCCTGTCTTAAGGACAGAAAATAATAATCTTATCTTGTCTTGAATTGTTTCTGCTTTTTTCCCCAACTGTTACCATTTGTATTAGTTGCCTTTCTCATTACTGTGACCAAATACTAACAGAACAGAGAGATTTTATTTATTTATTTATTTATTTATTTATTTATTTATTTATTTACTTATTTTTGCTCTTTTTGCAACAGGGTCTCCCTGTAGTCCCAGCTCTCCTGGAACTCACTTTGTAGACCAGGCTGGCCTTGAACTCCTAAGAGGTCTGCTTGCCTCTGCCCTGCCTCCCAAGTGCTGGGATTAAAGGCTTGTGCCACCACACCATGCTGAGAGATTTATTTTACCTCATGGTTTAAAGGGATACAGTTTATCATTGCAAGGAAGACATGTGGGCTTACAGGTTGTTGCTGGTTTGTTTTCTTTGCATGCTTGTTAATCTTTGTGGATCAGGAAACAGAATTCAGGCCAGAAACAAGGTGAGCTATAACCCTCAAGGCCCTCCCCCACAGTTGTCTACTTCCCCATCCCCCAGGCTCAACCTCCTGAAAGTTCCATAACCTCCTAGCCTCTCAAAAAAGCATTGTCATCTGGGGACCACGTGTTCAAACACATGAGCCTGTGGGGCACATTTCACATTCAAATCATGACACTGTTCTTTTTTTTCTTTTACTTTTTTTCGTTTGTTTGGTTAATTGGTTTGGGTTTTTTGCAACAGGGTCTTGGTAATGTAGTCCTGCCTATGTCAATCAAACCAACTTTAACTTATAGCAATCTTCCTGGATCTACTTCTTGACTGGTGGGATTGTAGGTGTGCCCAATTTGTTATAGCTTTTAAAAAATATTTTATTTATTATTTTTATTTTACATGTATGCGTGAATTGCCTGCATGTAGGTAAGTGCACCTATGTCATGAAATGCCCACGGAGGACAGAAGAGGTGTCGGATCCCCTGGAACTGGAGTTATGGACAGTTGTTAGCTGCCATGTGGTTGCTGGGATTCGAACCCAGTTCTTCTGCAAGAATAGCCAGTGTTCTTAACTGCTGAACCATCTCTCCAGCCCAGTTATAGCTTTTTAACATAAAATTTTTAAGATTTAGGGGAAGGGGTATAAAGATGATTAAGATGTTCTATACGAAACACACAAAAAGTCAATAAAAAAATTACAAAAAAAGTGCAGATGCCAGGCCACTGGGGTAGAATCAAAGATCAGCATGTTTTAACTCCCCCAACTCCAAGATTCCATTGTGCAGCCAAGATCCAGAACCACAGAACAAGAAGGTAGAAAAGAAATTTTAAGATTTTAAAAAAATTTGTGTGTGTGAATGTTTTGCCTGCATGTTTGTATGTACAATATGTATATGCCTGGTGTTTGCAGAGGCCAGAAGAGGGCATTGGATCCCCTCAAACTGGAGTTGCAGGTGGTTATGAACTAATATATGGGTGCTAAGAACCTAACCTGGGTCCTCTACAGGAGGAACAAGTACTCTTTACTGCTGAACTATCTCATCAGCCCCTTTAATTATAAACGTGTTTCTCTTTTTTTTTTCATTTAGTCTGCTTGTCTGGCTAATCCTATAATGTATAGTGATTCATATTGGTATGGAAAGTGGGTTTGACCTATGATTTTAAAATAACTAGGTTTTAAGAATTCATTTTCTTGCCAGGCATGGTGGTACACACCTTTAATCCCAGCACTCAGGAGGCAGAGGCAGGCAGATATCTGTGAGTTCAAGGCCAGCCTGGTCTACATAGTGAGTTCCAGGACAGCTGGGGCTACAGGGTGACCCTGTCTCAAAAAGACAAAAAAAAAAAAAAAAAAAAACAAACAAACAAAAAAAAGAATTCATTTTCTCTGGGAGGAACAGGTAAAATAAGGAGTGTGGGGAGGGATCACTAACATTAAAGATATTTGGAAAAGCCATGAGGAAACCTACTACTACAGATGCTTCCTAACATAGCCACATATACATTCATAAAAGGAGTTCAAATGGAGTTACCCTATGACAAATGACTCTCCCAGATACCACAGGCTACCAAAAAAGCTAGTGCCAGTTATGGGTTACCTCATTTTGAGTTGTTGGTTGGTGAGGTCCCATAGACACCCCCTTCCCAATCATTACTGGCTATTGCCATTGCTCATTGGTTAACCTCCAGAACTTGATGGTAAAACCCTATTGCTGAAGATACCACATATTTGAATCTTAGGACAAGGAGACATCAAGCTAGTAGTGACCTAGAAGCTTCATCCCTACTGCCTAGCTTCATAGTGCTAAAAGCTGCTATGCATTCTACTGAAAGAGAAAAGTAATCATCAACCTTGCCCAGCTATGAACCCTGTGAGCTACAATAATGGCCAGGCAAGATATGCCCACTGGTATGGTAGTGGCACAAATGTTATGGGACTAACCAACTGCTTTCTGATTGGATTTAAGGTTCACTCCACAAGATGGAACTCATGCTTAGTACTGTTATTTGAGTCAAGAACCCATGGCTGGGTAGGTCATAGACCCTAGGAGAAAACCTGCTTCTATTATTCTGCTGTACCTATAGATCAATGCATCTCTCAACCCTCATCAGAGAAGTTTATTTTTGCAGTAAATTGTGATTAATACAGACACTTACAACTGAATAGTGTGCAGAGAATATGAGACTGTGGAGTTCTCACCTCTAAATGAAACATCTGTATCATACCCCCTACCCCCAAGGCTCAGGGATCATTGTGGAAGAGGGGGCAGAAAGGTTGTGAGAGCCAGAGGGGTGGATGACTGCTACAAAACATCATTTTCCAGACATGACAGGGCCACTGTACATGCGAATTCACAGCAGCTGTGGCTGCATATAGGACCTATACAACATTAAGACAGCCAAAATCCCAGCATGGATTGAGGAGGGGTTCATGAGGGCCTACCCCTAGTTGAGAAGCTATTGGTAAATGATTACTGTTAAGGGAAGAAGGTTTACTTTTCTTCGGGAATGTGGTCTTTGATAAGCTACTTGTGCTCCTGTAGATGACTCTATACTCATGCATGTATTGGCAGCACTAAATGGACTCAGGGGGTTTAAAAAAGAGAGCAGATGAGGTGAGAGGGAAAAGTGGCAAGGGAATAGGGAAGGAATTGGAAGGAAGGGAATGGGGGTTAGATTTGATCAAAACACATTATATGGAAATATGAAATTCTCCAATAATTTACGTGTATGAGTGTTTTGCCTACATGTATGTGTACTACATGCGTGCAGTAACTGTGGCAACTAGAAGGCATCAGAGCCCCCTGGAATGGGAGTGACAGGTGTAAGCCACTATGTTGGTGAACCCAATTTTTTTTAGATTTATTTGTTTGATGTGTATGAGTGCTTTGTCTGCATGTTATATATGTGCAACAAGAGCATACCTGGTACCTGCAGAGGTCAGAAGAGAGTGTCATTTCCCCCCTGGAACTGGAGTTAAGGACAGTTGTGAGCCTCCATGTGGTTGCTGAGAAACAAACTTGGGTCCTCTTTAAGAGTAACGAATGTTCATGCTGACTGTGATGGGGAACACCTTTAATCTGAGTACTCAGGAGGCAGAGGCAGGTGGAGCTCTGTGAGTTCAAGGCCAGCCTGGTCTACATAGTTAGTTCCAGGACAGCTGGGGCTACAGAGAGACCCTGTCTCAAAAAGACAAAGAAAGAAAGAGAGAAAGAGAGAGAGAGAAGGAAAGAAAGAAAGAAAGAAAGAAAGAAAGAAAGAAAGAAAGAAAAGAAAGATAGTGCTCTTAACCTCTGAGCCATCTCTCCAGCCCTACTCCCCAAACATTTTTAAAAATATTTTATTATTTTTATTTTATGTGTATGAGTGTACTGCCTGCATGTGTATTAGTGCACCCATGTCATGCAATGCTCATGGATGTCAGAAGAAGGCGTCGGATCCCCTGAAACTGGAGTTATGGACAGTTGTTAGCTGCCATGTGAGTGCTTGGCATCAAGTCTAGGTCCTACGCAAGAGCAGTCAGTGCCCTTAACTGCTGAGCCATTTCTCCAGCCCCATCCTAAACAATATTTTTAAATGAAAAGAAAAATGCGCTTTTGGCCAGCAAAAAAATATCATTTTCCAAACAAATTCCTATTGCGTAGTAGGTTATATGGTTGAAAAACCAATCACAACACTCAACACTCAGATTATTAAAATGGATATATATATATATAAAAATGTGTGTGTGTGTGTGTGTGTGTGTGAAGATAAGAACGAGTAGACTGTGGTATCTTTTGCGCCCTCTCTCAAATGTCCCATTTATCACTGCTGTTCTTCTCTTGCCAGGTCTCCATCCAATCCCACCCCAAGGTGGAAAACTGGAAATTGCTGGGATGGTAGTGGGCCAGTGGGCTGGCAGCAGATCTTCTAGAAGTCGAGGATCCTTTGGCATGCAAGTGGTTTCTGTTGGTGGCCCAGGAAAAGGGTATGTATGTGAATGGATTGGTATGAGCTAGTGTGAATCAAGGTACCCTTAGGAAAATGCCCAGCTATTGGCTCCTTCTGTTAAGGAAAGAGGCATTAACCAACTTACCATACTTGAAATCAGTTTTAAGTTTAGTTCAGCAAATGTGTAATAAATGTTTTGCCTTGATAAAAAGAGTTTTCTGTACTAGAGGACAACATGGGATACAGAATAATTTGATATGATATAGAAATGATAGAGTTTTATAGTAGTAGTACTAAGGAGAGTCATCTAAATTAACAGTGTTAAACTTCTTCTAGGGGAGATGAATAATTAACCAATGAAAATGGGATTTGGGCTTCATATGTTCTCATGATCACTTTTCCCTCCCATTTGCTAAAGGCATGGAAAAGAGCAGACTGGTAGAGGATCCAAAAGTCACAAAAAAGGAAATAAACAAGTAAGTATCCTTTTTGAGATCATCAACTTCTTTGACACCTTCCACCCTTCTGGATAAATTACAAGAAACTGCATCAGGCATGGAAAGCTGAGCTGCTTAGAGGAATTTTAATACCTTCTCTAGCCATTTGATTTGATTGATTCAGGTTAGTCACCCTGAACTATTCCACAGGGCTGCAGAGGCTCTTGCTTTTTTCCTGAATGAGACCACAAGGTAGAAACCAGGTATGGTGTCCTGAAGACCTGTGCCTAGAATAGTATATACTACATGCAACCAGAAGGGGCCGGAGTGGCCCTAAATGCTACAGCCTGCCTGTGCTTTAAGGAGCCAGCAAAGACACATAGAAGCCTGTACTTTTGCCTTTGCAGGATATGGGAGAAGGACACATTGTCGTTCTGCTTTGTGTGTGAGGGGTGCTAGAGATTGAACCCAGGGCCTTGCACATGCTAGGCAAGTGCTCTATCACTGAGCTACAGCCCCAGTTCTCACTTATTTGTATATGTGCTATATATGCATGTGTACAGGTGTGAATGCATATGTATGCACATGTATGTGGAGAACAGAAGTGGACATCCATTGTCTTCCTTCATCACTCCCTATCTTAGTTTTTGAGACAGACTCTCTCACTGACTTGGGACTCACCAATTGGCTAGGCTGAATGGCCTGTCTCCCCACTTCTGCAGTGCTTGGATTACAGATGTGTGCTATTGTACCCAGCTTTTTAATGTGTATGTTAGGGAACCAAAGACAGGTCCCCATGTTTACACAGTAAGTACTTTACCCACTGAGTCATTTCTCCATCACCCTCTATTGTTAATTACTCAAAAAGGTCTGAAAGTTTCTTCTTATCTTTGCCTTGAATTATATCATAGTTCCCACTAGTCCTCATTCAGCATGCCTCCGTTTCAAATACAGACTATGGGGTATAATTCTTTTAGTGATCCAAAATCTTGTACTGTAGCTGGAGATACAGGTCACTGGTAGAGGACTTGCCCAGCATATGTGAGGCCCAGGATCCACAGTGCTGAAAAAAATCTGGGGGCTGAAGAAATGGCTCAGTGGGCAAAGTGCTTGCCCTGAATGAGGACCTAAGTTCAGATCCCCAGAACCCACATAAAAGCCAGGCATGGCAGTGTACACCTGTAACCCCAGTGCTGGGGACAGAGACTGGAAGATCCTGGAGGCTTGCTGGCCAGCCAATCTAGCTGAAATGGCAAGCTTCTGGTCCAGTGAGAGGCCATATCTCAAAAAATAACGTAGAAAGCAATAAAGATAGCCACCTCTGACCTCCACAGGTTAGAACAAACAGCAAACAAACAAACAAAAAAAAACCCCACCCTATACTGGCTTCAAACTGCTAGACTCCACATGGTATTGCAAACTACTGTTTCATGAGTACCTACTTTCTTTTTAATATTATTTATTTATTTATGTATATATGCTCATTCATGAGGGAGGCACACATGCCATGGCATACATGTGGCAGACAGAGCGCAACCTCAGGGTACCAATCCCTGCCTTCTACCTTGTTTAAGATAGGGTCTCTTGTTTTGTTTTGTTTTGTTTCCACTGCATACGCCATGCTATTTGGCCCAAGAGCTTCCAGGGATTCTGCTGTGTCCACCTCCCCATAAGAGTGCTGCAATTGTAGATTGCATGTCTGTCTTTGCATGGGTTCTGGGGATTTAAACTTGGGTCCTCATGTTTGCACAATAAGCACTTTACCCACTTTACCCACTGTGTCGTCTCCTCAGTCCAAGTACCTACTTTCTAACAAGTGTCTTCTACTGGATATTTTATTGGCAGTTTTTTTGTTTTGTTTTGTTTTGTTTTTGGTTTCGAGACAAGGTCTTCTTACATAGCCCTGGCTGGTCTGATACTATGTAAACCAGGCTAGCCTTGAACACGCAGGTATTATCCTCCCTCTGCCTCCTGAGTGCCAGTATTAAAGGCATGCACCAGCAGTTGTCCGTTTCTAATCCTAAATCTCCTCTCCTGTATATAGCCAGCCCTCACTATATCCATGATAAATGCCACTATCTAATGTTTGTTTTGATGTTATTTTCAGCCTAAAGGAAACTAGGATAGTAAGTCACACCACAAAGCATTCTATAATTGTATGTATGTGTGTCCATTTGTGTATATAATTCCAAAAACTACAGAACAGTGACTTTTAAATCTTCTCAGCTTCTTTCGGAAGCTGGTTGGTAAGATAAAAAGGATCACATGTAGAGGGGAAATTAGTCACCCAGGAAGGTGCTCATAAAGTAGTATATACAACCTTGGGAAATTCACCATGATTCAGGTTCTGACCATTGCATGCAGCATGAAAAGCCTTCTATTCTTAGTATGAAAAGAATGGATCCATCTCTCTGTGATTGACTCACACTAACAAGATTACAGAAATAGCTATGTGGATATATCTGGAGTGAAGGGCAAGTGAATGAGGGCTAAGTACTGATTTATGATAAGAAGGAATACGTTGTATGACACATTACACACTCTTCTGTACTCATTTTATGAGGTCATTGAAACTACATGAACACCTTATGAGATAGTTACTACTTTCTACTTTAAATGAGAAGAAATTGAGGCTCAAAGGAATAAAATAATTTTGCTTCAAATTATCCATTAGTTAATTCTCAGAATTGACATTTCAGCCTTAGCTAAATGATTCCAAAGTCTTGTGCTATTCAGATTCCAGTGAAACTCTGATTGCTAGAGATGAGAATCACAGCCAGGCCAGGGTTGACTGATTCTAGTGCACATGTTCATAACCATTACTACCAGAGCTTGCTTTTTCTTAGGGCAAGCCATGTATCAGTAATTTGTTTGGAGGCATAGAACATAGACAGTGATGTTAGTTACTATTTATTGAGTTCTTTTTTTAATTTGGTTTTGTTTGGGGGTAGTTAGGGGCTGGAGTTTTGAGATGGGTTCTCAATGTGTAGCCCATTTATTGAGTTCTTACAGCAAGCCAGGCATATACTCTAAGTGCTTTACATGGAGTGTCTCATTAAGTCATTATGGGAAGTACATGCTGTTATTCCATTTTATGGTTGAGGAAACTGAGAGAAAACAAAGGATGTGGAGGAATCTTCTTCTCTTGGCTCAGATTGCTTCAGCCACTGATATCTTTTCTAGAGGAACCTGGCCAGGGAAATCCTCACATTGATTTTATTTTTACCTAAGCACCTTCCCTAGACACAGCAGCAACTGCCGGCTGCCTTGACTGCCTTGCTCACTTTCCTTTTTCTGTTCAGTCACTCTTTATGCAGAGTACGAGATAAACAGTTATTCCAATTTATTAAATGCACATATAGTTCTGTCTTCCTGAGATTATTCCTGGGGCCTTTGGAGTTTTGTATGTTCTCAATTTTTTTTTGTGTGTTTGTGAAACAGGGCCTATCTGTAGCCCCAGCTGACCTTGAACTCACTATGTAGACCAGGCTGGCCTTGAACTCCCAGAGCTCCACCTGCCTCTACCTCCCAAGTCTTGTTTTTGTTGTTTTGGTTTGGTTTTTTGTTGTTGTTGTTTTTGGTCTTTTTGAGACAGGGTCTCCCTATAGCTCTAGCTGGCCTGGAACTCACTATGTAGACCAGGCTGGACTTGAACTCACAGAGATCCGCCTGCCTCTGCCTCCCGAGTGCTGGAATTAAAGGCGTGCGCCACCATGCCCGGCTTGTTTTGTTTTTTTAAAGACAGTATCTTCCTATAGCCTCAGCTGGACTAGAACTCGCTAAGTAGATCAGGCTGGTGTCAGTCTCACAGAGATCCACCTGCCTTGCCTCTGCCTCCTGAGTGCTGGGATTAAAAGGCATGTGACACCATGCCCAACAGTTCTCAAATTCTTTTTAAAAATTATTTAATTTTATTTTATGTGTATGAGTGTTTTGCCTGCATACATGTAAGTGCACTACAAGTGTGCATTACCCATGGAAGCCAGAAAAGGATGTTGGATGCCCTAGAACTGGAGTTAGGGATGGTTGCTAGCCCCCTTGTGTGTGCTGGGAACCAAACCTAGGTCTTCTGCAAGAACAGCCAGTGCTCTTAACTGCTGAGATATCTCCAACTCCCAGTTCTCAAATTCTTATCACTTACTTATAATATTACTATTTCTTTGTTGAATCCCTCAGGTGACTAATTCCATCGAGTGGATTTTTACTAGTTCCATTGTATTTCTAGGTTCTTGGACAATACTTCCTAGTAGCCTCTCTACGTTTTAGCTTAAAGAGAAATGTCAGGTTCATGAAAAGCATATGACATGAAATTACCTTTCAGAAGAGCTTTTTTAGTTGATGAGGCCTTGAAGGTCCAAAGAGGCGCTTCATTGGGAGAGATACAGCATCCTGGCCATAGGCAGGCATAGGCAGGCCTTGAAGGAAAAGAGAGTGTTGCTTTCAAATCCAGAGAACAAAAGGAGTTTCTGAATTTTAGTGAGTTTTTTTCAGGAGGGTGAGTAAGCTTCATACAAATGATCTAGCCTGGCCTGGCCTACAGAAGCTGGCACTTGGTAGGACCACAAGCTTATCTTCCAGCTGCTAGGGGAAGGGCTATAAGATTGCAGCACAGCATGCTTTCTTATCAACTCTGTCCCAGAGAGAGAATTATAGGGGTTTCTGGCCTGATTTCTGGAAGATGGAGAGAGTCCACTAGCAGCTCTGTGATAAAACACTGTGTTGCACAGACTTTAAATCCAAATGATTTAGCTTTGCATCTGACTCTCCCATTTTGGCTCTGTGACCTTTGGCAAGTTATTTAACCTCATAGTATCATATTTTCCTGGTCTTTAAAATGCAGAAATTGTAGGGTTATGAGAGTTAAGTAAGATGATATCTGTACAATATTTATCATAGACCCTGAAACATGAGGAATGCTCAGTGAAAATTAGTAGTTGTTATTTGTAATTGACTAAAATTCAACAATTATGAGTTTTTATTATATCTTATTGTAAATAATAAGACCTTTGAAGTAAACAAAGAGTAGACATGCCAGTGACTTTGGGCACATCATTTTGCTTTGTTTGAGCTCCTGTCATCCATAAAATGAACAACAGAATATGTGACATGTCCAAACACATAGTAACTAGAAGCTATCATTATTCCTGTCAATATTCATGGAAACTCAGCATTACACTACAAATGTAGTTCATGTCATTTGCAACAGCACTCACATTCCTTGGATTAAAAGAGTAACAGGAAAATGGTTTCAGTTTTAAGAGTCTGTGAAATATTGTACATAGATTGGGTTTTTTCCTTTCCTTATATTTGCTCTTCTGATTGGCAGTATTGGTCAGTCTTACAAGGCAGTTGAGCAAATAGGGGTTGACCCACCTAAAATACATTCCTGACGCCACTACTTTCCATCTTAAGCAAGTTATTTTAGTCTTCCTATGCCTCAGCTTCCCCATCAGTAAATGGGACATCATAATATCTACCATTTGGGTCACTATAAATATTAGAAAAATAGTTGTAAAGCTTTTTTTTTGGAGACAGGATCTCACTGTATAGCTGTGGCTGGCCTGGAACTTGTTATGTAGACCAGACTGGCCACAAACTCAAAGAAATCTGCCTGCCTCTGCCTCTCAAGTGTTGGGATTAAAGGCATGTAGCACCACTCCAGGCCTTATTATAAAGCTTTGTGAATAGTAGTTGTGTCATTATTGTGTTATTGTTGCTGTTGGATTTTAGCTCTCGGGACAATATCAGAATATACTGTCTTTAGACTTTCTAGTATTTCTGAAGAACTGAAGCAACTTCCTCAGTCCACTTTATACATATGTTTGGGAAAGGCCAGCCAGATTTGGATTACTATTTTCACTGAGTAGCTCTTGTTTTTGACAGGGCTCTTCGGATGGAATTTCTAAACCCTTGGAGCTTCATCAAGGTCGGTCCCGCTCACAAGTAAATGGAAACAATGGCACATTGATTAAGGAAGAGAAGAATGATCATCATCTTCCAGCTCCATCACAGTGTGCCTTATCCAGAGACAGTAACGTGTGTAACAATGATAACCACTGCCTCCCCATGAAGAATGGAGAGAAGAACCATGTACAAGAGCAAAAGCTAGAAACCGTGGCCCAACAGAAAGAAGAATGACAAACGAAGGTGGCGTCACCTGTCAGTAAGAGGGGAAAACTATACTTTTCTGATTCTAGGCCCAAGTTAGAGGAGGATATAAATGTTTACCCTAGATTTATCCAGGATTTTAAGGGGACTTCCTAATCTACTGTATCCATATTTTCTTCCCTATCTTTTCTGGATCCAGATTAGAAATAGGGGGATTTCTGTTTAAAGATGATTAGCAACAAGACAAAACTCTGATTCTCCAATATATAGCACCAGTATTCTCTTTGTCTCCCCATGAAATCTAGTAAGGCAGTAACTGTCAGAAAGCAGATGTTGGCACATAAAGTCCTATGGAAAAGTTCCAGCTTTGGTTTTTGGAGTATTTAACGTGATATTCATTTATAAACTTTCATGATAAATATGGTGTTGAGAGGTCAGCTGCCTATGGCTTCCTGATTTTTTTCTCTTTGAAGTGATGGACTCTTGATACCTAATCAGTATCTATTCTTCTTTACTCTTTCCCCTAACTCACCTACCCCAGGATTTTGTATACCACCTCTAGCTCTGGCCTAACAACTAGATACGTAGATGTTTTCAGGGAAGTGGACAGTGTTGGTTCTGAGTTATTTTATTTTTTATTTTATACACTTTAGAAAAGTACAATGGCCTTTGTACTGGGAGATTCAAGTGAGTCAGAAAAGTACTGGGCAGATTTTTCCTGCCTCTCAACCAGTGCATTGTTTATAAAATAGAAGATACGGTGCAGTTCACCCATTCTCTGCTGCCCACACTCGGAAAGGGTGGAAATCAATGTAAGAAACTGAGTACAAAAGGGACTCAAAAGACTCTATATGTGTGTATGTGTGTATAGGTGTGCGTGTGGGTGTATATATGAACGTGTGTATCGATATGCATACACATACCCTTTATATAAGAGACAGATCTATTTATCTATACATATTTTATATAGAGAAATGTGTGTGTACATATATGTATACACATACATACATGGTAATGTCCCAGAAGATTTACTGAACTTCCCAGAAATGCTTCCACTACTATGGAGTGGTGGGTTTCTAAAGACCACACTTTAAATCTGAAATCCTTACTAAGTCACAGCCCATCCCAATTATAAGATGGGCTACTCTAAATCAGACACAAAGTACTTTCCAAAGATTGCCTGTTCAGAACAACAAATACTTCACCCTGAACAGAGCCCTCACATCCCATATGGTGAAAACAGGAGGTTGGAATGGGATTGGGAAGAGATGGGCAATTCTTTATGAAGGTTTGGAGATAGAAAAGGGATAGGAGGTGATTACCATTTGAAAGGGTTTTTAGCCAGTCTGTAAGAAATGTCTTGAAGAACTCCAGGATCAAATTGGCTTCCAGCAAGAACTGATTAGCATTTAATCCATGAAGGAGGGAAGATTAGCATTGGAAAGATGGGGTACGGAAATGTGAGGAAATATGACAGTTTGATTTTACATGCTTAGATTGTTTCATTTATTCATTGACATTTTGACTACCGGATCTTTTCATTTGCTTTGTAAGCAAGATGTCAGAGGATTCTGGCCTGGGCTCTGAGAGGTATTCTACAAAGATTTTCAGCCCCTATGGGGCCAAGATCTGCCCAGGATAGAGAGGCTGTTCCTTCTTGCTGGAGATAATCTTGAGACAACCTTGATTTCCAGTTTCCCTCCTTTTGGGCATCCAAAATCAAGGGATGGAAACTAGGCTTGTAATTAATTAGTAGTGTATCTTTATTCAGGAATCGAGGCTTCTGGCCTCACACATCTCCTTTTTGGACTTTGATATTCTTGCCCAAGAAATATGATTTCTACAAGAATATAACTGACTAGACTCATAGCAGGGTTCTCTCTTTTTGAAAAACAACAACAAAAAACAAAAACAGAAAACAAAAGCAAAAACTTATGCAACTTAACTCACATCAGATCCTTGGTGATTTTTTCCAGTTAAGTAGAAGGCTGTTTGCTATCTGCTCACTCCATCTCAAGAAATTAAAATGTCTTGGGCTGTTTAATTGTAGTCTGGCCCCATTTAAGAGAACTCACAATTTTCAGGGGGCAGGAGCCCTGGTATGCCTTGCCCCTTGCCCAGATAGTTCTTACATAAACCTAATAAAGATGACAAGAGTGTATACCTAGCCATATATAAGCAGGAAAAAAATATACAAAAACATCCTTTTTGAAATGAGATCCCTGATTTGGTCCCCCTTGTTCTCTTGGACCTTTTCACCCTTTCACAAAACCTTGAAGGACTTTTATATATAGTAAGAGAGAGAATTCATCATAAATTTAGATGGCTTAGAATTGTCTTTCTGAGCCACAGAGGGATGAATCCTTCGGAGCTCCGAAAGTAACCAAAGTCACGGAGGGAGTGAATGCTTAGGTATATGGTCATATATCTAACAGGACATACTTGGAGTTAAATGGTAGGGTGTCTTCAGTTGCCGTTTCTGTGCATCGTGAATCTCTCTGACACAGATGACAGTATTGTTAATTCTCACATCATTCTCACAAGGTTAAGGTTTATTTTGTAGCCATTCACTATGAGAGATTAAAACTGCTGCTTTGACAGAAAATATTCCCATTTGCCAAAAGATTTTATATTTTTCCCCCTTTCACAAACTTCTACTTTCCCTAGCCTGGCCCAGGTTGAATCAAGTGGCTCACTTTTAACCTTGAATTTTGTTTTAATTCAGTATTTTGGGCTTGGGAAGTTAAAAGAGAACTATAAATGGTTATGTTCCTAGATTTCAGTGTACCTCCCAAAATACACAATTTAAAAACTACAGTTAATTATTAAGAAATGAACCTTTTATAATTGGGAGACAAATTGGGGACCTTTACTGTGCCACTTGAGGTTCCACTTCTGATTCTGATTGTCTGCTCTTGAACAAAGTCATGTTGAAATTCCCAGAAATGACTGCTTTACCTTATAAGGTAACAGTAAAAAAAATAAAAACCAGGTAAACAAAACAAAAACTCTGATTGTGTACAGCCACTGATCGAGCCCCAAGAACTTGCAGTTTTTTTCTACCAGTGTCGATGTGTCTTTGGGTCAGCCTGTAAATCTTAACTTTCCCAGTGACCAGGCCCCACAAACTTCTGCTCATTTGCATCATTTTTATTTTTGGGGTAGGACTTCAGGTAGGCTGAAGCTCTAGGAGTGGTACTTACTTGCTAGGAACATTTTGGGGGTTGGGGCATTTGTTTGTTTCCATCTTGATTTTCTGACACTGTTGGCCAAGTCACCCCAATTTTTTTGAACACTGAGAAAACTAGCCAGACAAGGCATGGGGGGAGGGGTTGCAAAATGCTTATATAGGATAGAAAGAATGTGAGCATAGTCCTTTGGTTATGATGATTTAGTCCTTTGGAAACTTAGAAGGCCCCTGTGGGCATACAGCACCACCCATTCAGCCTCTAACCCTCCATCCTTTGAAATGACAGTACAAGTAGACCATAATTTAAAGTAGTTAGCATAATTCTACTAAGATTTAATCATTATACTTCTTCACTTTCAGGTGCGTATTTCCTAAATATGCTTGGGGTTCAGGGTGGGGGGTAAGTTTTCACTGTTCCATTGTATGTCCTTTTTTCTCCCTCCCATCAGCTTAGCATTTTTTGACTTTCTCTTTTCCCCCTTGCCTTATTGATGTAGTCTGCTGCTACAGATAGACAGCTCAGTGCACCTATTCCCCCTTTACTGCTCATTATCTTCTGAGGATATTGTGATGTTCTAAGAAATTGATGTCACTTTTTATAAAATCATCTTTTCTAAGTTAAAAGCAAAATAAAACATGCCCTGTGCTAGGGTGCCCATTTCAGCTTTTGACATTGCCTCTGTACTTTTATAGATGAATTTTTTGTCTGTGTTGGTAGTAACTAATGGCTAGTGAATTTTCATGTAAATGAAGCAAGTTAAATGTTTCAGATTTTATTAATTTCTCATAACCCTGCCGGATCTGATGAATTTAATTCCCAGAAGGGACTTCCCTCCTACCTTTTAATTTGTTCTATTTTTAGACTTAACACACTAGGTGAAAAAAAAAAAACCTTTAACTGCAAAGTCAGTGATTTTTAGTGCTCCCTGATAAATGATGTTATTGACAAAAGTAAAAATTTCTTTCCTTGTTTTTTTTTTCCTGTGTTACTATCTCCTCTCCTGTGCTCTTGACAGTGTGTTTAGTGGATGGATAATACGTATTTCTCTTTGCCACTCCCAGATTCCAAGTTCCCTGCCTTTTTGGCCCACCTCACCACAAAAGCTCCATAGTTTATTAATGTAAGTTTGAGTGGATGCTTCTTGGGGGAAACTGCAGGACTTAGTGGAAATGTTTCAGAAGGGAATGAGAATGTCTCAGGAGTTGTTCTGTGATGGAATTTGATCTGTTGTTCTGTTAATGCTGATGGAAAGAAACTTACAGTGCTTAATAAAAGTCTATTCTTTTAGTTTAAAAAATGTGAAATAATTTTGGGTGTGTGAAGTTTGATTTCTTCTTCTGTCTCTGGATCCCTTTCTGCAAATGGAGAATATTCTTGTCTCAATTCAGAAGCATTACACAGAGATTTTGGAGTGTGTAAAATATCAGGGCAAGGGACTCTGTGCAAGAAATATCAAAATGAAGAGTATATTTAGCCTTCTGGCTAACTTTTCAAATTTTTATAAGAGATTTTTTTTTTTCTTTTTGAGACAGGGTCTCCCTGTAGCCCCAGCTGGCCTGGAACTTGCTATGTAGACTAGGCTGTCTTTGAACTCATAAAGATCTGCCTGCCTCTGCCCAATACGTATGCCACCACACCTGGCTATAATTCATTATTTTTATTTTATGTATATGAGTATTTTGCCTACAAATATCTCGTAACCACTGAGCATCTCTCCAGTACCCTGGTTAACTTTATTTGAATGTGCTAAAAGTACTTTTGATTCAATATTTCCCAAACTGAACCTGTTTATTCTGAAGTCTGCTTCTCTCCATGAGTAACCACAGACTGCCATGGGGGCCCTATCCCAGACTCATGCCCTTCCCTTATTTCTCAACTCAAATTTATAACAAAACCTGTTGGTAGCATTCAACTGTGTATTTCTCACATCTGTCTCACCATTCCTGTCCCCACACCTGTGGCCTAGTCCAAGCTTCATTACGTCTCACCTGAACTGTAGGGTTTTGGATACCCTGGAACTGGAGTTACAGATGGTTGTTGGGTGCCATGTGGGTGCTGGGAACCAAACCTGGGTCCTCTGCAAGAGCAGCCAGTGCTCTTAACCACTGAGCAATCTCTCCAGCTCTCTAAGCAGCATTTTGTGTCTAACCAAATATTCTTTTTCTGCTCAAAAGGCCTACATCTATTTTCAGGTTTTTTTATTATTTATTTATTTTTATTTGATGTGTATGAGTGTATTGCCTGCATGTATGAAGAGGCATCGGACCACCTGGTAATGGAGTTATGGATGGTTGTTAGCCATCATGTGGGTACTGGGATTCGAATCTGGGTCTTCTGCAAGAACAGACAGTGCTCTTAACCACTGAGTCAGCCCCTATTTTCAGGTTTTTAAAGGGATCTATGGCACAGTAAAAAAGTTAAAAACCATACTTTAATCCACCATGCTTACTAGCTTCCAAAATAATCTGTCCTTCTAATACACTGCACAGACACTTCCATCGCTCTTTTCATTATCTGGCTACATCCTGACTACTTATCTAACCTCCTTCCTCCCCTATTCTACTGCAGACATAATTAAGCTCATCCCATACCCATGAAGCTGTTAATACTCCCTTCTCATTTGCTTGTGTCGTTGTCTAGAATGCTTGTCTTTTTTTGTCTCTGGTCCTGTCTTGACTCCTCCCTCTCCCCACCCCCATGATTCAGCTCATATTTAAAATTTTTTTTCCTGACCCATCAACCAAGAATTCCTATACAGACTTTTCTTAGCCAGCCTCTACAGCACTCAAATGCACGTGAGTACAGTGTCTGTGCTTGACCATGTCCTAGGCACCTACTGTATACAGCATGCCCTTTAAGTTTTGGGTGAATAAATGAAGAACAGGCAAAACACATCTAAACACATTCTTTGTTTAGCAGATTATAGACTTTTGAAGCAAATGATATGCTGGCAAGGGTATAGATGGACTGAGTGTCAGTGTTCATCCAAAATGGTATTCATTTAAACTATTTTTTGAAACTGTAGCCCTAACTGACCTGTAAGCTGTGTAAACCAAGGTGTTTTTAAATTAGGCTTTGGGGCTGGAGAGATGGCTTGGTGGTTAAGAGCATTTGCTGTTCTTCCAGAGGACTGGAGTTAAGTTCATAGCACCCATGTCAAATGGCTCACAACAACCTATAACTCCAACTCCAGGAGATCTAACACCTTCCAGCCCCCCAGAGCACCTACACTCACCTATAAATACCCACATAGGTACACACACATACACATAACTAAAAATAGGCTGGGTGTGGTGGTGTATGCCTTTAATCCCAGCACTCAGGAGGCAGATCTCTGTTAGTTTGAGGGCAATCTGGTCTACATAGTGAGTTCCATGCCAGCTAGGCCTACATGGTGATACCCTGTCTCTCAAAAAAAAAAAAAGGAAGAAAAAATGAAAAAAAAAAAAGAATCTTCTGCAGGGGTTTTGGCATGGCACTGTTGTTAGGAGTGGACACTGGTGCAGCCGCTATTTAAGTTAATGTGGATGTCCCTCACAAAGCTTAAAATAGATTTAACATATGATCCAGCTATGCCACTCTTGGGTATATACGCAAATGACTCTATATCACACTACAGAGATACTTGCACATCCATGTTCATTGCTACTCTATTCATAATAGCAAACAATAGAGACAGCCTAGATATTCATCAACAAATAAATGGATAGTAAAAATGTAGTTCATATACACAATGGAATATTATTCAGCTGTAAAGAAAATGAGTTCACAGGTAAATGAACGGAGCTGGAAATAATCGTTCTGAGTGAGGTAAACCAGACCCAGAAAGAAAAATATCACATGTTCTCTCATATGTGGGTGCTAGCTTTTAGTCTTTAGATATGTGTATTTAAATTGGAGTACCCATAGAATTCAGGAAACTAGTAAAGGGCCATGGTGGTGGGAGGGGAATCTTAAGTGAAGGGGGTTGGATTACACAGTTGATATTAAGGGGGAGAGGGGACTAATGGAACAAGAAGAGCTAAATGGGATGGGGCATGGGAGAGTCTGGTAGAAATGGGAATATGGGGAGGGATTACTAACACAAGATTTTTGGAAAAGCCATGAGGAAACCTATTACAGATACTTCTTGACATATAGACACATATATACATAAAAGGAATTCAGATGGAAGAAGTTACCCTATAACAGGACAGTGATTCTCGTAGACTCTATAAGTTATCAAATAAAAAGGCAGAAATTGTTTTAAGAGTCACAAGTAGTGGACCTCTGTTGTAAAATGGTATTTGCCAGGCATGACAGGATTGATTCACACATGAACTCACAGCAGCTGTGACTGCATGCACAAGACCTGCACAAAATCAAAGCAGCCAAACTCCCAGCATGGAAGGGAGAAGGGCTCAGGAAGCTCCACCCCTAGCTGAGAAGCTATTGGCAACAATGGCTGCTGGCAGAATGAGAGTCAATTTTCTTCAGGAATGAATTCCTGGAGAAGCTTCCCATGCTCCAGTAAATGGTCCTACACCCACCCATGCCCTTACAGGAAGCACTAGGTGTACTCAGTGAGTTTAAAAACAAAGCACAAGGGCTGGAGAGATGGCTCAGTGATTAAGAGTACTGACTGTCCTTGCAGAGGACCCAGGTTTGATTCCCAGCGCCCACATGGCAGCTAACAACCATCTGTAACTCCAATTTCCAGGATCTGACACTCTTCTGGGCACTGCATGATATGGGTGCACTTACATACATGCAGCCAAAATACTCATACACATAAAAATAAAGCACATGAAGTTGGGAGGGAAAACAGATGAGGGGCTAGGGGGCAATTGGATGGGAAGCAATGGGAGGTAGATGTGTATATGAAATTCTCAAGCAGTAAAAATAATTTTAAAAAATAAAAAAGATTTTTTTGTTGGGCTTTAGGGGCTGGAAAGATGGCTTAGCAGTTAGTATCAGCTGCTGCTCTTGTAGAGGACCTGGGTTAGATTCCCAGCACACACATGGTGAGTAACAACCATCTGTAACTCCAGTTTCAGGGGAGCAGATGCCCTCTTCTGATTCCATGAGCACCAGGCACACATGTGATGAACATGCATACATGTAGGTAAAACACAAATCCATATAAAGTAAAAATAATTTTTAAAAAATTTTTAATTGTGGGGCTGAGAGATGGCTCAGCAGTTAAGAAAGCATTGACTGCTCTTGCAGAGGACCTGGATTTGATTCCCAGCACCAAAATGGCAGTTAACAACTATCTGTAACTTTAGTTCCAGGAGATCTGACACCCTCCTCTGACCTCTGCAGGTATTGCACGACAGATGCACTTATACACATGCAAGCAATACACTCATACACAAAAAATAAAAATAATATTTTTTTAATTGGGAAAGCCACCGTGTCAGTTTTGAGCAATAGAGGGCATTATAGTACAGAATCTGAAGCTAGAACTCTAGGACAGTCTTACTGTTTCTGCTGAATGACACTGGCTTGGCCTCCCTAACCACTCTGCCTTATGTGTACGGATCATAAAAAGGATATAGCTGAATCTAAAAAGGGAACATTAGAGGCCCGAAGAAGCTTGTAAATCTTTTATCCTCAAATGAAAACTATCACTTATAACATACTTTGTATGTAGGTTCATCATAGCTATAGCTGTCTTTTCCAAGCTTTGATCTTTGGGTGTTGAGACTTAGAATTTAGCAGTTTTTTTTTTTCTGTTGGGAACCTGCTCTTCTCTATCATGTAGCCTCACTTCCTCCACCATGGGAATGGAGGGATATATGACCCAAGCAAAGCTAATTATAGTGATTTTCCATGGGCTTGAGCAATAAGGTGACAAAGGATGAAAATATCTCTCCCAAGATTACAGACATTAGAAAGAATGTGAGCACAGAACATTGACATCTACATATATCTTCTATAATTAACCTTTGTCAGAAACATAGATGTTTAATAGATCAAGGGAGAATTCTAGGTACTTTGCATACATTTTCATTTTGTTGATCAATTCTTACAAATTCATAATCTCTAATGCTAGAAAAATAGAACTTATTGGTTGGAATAGCCTACATTTGACTGTGATAACCCCCAGATCTCCATAACTTACTAAAGGCATATGTCCACACTTGCCAAGCAGGTTCCCAACAGAAAAAAAAACTGATAAATTCTGGGCTGTATTAACACATACACCCTTTTTTATTTTTGAGACAGGATCTCACTAAGTTGCCTTGACTATTATTGAACTTGCTTTATAGCCCAGGTAAGCCTTTACCTTTTCCTCCTGCTCCAGCTTTCTGAGTAGCTGGAATTACAGGCCTGTGGTAGCATGCCCAGCAAAAGTTTACTACTTACTTATGATACATGTCCAACACATACTGACAAGCCATTTGTGTTTGCCCTGTCACTTGGTGCTCTAGTCACTGACTTAGGGAAAGGCATACGACCAAAATGTACATTAGCTTTTAAAACTTTGAGTAACACTTCTTTCTTTTCATTACCCAAAGCAAGTTACATGCTTGCAACTAATTTTGTAGAGGTAGAAAAGTACAATTCTACTAAATATCTGGAAAGAGTGAAACTGAGTAAATTTGGTGAGTTACATCTCAGGGAAAAATGACCCAACTCTGGGTAGGCTTGATCATCACCTTTGGGTTTGTTGCCATTATCTAACTTAACTCCTTGTACCTGAAGTTCAGAATGGAATAGTGAGTCATTCATTCCTGGTCTAGGATGGTGTTGTATGACACTTGTCCTGGGGAGACATGAACAAATGTCTATTCATCACAGATAGGGAACCAACAGGAGACCAAAGTAAGGATACCACTGAAGTTGGGCTTGGTGAACCAATGAGTTTTATTGGGGTTACTTACAGGAATATTGGTAAGAGGTCACTTATAGGTGCAGAAATGACTCAAAGACAGTTGTATCACCAAAAGCCCACTCAGCATATGTTACTACTCATGAAAGCTGGAAACCTGGAGTGTACTGCACAACTTGGAGGCAGCTCAACAAGTTGGAGGGTGCCTCTTCTAGGCAGCTCTGCTGGTCTCTGCTTCTCCCAGACAGCTTAACTGATCTGAGCCTCTTCTGGCATTCAGCTTATCTGAGGGTGTCTCTCAGCACATCTGCGTTTGCTTCCTGAGCTTTTAGTTTCCCTCAGGATGGAATGTTTCACTTCCTTTCGAAACATCTTATTATTTTACCTTCTCTTAGAGCATCTTGCTGTTGTGTTTCCCTTTAGACATCCTGTTATAAACATTTTTTTTCTCCAAGATAAAAGGTTTTATCTCAGAGGAAATTGCTACACAAAAAAGAGTCTGTGCAATTGGTCAGTACCTACCTACTTTGACCAATACATTTTGGTGGTGCCAGACGTATAACAACCGCAATTAATGTTAGTCAGTGTGTTGTTTTGTAAGAGATGGTAGTAAATGGAAGACTTGCTTATACTCCAAGAATCCTTCTGTCCCTATAATGTAGCATCAGCCCTCCTCATTTGAATGTGTAAACAGTAACCAAAGTGCTCCAGTCAGTAAATCCAGAGTTTCCAGACAGGACTCATTTAGCTGAATCACAACCCATTTCCTGAAACTCTGACTTCGTGGACACTTCACTTCTTTCTGCTTGATTGGTTGACTAGATAGATGACAGATGACAGATGATAGATGAATGGATGGATGGATGGATAGATAGATAGATAGATAGATAGATAGATAGATAGATAGATAGATAGATAGATAATGATGATAGATGATGATGATGATAGATAGATAGATAGATAGATAGATAGATAGATAGATAGATAGATAGATAGATAGATGATAGATAATTTTGTTCTTAATGTATATGAGTGTATTGCCTGCATAGATATAAGTGCACCCATGTAATGCAATGCCCATAGGGGTCAAAAGAGTGCCTCAAATCCCCTGGAACTTCAGTTACTGACGGTTGTTAGCCACCATGTGGGTGCTGAGAATCAAACCCAGGTCCTCTCCAAGAGCAGCCAGTGGTCTTAGCCACTGAGCCATCTCTCAAGCCCCCATACATAGTTTTTTGTGACAGGATCTCATTCTGTAGCCCATGGAACTCACTGTAGCTCAGGCTGGCCTCAAACCTGGAGGATTCCTTCACCCTCAGCCTGGCAATTGCTGGGATTGCAGACATGAGCCACCAGGTCTGGCCTTGAATTTTATTTTTATTCCTCTATTTTCTTTTTAGGTTTTATTGTTGGTTTGTTTGATTGATTGATTGATTGATTGACTGACTGACTGACTGACTGACTGACTGACTGACTGACTGACTGATTGATTGATTGATTGATTGATTGTTTTGAAAGTGGGTCTGTAGCCAGGCTGGCCTGAAACTTATGATTTTGCTACCTCTTTCTGTAATTCTGAGTGCTAGGATTACAAACCTATGCTACTATGACCATCTTATACCTTGTTTTCTTTTTAAATAGTATTATGACATATGTAGTTGTTATGCATGAATAACATTTTCTTTTCAATTTTATAAGTATATTTTATGTATTTTTTGTAACTTCCTCCTAAAACTTGACCTGATTTCTCTAAGACTCAGACATGTTCTCACATGTGGCTGTAATTAGTTAATTATTACTTCTGTATAGTAATTCTACTATATGACCATGCCATCATTTACCCACTTTCCTGTCCAGTAGAAATATGAGTTATTGTCATTAATATTGTAATGATGCTTTTAAAAGATGTCTCCTGCTTGGATGTATGACATTCAAATATTCATCTTTATAAGGTAATAATAATTTTGTTCCAAATATAACATCAAATGGGAATAATAATGTCTGCCTTACCTCCTTTACAGGTAGTTTTGAGAATAACACAAGTGGATATCCACAAATGAGTGGATCTGAAAACACTTTTAATACATTAAGGAGACATGGAGGGGGAGCTGAAGAGATGGCCCAGGGATTAAGAGCACTGGCTGCTCTTGCAGAGGACCTGAGTTTGATTCCCAGTACCCACATGGTGACTAAAAGTTGTCCATAACTCTAGTTCCAGGGGATCTGACTAGTGTTGCATGACATGGTGCACTTACATACAGACAATACATTCATACACATAAAATAATAAAAATAATAAAATATTGTTTAAAAAGAAGACATGGATGATATACTTGGTTTTTAGTCCAAGGCAAAACGCCTACATATTACCCCATGTGAATACTGGTATCAGGACCAATAAGACCAAGACTTTTCATATTTCTAGGATTTTCTAAGAGAAATGTTGAACTATTGAATTTTGAGGCAGATACTTCTATGTTTTTCTTCATAATCATCAGCTCTTCCTCATATCAATTAATAAAAACACCTTCATTTTCCAAAGAAATACTGCTGTTCCAGTTTCAGAAATGTCCTTAAGTGCCCTGCTATCTTCAAGCTGTTCACTGGGGTTTGTCACTGTTGTTTTCAATGCTTTTCTTTGCTTATTTCTTTTGTTGTTTGAACTTTAGAGATTCCTTTCCCTAATGGTAAAGCTAGTATAGGGTTACAAAGATAGATATAATATTCATATTTCCTTTGGTGTACACTCTTTGTAGCTCTTCCCACTGGGAGTTAACATCTAAGCTGGGCATGGTGATACGTACTTGTAATCCTAGTGTTCAGGATGCAGAAGCTAGAGGATCATGAGTTTGAGGCCAGTCTGGATTGCATAGCAAGTTCCAGGCCAGCTCGGGCTACAAAGCAAGACCATGTCTCAGATCAATAGATAGGCAGGTAAATAGGTAGATAACTATATAAATGTCTAATTCTCTTTCCTTTGAATCTGGACTAATCTTGTATTTTGCTTTAATCAATAGATTGTTGTAGAAGTCCAGTTCTGGACCTCAACATTCCTTGCATATTTCTCATCACTCTCTTAGACCCAGGAACTATCATATAAACGAGGCTACTGGAGTATGAGAGGCCCAGCCATCTAGCTATCTAGACATCTCAAACATGACCACCCCTAGACCTATCATCCTACAACCGACCCACCAATAGACTGCACAGATACTGAGTCCAGCCATCATCAGCCAAGCCTAGCCCAGGTCAGCAGAGATAATGTAGCATAGACTCATGAGCAATGATAAATGGTTGAGGTTTAAAGCCATTGAGTTTGGGGGTGGTTTATTATACAGCAATTGCTAACTTTCTTAGCAATACAATAAAATTATTTTCATGTACAATTTATTCTGCAGTTGGAGGATCCTTCAGCATATCTAGTCATCTGTACTGTCTCTCTGAATTCATTTCCTTACTTTAAAAAATATTTTACTTACTATTTTTTATATGTATGAGTGTATTGCCTGCATGTATGTAAGTGCACTCATGTTGTGACCACAGAGGTCAAAAGAGGGTGTCAGATCCCCTGGAACAGACAGTGTCAACCACCATGTGGGTGCTGGGAATTGAACCTAGGTCCTCTGCAAGACAGTCAGTTCTCTTAACCCTGAGCCAAGAAATATTTCTCTACCAGAATTTTTTAGTCTTTTTTTGGGGGAGGGGCTATAACAAAATACTTGAGACTTGTGATTTGTAAAGAATAGAGGTTTAAAGAGATTTAAACCAGGCGTGGTAGTGCATACCTTTAATCCCGGCACTTGGGAGGCAGAGGCAGGTGGATCTCTGTGAGTTCAAGGCCAGCCTGATGAGTTCCAGGACTCTGTCTCAAAAAGACCAAAAAAAAAAAAAAAAAAAAAAAAAAAAAAAAAAAGAATAGAGGTTTAGGGTGTGGGATGTAGCTGCATGGTGGAGCAGCCCTGGGTTCTATCTTCAGCACCAAAAGGAATTTTGGCTTACTAATTTTGGAATCTGAGTAGTCCAGCAAGGGTTCTTGTTCTGGTTCATCATGGCAGAAAGCAGAAAGGCAAAATATGAGGGATGATCTCACTTTATAACAACCCACCTTTTCAATAATTAATCGGGTCCTTCAAGAGAACTCACATACTACTAGGAGAATTAACTCAGTCCTGTGCAAAAGGCATTAATCCATTCATGAGCATTCCACACTCATTACCCAAATGCCTTCTACATAGCTCTACCTCCTAACACTGCCCCATTGAGGAATTAAGGTTTCAATGCATCAACTTTTCAGGGTCACATTCAAGCCATAGCAGAGCAAATGCAAACTATTTCATCATTTTTGACACTACATAGCAATAGTTAGGAAGGGAAAAGTGGGGAATGATTGCTAAGAAAGTACTACAGAAACCTACAACATTCAGTTGAGGACATGTACATGTTTTTTTTTAAAATATATTGCCAAATTGTACCCTCAAAATATTATACTCACAGTGTACTACCAGCAGTTTATGGACATATGTTTCCTTATACCCTCACTAGCATTACATATAATCAGAATTTAAAACTTCCCAATCTGAGCTAGGTGTGGTGGCGCACGCCTTTAATCCCAGCACTTGGGAGGCAGAGGCAGGCGGATCTCTGTGAGTTCAAGGCCAGCCTGGTCTACATAGTGAGTTCCAGGCCAGCTGGGGCTATAGCGAGACCCTGTCTCAGAAAGATTTTTAAAAAATAATAAATAAAAAGAAAACTTCCCAATCTGATATGCAAACATAATACTTTACTGTTTTGTTTCTATTTCTTTAATCGTGAATGAGTCTCAATATCATTTCAAGTCTCTGGTGATAATGTATTTGTCTTTCTCTAAACTGTTCGCTTACTCCTTCACTCATTTACTATTGGATTTCATGTTTTGCATACCAGTTTTTCTAAGAACTTTGTAAATTAAAGCCCTTTGTCATATATGTTGCAAATACATGTTCCCAGTTGTGTTGCTCTTTTGAATTTGTTTTATGACATTTTTGTCTCATAGAGCTTTAACTTTTATCTGGTCAACTTCATTAATATTTTCCCTTATGTTATCTAGATTTGGGTTTCTGCTATGAAAAGGCCTTCTCTGTTCCTAGAGTACAAAGCAATACATTATTATTTTCTTTTGGAATTATTGTATTTGGAGTTTTTTCCTATTCCCAAATCTGTTCCATTTAGAAATCTATTAAATCTAAGCCTTGAGAAAAATATGCTTACTCCACCAACCAGTTATGGAAATGCTATTAGTGGAGTAAGCCATCTTTTCCTTACTGATCTCAACTGCTTCCTTTATCACAGATCAAGTTGCCTTTTGGAATTATGTTTTTCTTATGGAACCTACTTATTCCATTAATCTAGCTATTTCTTATATTAAATTGCTTTAATAATTTTAACCATAGTATTCTTAATATATGACATAACAAGTTTTCCTTTTTTTGAGACAGGGTCTCCCTGTAGCCCCAGCTGGCCTGGAACTCACTATGTAGACCAGGCTGGCCTCGAACTCACAGAGATCCGCCTGCCTCTGCCTCCCAAGTGCTGGGACTAAAGCCGTGTACCACCATACCCAGCACAAGTTTTCCTTTAAATTTTTTTTTTTGCATTTACTTATTTGTGTGTGTGTGTGTGTGTGTGTGTGTGTGTGTGTGTAAACTTGTGGGAGTTGATTTTCTCCTTTTACCATGTGGATTCCTGGAATCAAATTCAGGTCCTCAGGCTTGGCGGCAAGAGCCTTTACTCACTGAGTCATCTCACCCAACATGAACAGAACTAGTTTTCTATCACTCACTTTTCAGAAATGTTAGCTATTTTCCCATATGTACTTTTCCAGGTAAATATTGGTATGATTTGCCAAGTCAGTAAAGCTTTGAATTGCTGTAATTTTTTGTGGAGCTGGAGATAGAACCCAGGGTCATGTGTATCCACTCTACCACTGAAGCCACACTTCCAGACTCAGTGAAGCTTTTGATAATTAAAGACCTGGGCCTCTACTCCAGACATGGTAAAGGAGAATTTAAAAATAGGATACTCTCATGTCTGCAATCCCAGCACTTGGGAGGCTGAGTCAGGAGGAGCAACATGAGTTCAAGGCCAGACTGGGATACATACTGGTTTCTAAAACATCCTGAGCTAGAATGTGAAACCCTGTCTCAAAGAAAATATGAGCCAGGTGTGGTGACGCACAACTTTAATCCCAGCACTTGGGAGTCTGAGACATGCAGATTTCTGTGAGATCGAGGCCAGCCTGGTCTACATAGAAAGTTCCAGATCAGCTGGGGTATAGGGAGACCCTGTCTCAAAAAACAAGCAAATGATGCTCTGCACTGGGTTGAATACTGTATCCACAAATTTCATGGGATTTATGTTGTGACATTATTGTAAAACAGTGTCTTTACAGATATTATCATATTAAAATGAGGCCATACCATATCAGAATAAGCCTAATCCAATGAGTGGATAAAATGATAGGAATTCAAACTAGGCATTGGCGCACATGAGGCAGGAGGATCACCAGCTCAAAACCAACCTGAACCACATAGCAAGACCCTGTCTCAAAAACAAAACAAGACAAAACAAAACAGAAAGCAATTCAGACACCCAGAAAGTATACCACATATGCAGTGATAAGTCTACAGGGCAAGAAATGTCTGGACTGAGGATGTGACTCAGTTGGTAGAGTGAGTCCATGCCTATAATCCCAACACTCAGGAGATGGAGGTAAGCAACTCTGTTCTATACCATATGCTCCCCACAATGATGTTCAACTTTACCACAGACCTAAAAGCAGTAGAGCCAGATAACTATTTACTGAAACCTATGAAACCATGAGCTAAAATAAATCTTTCCTTCTTTTAAGTTGTTTGTGTCAACTATTTTCTCATAGAAATGAAAGTCCAACACAAATATTATACAGAAATATAACTGTTTGGAGTTTCCCCTCCCCCAAAAGGATAGCTAGTGTCTTAATAGCAAGACTTCTTTTTCTACTTAAAAATTTTTTTGAGATAGTATCACTGTGTAACCATGGCTGACCTGGAACTCCCTATGTTACAGGCTGGCCTGTAACTCACAGAGATTCACCTGCCTCTACCTCCTGAGTGCTGGGATTACAGACATGTGCCACCATGCCTGGCTAGGACTTCGTTTTCTAAATTATTTCAGTCAGTATGTTTTTCCACACTATTAAATATTGAATGAGTACAGGATGATTATAATTATTATTTAGTCCAGCAATTCTCAACACTGGCAATTCTCAACACTCAGAATCACATTTGGAGATTTTTTTTTTTTTGGATTGGTTAGCATTCAGGGATGAAATCCAGGATCTCAAGCATGTTAAGCCCACACATTGTAATGCTGACCTATCCCTTCACCCCCAACATGAAGAAGTGGCACTTTTATCTTGGGGGCAATCAATAGCTACCTAATTGCACTAAAAGCCCACTCAATGGGAGGAAACTCAAGTGTGGTACTGTAAACGTAACCAAATACACATGGCTGGAGAGGTCATAGATCTTAGAGAAAACTCCAAGACTGTCACATTCCTAGACTAATGTAATTTCTTACTATGTGCAAAATATGTACTCTTGTATTTATAGACAAATACCGCAGTTACCACTCATCAAAGAAGCTTCTTTTGCACCAAACGGGGACTATTACCACATACCACAACTGATCAACTGATCACACACAGGCGTTGTCTATGAAGTGCCCAGGCCTAAGTGACACATCTACAATGCAACCTCTACACCTAAGGCTCACAGAACATAGAACAGGGGTAAAGAAGTCACTAATGAATCTCTCAACTCTCATTAATAAAGCTCCCTCATGCAACAGAGGACCAGGAACATAAAAGGTCACAAATTGCCAAAGTTTAGAGATTGAGTCTGCAGAATGCTAGTCCTTGGACAGGACTCCTATATAAAACTTCACCCACCCAGGGCTCAGGGACCATTGCAGAAGAGGGGGTGGAAAGATTGTAAGAGACAGGGAGGAGGTACATGACCATATGGAAATAGAGTCCTACAAGCCACTGGGACCCTGCACATATGAACCTACAGTGACACCTACAGCACTGGTAGAGTCCTACAAGCCACTGACACCTACAGCGATGGTGTCAGTGTATACAAGTCCCATGCAAACTCAAACAGACAAAAACCAAGCATAGAACTGGGGATGGGGAAACGGACAGTAGACCCCAATCTTAGCTGAAGAAATATTGGCAACTGATTACTGCTAGGTGAGGAAGAGCTGATCTTCCTAGAGCAAGGAACTCTAGATAAGCTGACTAGATTTCAGTGGATGAACTTGCACTGAGGAACATCTGGGGACACTAACTTGACACAATAGGCCTTAACACAAATGAGAGAATGTATGAATTCCAATGGGGGGGCTATGTGAGGGTGCCAGTGGGGATGGGGTTATAAAGATGATTAAGAGTGAGATGCTCTGTGTAAAATACACAAAATTCAATAAAGCAATTTTTTAATTTATTAATTTTATGTGTATGAGTGTATTGCCTGCATTATGTAAATGCACCCATGTCATGCAATGCCCTCAGAGGTTAAAAGAGGGCATCAGATTCCCCTGGAACTGGAGTTATGGATAACTGTTAGCCGCCGTGTGGGTGCTAAGAATCAAACCTGGGTCCTCTGTAAGAGCAGCCAAGCTCTTAACCACTGAGCCATCTCTCCAGCCCTCACATGGAGATTTTTAATACAACTAAAATGTATTGTCTCATTCTTCAGGCTAGAGATTTAAAATCAAAATATTGGCAGGACTGTATTCTCTCTGAAGAGAGCATCCTACCTACATTGCTTCTTTCTATCTTTAGTGGTTGCTCATGAACCTCAGGTTTGTAGACAAGCCTTATAGACAAGGATGAGCTTGAATTTCTAATTCTCCTACTTCCAGTGTGAGGAGGCTAATTATGGTGACCAGGAAATGACTAAAGAAGCAATATTCCTACACCTAAGACTCATGGAACATAGACCAAGGGATGAAGAGAACACTAATGCATCTTTCAGTTCTCATCAATGAAGCTCCGTCATGCAACAGAGGGTCAGGAACACAAAAGGCCACAAATGGCCAAAACACAGAGAATAAGAGTCTGCAGAGTGTGGGTCCTTGGACAAGATTCCTATATTGAGGTTCACCCACCCAGGGCTCAGAGACCATTGCAGAAGAGGGGGTGAAAAGATTGTAAGAGCCAGGAAGGAGGTGCATGACCATACAGAAATAGTCCTAGAGGAGCCTGGGACCCTTCTTAGGTAAACCTACAGCAATGGTGTCAGCATGCACAAGACCCTTGCAAACTTAGGCAGACAAAAACCCAGCACAGAATTGTGGAAATGAACAGTAAGCCCAAACCGTAGTCAAAGAGTTATTGGCAACTGAATACTATTGGGTGAGGAAGAGCTGATCTTCTTGAAGGGAGACACTCTAGATAGGCTGACTAAACCCCGGTGGACAAACTTGCTCTGAGGGACATCTCAGGACATTAATTTTATGTAATAGGCCTTAATACAAATGACAGAATGTATGAACTGTGAGGGAGGGGCTATGGGAGGGTGCCAAAGGGGAAGGGGGAAGGGGTATAAAAATAATTTTATATATGAAATGCACAAAAAATCAATAAAAAGTTATTAAATCAAATAATACCAGAAGAAAGAGAGAGAGAGAGGAGAGAAGGAAGGAAGGAAAGAAAGAAGAAAGAAAAAAAGAAAAGAAAAAAAATTCTCTACAAAGACAAGCATTTGCCCCTGTTGGACGTGCCAATGGGACGTTTCTAGAGATGTTTTGGCCACAGCCCCTCAAAAGCTGAGTTTCTACTCAGTTGGTTCCAGAACCTAATCCCTGGGGACAGAGAGCAAAGACTTAACTTCACCAATTGCCCAAGTGTCTGTTTTACTATTTGGTTTTACTACTGATAACTTTTGAGAGGTATTCTGAAGGTTGAAAAAACAACTTAGCGGGGGCTGGAGAGTTGGCTCAAGCAGTTAAGAGTACTGGCTGTTCTTACAGAGGACCCAGGTTCAATTCCCAGCAAACACAAGGTGGCTAACAACCATCCGTGACTGGATCCATTAGATCCAGGGGATCTAAGGCCCTCTTCTGACCTCCATAGGCACTGCACAACATGGGTACACTTACATACATCCAGGCAATACACTCATGCACATAAAGTAAAACTAATAAATGAAATAAAGGAAAAACAGCTTAGCAACAAACTTCCTGGAAATTGAACAGTAGACAAGTTTTGCTTTCAATGACTCTAACTACAGTCTTACTCATTAGTCTCTTGCTCATTAAAGGGCAGCATCTTGAAGTCAAAGATGGTCACTGTGTCCATTTCAACATCATAAATGTAGATTTTGGAATCAGGACTGTTGTCAGTCTAGGAAAGAGAAGACAGAGTGGCTCAGGGAGGGGTCTGGGCCAGCACTGCAGGGGCTGTGCTCCCGAGCTGACACAACATGTGTTTGAGGAAAACATGCCTGTTGTCGGCCACCTCTGCTTCCAGGGAATGGTGCACTGTTAGACCCATAACTTGAACATCAGCTTCCCTTATGCCCACCGAAACAGTTTTTGAACTACCGGTTTTATAATTTTGAAGGACAAAGTCTAAAATTTCTGAGCTGCTTCGAGTTTTGACTGGAGATGCTTTCTTAGCTGAGATAGACTAACCAAAGCAATCAGAAGAAGTCTGGATTCTGATAAAGCATTCTCATACAGCTGAAGGGAAATGACATAAACTTCACAAAGATGGAAGATGGCAATTATTCCCACTTGGCACCGTGAAGTCTGGTTGTTCCTGCTGTGCCGCTCACTGCTCACACCTCCCGTGGAACTTCCAAGTTAATGGTTCCATTCCAAGTTCACAGCAGCACCATTCACAAGAGTGAGAAGAGTCACAAGAGACATAGACAAATCAATGGAGAAATAAAACATGTGGTCTATCCAAACAATGCAGGCATAGAAAAAATGAAGCACAGATACATGCTACAATATGGATGAGCCTCCAAATGCTACACTGGATAAAAGAAGCCAGTATCAAAAGGCCACATACTGTATGATTCCATTTGTATGAAATGTCTAAAAAGGCAAACTCAGAGACTGTTAGCAGACTTATAGGTGATAGGAACTGAGATGGGGGTGGGAATGATGGTTAATGGATATGGCATTTTTATTTGGAATGAAGATGTTTTAGAACTGGATAGAGGGGATGGCTGTATTATACTCTGAATGTATCAAGTGCCACTGAATTGTTCACTTTAAATGGTTAATTTTATGTTATGTGACTTTTACCTCAAGTTTTTAGAGAGCCTATTTTAAGATAAAGAAATGTCAGCACCCCCCCCCAAAAAAAAGAAAAGCAATATTTGAGTTTAGCTCTGAAGATGGCAGCCGTAGGGCAATCTGGGGGAAGAGAGTTCCAGAAAGGAGAGAGGATAAAATGAGTTTAAGGTAGATTAAAGATTTAAATAGAAGGTCCTATAACAGAATGAGAGAAAAGAGATAATGTGGTTGTTACTTTGGATAAGGAAGATCTTCAAAAATAATAAACAGTCCCTGTCCACCATCCTAGAGGCCAGCATGCCTGAGCAGCAAGGCCTTTGGACCCCTCCCGTCATCCTAGAGGTTAGCATGCCTGTATCACAGAAGAATTGACCCTTGCCCATTGCCCCAGAGGTCAGTGTTACGTGACAGATGGTTTGGCTCCCACCTGTTGCTCTAGAGGTCAGCATACCCATTTATTGCCTCAGAAGTCAGCAAGCCAAGAGGCTCTGGCCTCACGCAACAGACCGCTATCACGTAGCCAAGTTGAATCACCTCAGTCACCTTACCTATGAATGTGGTCTCCAGTTTTCAGTGGTCTCCAGTTTTCAGGAATGATGACTGAATTTCACATGGCCCAGAACACACTGTTGCTATACTGTGTGCACCCTGACTTACAAGATTAGAGGACACACATCCCCACCTGTCCCCAGTGCACACTCCTGCCACATTGTATGCACTGTGGCTCATGAAGTCATGTGTCCCATAACACCAGCACACACTCTTGTTTTGTCATAAGAACCAATTCATGAAGTTAGAGGACACAAACAGTTGTCACCTCTGGCTCATACAACCAGTGGCACCATGTGCAAACAGGTTGATAAAGTCAGACTATACATGACCACCACCCCACCCAGCTCCCTGTCACATAAAAGCACACTGGTTCAAGAGATCAGAGAAAAAAACAACCCCTTAACCCTACCCCCAAAACATTTTTTTGGTGCACTGCGTAAAGAAAAACGAAATAAATAATGTTAGAATGAAAAATTCATTAAATTAAATATAAAAACTCAGTGGAAAGCCTCATCAATGGAATAGATAATGTGATGGACAGAATATCAGGGTTTGAAGACAAAGTAGAGGGACTAGATGATTTAAAGTCAATGAAATTGAGAAAATGTATGAGGAGCTGTTAGCAGTTGATGGCTGCTGGGGAAGGAAACTCAGTTTTCTTCAGTAGTGTAGCTCATGGTAGGTTGTCCATGCTCCAGTGGATGGCACCCTACACCATTTGCATACATACAAGCAGCCAAAATTGGACTCAGTGGGTTATTACAGTTCCAAACGTACATGCACTGAACACAGGTGCACCCGATTTCATAAAACAAATGCTACTAGATTTTAAAAAAGTCACAGATCAACCTCAACACAGGTATCGAAGTAGGAGATTTCAATATACCACTCACTATTATCTAGATTATCTAGACCCCCCCCCAAAAAAGAATAGAGAAACGTTGGAGTTAAGTGATATCATAGGCGAGGTGGATTTAACAGACATCTATAGAACATTCCCCCAAACCCTATAGAATATACATTCTTCTCAGCAGTACATAGGACCTATATCTAAAATAGAGCATGTAATAACAGGACACAAAGTTTCAACAAATATAGGAAAACTGAAATAACTTTTTGTATTCTATCTGACCACAATGATTCGAATAAAACTAGAAATCAACAGCAAATGAAACTATAAGAAATACACAAACCCATGGAGATTAAGCAATGCACTTGAATAATGAATATGATTCCCTGCTAGTATAAGCAGGTGAAATGGCTCAGTGGAAGAAAGCACTTGCACAACAAGTCTCACAATCTGAGTTTGATTTCTGGAACCCACAGCAGAAGGAGCAAACCAGCTTCTGAAAGCTGTCCTCCGCATGTGCACTGTGGCACTCATATGCCTGCATGCATACACATACACACACACACCCATGCACACAGATAATAACAATGATGATAAAATAATAATAGTGGATGAGTCACTGAAGAAATCAAGAAAGAAATGAAATAGTTTCTAGAAGTGAATGAAAATGAAAACAAAGCATATCAAAATTCATGGGATACAATGAAGGCAGACCTAAAAGGGAATTTTATAAATCTCTAAGTGCCTACATTACAAAATCTGTGAGCTTTCAAATAACTAACTTAATGATCCATCTTTTCCCAGCATAGATCTGGGAAAATGAACAGCAGACCCCAATCTTATCTAAAGGAATATTGACAACTGATTGCTGCTAGATGAGGAACAGTTGACCTTCCTAAAACAAAGCCCTCTAGATAGGCTGACTAGATTCACCAGAAGGGCAAGTAGTGGGGAATGGCTAGGGGTGCTGACAACACAGCAGACAGTAGCAGGATTATCAGAGCATAAGGGCTCTAGTGGGGGGAGGGAGACTATGGAAGGGTGCCATCTGGGAAGTGGGTGTATAGTTGAATAAGAT